>NC_057801.1:586880089-587213530 GCF_018294505.1 Triticum aestivum | reverse complement strand
TTTTTTGATTGACCCCCCCCCCCCAAAAAAAACTCTCACGAACCCACACACTATATCTCTCTAGGTTTGTATCTCTCTCACACAACCCCACGCAGGTGGTGTACGTATACAAGAAGAGAATAGGTGCACCGTGCACGTACTCACGCTTCATGCCCAGCCACACCCGTGCGGGTACACGGTGGATCTCATTTCTTTACGAAATGGCAGCCCACGTGCTAATTTGAACGCCTGTAGCGGTTGTTTACCTAGGGAGATTGTGTACCACATGTGCACGAAACACAGTTCGACTTGACGCATTGATGCATTATGTTTAAATAAAGTTATAGCGCTCAATGGCACGTGGACAGAATATAAAATGATTTTTATGGAGAAAAAGGTAGTCCGCTCCACTATATACAATGGAGCCTGCCTGCCTGGTTTGTCGCTCCTCAGAGTATCTCACACAAGGCTGTGCTGGCCTCTCTCTCTCTCTCACCGTTGGTCACTGACCCGGCCGCATCCCGTCCGCCGGGGGAAAGGGAGGAAGTGCATCATTTCTCCGTCCGACGGTGCCGAGGCAGCACATCCCGATCTGTGGTACACGCCGTTCTCTCTGACCAAGCTCTGGCGTGGCAAGGCCTACACCACCTACTCGCTGCCACAGTATGGGCAGATTCCGCCCGCCGCCGCTCACCTAGTTACATCCTGACGACCTCCGGGTATCCCCTCCGGCCTTGCTCCACTGCCCTTCTTCCCACGTCGCTGCATGTGGACCTTCCATAGTTCTTTGCCCAAAACATAGCTCGTCCGCCATACTTTCCATATTGCAATCTCTTCCTCACACCGTTTTAGACAAACACAATCGTGTTGTTATTGTCCCTTAGGACAAGGAATATGCTTCTTTTTTGTCATCGCATGTGTCATCAACTGTTATTGGCCACTAATTGTTTCCTTTCTACCTCTTTTTTGCAAACAGGGCTATCCATTTCACCTCGTTGCTATTGCGACCTTTTGGTGAACTGCACAAATCACTTTTTTCTTAAGAGTGTTTTGTCCAGTTGTACTAAAATGTCACACGGGCAACGTCTCCACATTTCTGTGCGACTGCACAAAGGGAGATTGGTTTTGCTCTATCCTCCTCATCCAACTCCGAGCCTAATCTTCTCCAACTAGTTAGTCTTAAGAGAGACTGCAAAGGTGATTGGCTTCTATTTGTGTGTTTATTGTTTCATCAGCAGTCCCCTATTATCGTAATCACACTTAATATATTTGGAATAGGGATGCTCAGCTCTATTTTCGTGGAACTGCACAACATGATCAGAATGTTGCATGCTCCAGACAGCTACTTTTTTTCCCAACATGCCTTGTTGATTTAGACAGAGCTGGGGGGGACGTTGCTGCCAATGAAAGCATGGATCAATTTTAATTTAACACCTTCTCACAACTTTGTCTTCAGTTGTGATGTAAATATTAGCTCTGATCTGCTAATAATTGACATGCATTAGCAAGGAAGTTAGTTTTTTATTGTTTCCGAAAGAGCATCGATGGCAAGACACACGAAACAAAAGCTGAAATATCACACCATTGTACAATTTCATGTTGATGGAAAATTATTTTTATAGTATGTCAATTATGTAAACAAATGATGGAAGCTTGATAGCATTGCCAGAAGCCTCTTTAGCATCCGGGTCCATGTGCCATGCACAAAATTATACTCCTTCGTTCCTAAATATTTGTCTTTTTACAAATTTCAAATTGGCATATTTTAGAGTGTAGATTCACTCATTTTGCTTCGTATGTGTACTCCCTCCGTTCCTAAATACTCTATTCATCTTTCTAAAGATTTCAACAAGTGACTACATACGAAGCAAAATGAGTGAATGTACACTCTAAAATATGTCTATATACATCCGTATGTAGTAGTCTATTTGAATATCTAAAAAGACAAATATTTGAGTATTCACTCGTTGAAATCTCTAGAAAGACAAATACTCTGGAGTATATTTAAGAACCATGGGGGTAGTGCACAACCGCATGGGAGACTCAGCCTGGTCGTTGCGCCGCATTAATAGTGAGTAATGAGCAGTCAAATCATAAGCCCCACCTTTCCCACTATAAGTTGCTCAGAAAAAACAACCATCAATACAATCTTCTTTGAATCCGCTCATACTACTCCATCCGTCACTGTTTATAGAGTGCGCTTTAGAAAAAAGAAAAAAAAAATCTGTGGGACCAAGGCGACTAGCGATCGGCCTGAAAATAGCATTGGTAGTTATAACACGGCGTCTATTACTAGAGGGAATAATGCATACACACATGCATGCAGTGCTTCCACCCCGGGTACACACATGCATGCACTTACTCCACTCCGTAGTAGTACTACATCGAGAGAAAATTCTGGACTTGATTGCGGTTACCACGCCCTAATTAATTGAGCATTAAACCAAACGCGTCTAAAGTCTCTCTGGTCGTGGAAATGCATTGAGAGAAATGCATCATAATGAAGCGCGCCCTATAAACTGTGACGGAGGGAGTAGTAGTATGAAGGTGCAAAACCAAGTACGTGTATGGCCAGTCGGTCAACGCACCTCCTCTTGGCATATCACTGACATGTGGGACAGGAGTGTGAGCAAACCGATCTCAATTGACAGCAAAGAGCCAACCCGCCGTTCCTTGAAAGAGACGAGGAGCGAGAACACATAGACGGTCTCGCATGGAGGCCAAGATATATTCGAGCATGGTTGGTTGATTGATATCATCATTACATGTTGGGCTGTCGTTTTCCGCCCTTCTCCGGAATAAACATGTACTTTATCAGAGATTAAAAAATAAGAGTACATACGCTCCACCATGCGGTTCTAGTAGTAGTACTACTCGTACTACTAAACCTTGCGCTTGGCTCTTCGCCTCTTTGTGAAGTTGAACAATGATGGTACTCCGCATGTTGGGTACTACAGTGTATGTCTCTGACAATCTGACACCAAATGGACTGATGCATGTCCACCAAGGGTAAGTTGCATTAGTCAAAAGGCGTAAGCGAGCTTCTCCTCGTTCTGCGAGTTGACGGGACATACCAAAAAGTAGTGTTAGTCCATACTCCCTCCTTTTCGGTTAATATGGCTTAATATTTTTTCCGGGTAAATGAGAGAGCTTTATTCATATATAAGCATTCTTAGGATGATCCACCAAGACACTGGTCACTAGGAAGTGAGGTACCTCGCAAAAAAAGAAGTAGGAAGTGAGGTGTTTCGTCAAGCCAGCTCTCGGCCACATTCAAAGTGCAGCAAGCACGGTTTGCATGAAGATGCGCCGCAAGGTTTGTTGACTTGTTTACATGCTGAATAACAAAAAAAGAGGGAATATTACCGAGCGCTCCTATTTGTAATAGGATATGAGCCAGAATTAAGCGAGAATTGTGGCGAGTGTTCCATGCAATCAACTTCCATTATCACATGCGAAAACCGTCGAAGAGAACCAAATGTGTTGAAGATTGCTTTATCACATTTTAAAATTATAATAATAGTGCAGACGCTCCTCCATCCGGTTCCTAGTACTAGTATAGTACATACCTCTATAGACTATAGTAGTAGTACTAGTACTACTAGTAAACTTTGCGCTTGGCTGTTCGCCTATTCGGGATGTCGAACAATAATAGTACTAGTAGTATAGTGTATGGTTCTCGCAATCTGACACCAAATTAACTGTTGCACGTCCACCGCCTGTGCGAGGGAGAGCTTGCATTAGTCAAAAGTTTCTCCTTGTCCTATGAGCCACCGCGCGCAAGCTTCTCCCATCCTGCAACCTTCTCCTCGTTCGATAAGTTGATGGGACACATCAAAGTAATGCTAGTCCATACTGCCTCCTCTCCGGTTAATATGGCTTAATTTCAAACGAGATAAATACACTGTCTGTCACTGTATATTTGTAAAAATACAATCAGTGGACTTCATAATACGCTCATTGCGCTCAATATATATATTTTATGGTGTTTACATGGTCACTAGCTCACCCTGACTTAGTATGTGTGTGCATGCACGTGTAGGTTGAGCACTTGAGCGTGACCATGTCCGTTCCGTCGTGTGCTTGGACATGCATGCATTAGGGCGTCGAGCGCGTTTTTGCGTCCATGTGTACGTGTGACTGTTGCATACACGTAGGGGGAGTACGTGTAGGGGCCACTAAGGAGCAGTCAAATCACACAGTAAGTTAGTCGAAAGAAGCAACCATCATTTCACTCTTCAATGACACGTACGCAATATAAAATGGTTGATATGGAGAGAAAAAGAAAACCACTATATATACACTAGCAGGAGCCTAAGCTACAAGCCTACTTGCTTAGGTTGCTCTCTTCACAAGCATAGAACGATGGGCCTGATCCCGCAGCTGGGGGAAGGGAACAATGTTCTGTGTAGACGCGGTCGACATTGGCGCGGGAGAAAACTCATAGTCGGTGCGTCCCAATCGGGGGTCACCGTGGTATGGGCCGATGCCGCGTCCCAACCGCCCTTCTAGCTACAGCCTGACATCCCAGGTAGTCCATCTTCCTTTTGGAGCCGGCTTGCTCCACTACCGTAGCTCCATCTCCATGTCGATCTTTCTCTACTTCTACCGGCTTCTACTTGTGATGAGTTTATGTCTCATGACCTAGTGCCAGTACTATTATTCTAATCACACTTCTTCAATATCTTTCCCATCAGGGATGCTCAGGTCGATTTTAGTGGAACTGCACAAAAGCATCATATGATCCGAGGGTTCCAGCCGTCTTTCCTTCGACAGCTTCTACCTAGCCAGGAAATTAAATCCTGCTTAGGGTTTAGGGTTTAATTCATAGTGACCCCATCAGTAGTTTTTCTTTCGTCGCTCTTTGTCTTTAGTTGTGAAGTAAACATTGGCTATGATCTGTGAATCATTGAGATGCATCAGCATGCGTGTTAGTTTTCCTTTGTATTTGATGGAATGTTGTAACGGGGCAACCTTGGAATAGGAATGAAAATGGAGTGGAAAGTTTCCGTTTTTCCGGAGAAAAAATGCAAACGGAGAGAAACAAACGTTTTGTTTCGTTGGATCGTGCCATCGAGCAAAACCAACGTTTAAATCACGTCGTGTCTCACCCTCCTCCATGACTCGACCCCACACGGTCGCTCGGCATGCCAATCACTGCAAACCGAGTATACAATAACTTTCCCGCCTGCTTGTCGATGGATCGCGCCATGGAGTACTAGCACTACTGGAAGAGATTGACGAGTTGGGGGAGGACAGCTAGCTATAGCATGGACTCGCAAGAACTTTTTACATGCATGTTGTAGCCGGCTATTGCGACCTTTGAACGCGGAGCAGTCGTGTGCACCCCGAAGTGGCGTGGGTGATGCTCTCTCGGCCAGCGTGCTGCTTCAATGCAAGAGCCAGTGAGAGGTCGCGTCCGGTCTGGCCGGGCATGAATGCGGCACTGACCGTTTCGGGCGGGAAGCACGCACGGGTGATGAAGAGGGTTCGAGTTGGTAAGATCCGGCCGTGGCAGCGGTCCGGACATCTGCAAACAAGAGATGGTGTACGTTAATATTGCTGAGTATATAATTAACAACGTAAATAATGTGCCAGTTGGACAAATATGATTGGAGATGGAGATGGAGATGGAAATGGAATTTTATGTAAACACGGATATGCATGTCTATGTCTATGTGTGTGTGCGCGATGACTCTCGTGACCTGGAAGCGGGGGCGTGTTTTTTATCGAGTTTTCTTTCTTGGTACGTTAAAAAATTGTCCGCCAGTTTTCGTTTCTTTTTTCTGGGAACGCGCGTATTCTATTTTTTTAGGGTGCACGAATTCTATTTAAAACCACTGCTATGGAGAGATTTTTTTTACTCCATTATAGCCTCTTGTTTGATAGAGTTTCTCGCGTCTCGCTCTCTCACCCTCTCCATATCAAAACAAGATGACAGTGTCCACTCTATCTCTCTCCTCACCGGTGGTCACAGATCCAGCCGAATCCCGTCCAAGGTGGGAGGTGAGGAGGTGCAGCGTTGATGTTGTCGCCGTCGGCGACGGAGGAAGCCGATGCGCGCCATCCTCTCGGAGCCGGCACTGGCGCGGACGAAGATCCTCCGCGCCCTTGTTTGCTGCCGTCGTGTGGGCAGATCCCACCCGCCCGCCTAAACGACATCTCGCCCACTTGAGGTATAACTTCTTGTACTGGTCCAGCTCCTCAGGTCGCTGCGTGCGGGTTTTCTTCTATGCGACTACTCCCCAGCTCCCCACGTATAGTAGCTAGGGTTCGTCGGCTGGTCCAACATCACCTACTAGTACTATTATAGAGGAAATGCCACTCGAAAAGTTGTCCTGATTTATGCCTCGGTGGAGGTATACATGTTGTTTCGACAAAAAGTACAAGGTGGTTGTGCGGTCATTGTCCATATGGTGGTAGTACTATCACTGGTTAAATGAAGAAATGCTTTTTTTCTCGGGTATCCTGGTTTAGTTCCCATCAAGATAATTATGATGCTTCTGTTTGTTGGTGTACTTTTCATTAATTCTTATTGACAATTGAGATGTCATTGTTAATCTTGTAAAACAAAGTAACAACACTATATCCCTTTTTATATTTTTGGAAACAGCGATGCATATCTCCATACCCGGGCATGTCTTCCTCAATTTTAGTGGAACTGCACAAAATTGGATGGCCATTGTTGTTCCGCCTCACTGTCCTCTGCCACATGGTTCTTCCTTCCTCGAGCTTGATTACTGAGAAGAAACAGACCACAGTGAGGATTTGTCGAATTTCAAAGGTGCCTCACCCAAACTTGATGCCAAATGGATGATGCATCACCACGATGACCTATCGATGCTCATGGTTGCGCCTCATGGTTGTGTCGGCTGGTGAAGCTGATCGATTTTCAATGAAAAACAAGTTGTCTTCCATTAGTGCTCTTCGCTTGTTACGCACAAAGATGATATCCTTCGTCAGTTCACCTTGGTTGTGTTGAAGACGCAGTCGTCTTTCACGTTGGTGCAATTTTATCACACAATTGGCTATGAACCAAATGTTTCCTCGAAGAAGGATCGACGTTGGTACTAAGAGCATAAGTTTTGTATTGATTTCTAAGCCTTCTCACAACTTTGTCTCCAGCTCCCCTGTAATTTTATTTGTCCAGCTATTAACTTTGATTTAAAAATGGTGTCGACTAAAAACTCGGATGGACGTAGTAGCCCTCCATTTTTATTTACTCCGCATATTAGATTTGACTAAAGTCAAACTTTGTAATAATCTCAAACCTTTCCGATAATTGAAATTAAAATTCTTTATTTGTACACACTCTCACACATTTCTGATAATTTGGCGCATGTGTGGTTGTTCACTTAAGGGAGGGTAGTGTACCGCACGTGAAGGACATGAAGTGCGACCAGGACGCGTGGGCGTGGATGATTAGTTCATCGGAAGTAGTAGTAGTTTTCTTCACTGTACGTTAAATAAAGAGTTTTGTTTTGTACTTACACAATTTAAAACGATTGTTATGGAGAGAATAAGAAAACCACTCCACGAGAGTACTATATGGACGCAGCTTCATTGACTTAGTGCACCTGCCTTTGGGTTTATGACAGGTGGGCCCAAAATGTGTCTAGCTCACCTGTCATACAGCCAAAAGCAGGTGCAGTGAAGGCACCGGAGCTCAGTCCATACTACAGTAGTATATATATATATGCTGGAGCCTCAGCGCTTGTTCACTAGGGTTTGCACTCTCCACACTCTCGCTGCACTACATATATGTATACACACTGGAGGCTCAGTGTTCATTTTCTAGGGTTTGCTATATTCACAGTCCCTCACCCTCTCTTCACCAGATCTAAACAAGATTACGTTGGCCTCTTGTCTCTCTATCCCCCCTCACAGCTGGTGAAGGAGGCGTCCGTATCCCGTCGCACCAGGAAGGGGAGGAGGTGCAACATTCACTCTATCGCCTTCGGCGAGGGAGGCAATCCACTGGCGGTTGTGCTGTTCTCTTTCACCCAACGCCTATGTGGGAGGGCCACCGACCCCTTTTTCCTCGCTGTCGTACGTAGTGTGGACAGATCCGACCTCCCTCCGCACTCCTTGCCACATCCCGACGACCCTAAGGTATAAGTTTCTTTGAAACCGTCGTTGCTCTAGCTGCATGTGGATCTTTTTCGATCTGTAGTCGAATCAAGGTCTTGGTTCAAAGAGGAAAGAAGGGTGCGGTGGGCTGGAGCAAGAATCTAGGACGTGGTTCAATGAGGAAAGGAGGGACGGAAAGTAGTATAGACTGGCTATCCAGCCGCTTTGTTGGTCGAAAAGGGAAAAAGGGGGTAACCTAGTACACACATCTGTAAGGAACCGATCTCTTTATTGAAAAGGGAAAGAAACTGGGGGGTCGGGTAGTTTATGCAGGACTAGATTTGCCGCCCTCACATAGGAAAAAGGTTCAAAGAGAACAAATATGGGACCAACGCATATATGTTGCTTGGCTACATACTCTGCATCACCCATTTATACATGTGGACGCACATGGTGCTGGCATGTCCCATACAACTATTTTGCTGTTGTTAATCTAAGAATGCCGCCGAAAAATTGAAGCAATGCCACTGTTAAAAGTAAAGTACATTTTTTTAACGAATGTTGTTTCAAGAGAATGTCTCTGTTAATATGAATCAATGCAACCATTTTAGAAATGCTACTATCCTACTTTGTTTTCCATCCAAGATAAGATAGATGCTTCTTTCTGTCACTGTTTGTTTGATCCTCCTTTATCGGCAAGTAATTGTTTCCTTTTTTGCCTCTGTTAAAACAGGGGTATCGATTCAACTTGTTGCTATTGCGACATTTTGCTTCAGTACTCAAAACACTTTGCTTGATTTCAGTGCAACTGCACAAAATGAGATTGGATTTCCTATTCGTGTTGGCAGATTCGTAGTTGATC
The DNA here is from genome assembly GCF_018294505.1 of Triticum aestivum. Lineage (NCBI taxonomy): Eukaryota > Viridiplantae > Streptophyta > Magnoliopsida > Poales > Poaceae > Triticum > Triticum aestivum. Next base: position 587,204,619 of record NC_057801.1, on the reverse strand, counting down.
TTGTGAGCGTCATGACAGGTTGGTACTTGCCTTCATCCACATGATCGTGCATTGTGTTTTGAGATGTTGTGCTACTTGTATTGGTACTATTTTAAATAAATGTTGAATCGAAGCTATTGTATTGCTCTATTTTCCCATTAAGTAGTGAACAAAAATGGTACCAACCCAGACATGATACTTGTTGCTTTGTTACAACAAACTCTGCATCACCCCCTTTATAAGTAGATGGAAGCACATGGTGTTGTTACGCCCACTCTCCCGTGGAACTGTTTATGCTTTTTGTTAATCTATTGCCGCTGGTAAAATTAAGCAATGCCACTCTCAGAATTAACTAATGAATCTTATTTCAAAACTGCAACACTTGTTAGGGATTGGCGGGATTACCATTTTTGGGGGGGCCGCATGTTTCATCCTCCTTTATTAGCCAGTAATTGATTCCTTTTTGGCCTCTATTTAAACAGGGATATCTATTCAATTGGTTGCTATTGCGACATTTTCCTTCGCTACGCAAAACACTTTGCTTGATTTCAGTGCAACTGCACAAAACGAGATTGGATTTCCTATTCGTGTTGGCAGATTCATATTTTATCCCGGTGTTCTCATGAAAGGTCAGTACAGGCCTTCATCCGCATGATTGTGCAATGTGCTTTGAGATGTTGTGCTACTTGTATTGGTATTGTTTTAAATAAATGTTGAATTGAAGCTATTGTATTGCTGTCATTTCCCATTAAGTAGTGATCAAAATTGGGACCAACCCAGACATGATGCTTGTTGCTTTGTTACAACAAACTCTGCATCACCCCCTTTATAAGTAGATGGAAGCACATATTTTTGTTGCGCCCACTCTCCCCTGGAACTGTTTATGTTTTTCGTTAATCTAATGCCAATGGTAAAATTAAGCAACGCCACTCTCAGAATTAATTAACTACTGAATCTTAGTTCAAAACTGCAACACTTGTTGGGAATGGTACTATCCTGCTTTGTAGTTCTTTCTACATGTTTAACCAAGGTATTGTTAAGATAATTTCTCTGTTAAAATGAATCAGTTGCATAGTTTTAGGAATGCTACTTTTCTGCTTTGTCGTTCTTTATACATGTTTAAACAAGGCATTGTTAAGATAATGTCTCAGTCAATATGAATGAATCACACTGATGGAGAATTGCTACTCTCCTGCTTTGTTTCCCATTAAGATAAGGTAGATCAGTAGATGCTTTTCTTCTGGGAGTACAAGTCATCAACCGTTATTTCTCAGTAATTGTTTCCCTTATACCTATTGTTGCTTACAGGGATATCAAAATTAAAGCTCGGTTTTATTCCGACTTCGATTTTAGTTGAACTGCACAAAAGGAGCCAATGTGTCCAAGGCAAACTACTGCATTACTGGGTCCAGTTGGTCGTTCCACTTTGCAGAAAGAAGCAGTCATTGTTTGCGCTACATTATAGAAGGAATGACCGAGAAGCTTTACAGAGTATTATTAGATGCTGGTGACATGACTAGTCTGCAGAAAGCATTGGCAATTCTACAACACATGGAGTGCACTGGGCAAGAAGTGCCCAAACAAGTAAGAAGCTATGACAAGACTCCACGATCATAGGCATTACATATTTTGAATGGGAAAAGCTTGTCAAAGTTGAGTCATTGATGTTAGCAAGAAGATGTTAGTTTAATATATTGGAATTGGAAAACCTTGTCAAAATTTGCTCATTGATGTTAGCCAGAAGACATGCATTTGATATTTTTGAGTGGGACGCCCTTGTTGTGAGCAACGTCGATCGTTTTTTCCTATTCTTGTGTTCAGTTTAGAAGTAAATAGTTACTCTACTGAGATATTCATGTGTTAAGAGTTTGTTCTGAATATTGTCTATGTAATGCCAGGCCTTGTGTTTGATTGCAAAGTTGAGCTTGGAATGTTGTGGCATGCGGCATCATAGGCTGTTCACCGTGCCTGAGAATAATGCTTCATATTGTTTTGCATGTTGATCTAATGCCAGTGATTTGCTTGTTAAGAAGATCATCCTCTTCTGTTGTTTTCATGCTTAAGAAGTTCATCGTCTGATGTTTCATTCATATCCTATACGACAAGTCGGGTAGGTTAGACGTGAAACCATATGATCTTCCGACCAACTCATGATATTAGGCCGTGATTGGATCATCGTTTTCCAACCAAAACCACTTGTAAAATTGACGCTTGTAAATTAAAGCAGATGGTCTCAGGCAAAGGCGCTTGGTTGGTCGATTTCGACTAGTAAAATATCAGAAGTACTTCGCACACGATAAAAACGCTGAACGACACTCGGACAATTGCTAATCCAACCGTTAGCTGCTGTTTCAGCCTTGCCCATGGATGGCATGATACGCACGTCGTGCATGTATCGTCTGGTAATGTCGTCCATATAGCAGTGCTCGTAAAATATACACTGGTCTCTCAAATTACACGCGTAACCCGTCGGTTTTACTTACAGACCTCAGGCCCTCGGTTTTATTACGCCTATATTTTATGCGTTGTTTCCGATGACGAGTAAATTACACTTGTTAATATAGGTTTGAAATAAACCAGAGCTCCCAAGCGCGGCCTTACCGTTTCATGCCATCTCAATTTCTCGAAGGTGCTCATAGGTGTCCGATGATCCTGGCTTCCTGAATGAGCAGCGGGCGCTGTATCAGACCATCTGTAGGGCCCGCGAGGCCCTCTCCATTGTCCTTCGAGTTGTTGTGCTTGCTGTGGCGCCGAGCATTGTTAACATCGTCAATGAACATGAGGATTCAGGAGATGACTTTATTTTGACTGGATGACACTAGGGACCCACTAGGGCCATAGCTGTACGTACGCAAGTGCCTCCTTATTATGTACAACTATATTTTTTTTGCTTTCTCCTGGTTTCCTGACATCATGGTCCCACACCATTGTCAACCTATGTAGTCAATATAAACGAGAGAATTGCACAAGGTGCGACCGACAGCTGGGACCTAGCAGCTCGAGCAGTATTTGTGTTTTTGAGGCGTGAGCACTGCAGAGTTTTTCTTGGCGATGATTTCGTTGTTGTTCAGAGGAGAGCAGGGTATTAACTGGGCGGGCTGTGGCCTGTCTAGCCCAGGCCAGATATCCAGCCCAGATACTAATTTTTTCAAGATGAAAATGGCTAGCCCAGCTATACAGTTTTTTGAGGAATACCTAGGCAAGGTGAACTTGTTATTCTCCGCCCCGCTGGGCTGCAAATCTTTCCTAGGAGGGATGCATTAGGCTTACCAGAAAAATGGGCTTTAAAAAATAATAAATGGGATGTAATTATTAAAACTGGGCAATAACTATAAAAAATGCACCAAACACGAAATTAGTTTATAAAATATTACTTATGGATTTTGAAAATCTTAAATTTTCATTGTTGCGCACGCAATGTTTCATTGGATTTTTACGTAATACAAATTCATATTTAATCTGACTAGACATTTTGGGTTAAAAATATTTCGGATCCCATCAAAATGTGGGAAATTTTATTGAATTCTGTCTTCAACGGTTGGTTGAAATTATTAATCATTGTCCTAGCTAGAAAATGGGCTGTACTTTTAACAAACTATAAATAGGCTGTTGTAAATTCCATTAGAATTCAAAGATCGGCTATACATTCTTACAAAACGGAAATGGGCTATAAATTCTCTGCCACACACTTGTGGGCCTACTAAGTGACGCATCCCATAAAAAAATAAGTTGATGCATATGCAAGGCTTTGTCAACTTATTATAGTCAACACACGGTTCTAGCAGCAGTGGCCGTTGGATGTCTATCCAACGGATGTCGTGCTTCTTCTTCAATCTCGGATAATCTTAGCTTAGGCCACCCAAAAAATGATTCCTTCCACTGACATCTGGGGCGCACCAGTTGGGAGGCTGACCTGTGGGCCTACTAAGTTGACGTGTACGCAGGGCTTGTCAACTTAGTCAACAAACGATTGTAGCAGCAGTAACCGTTGGATTTGAATCAAACGGTCCTGCTGCTTCTTCAAGTGCTGCTCTTCTTGCACGAGCCGCCCAAACCAGTGCCGGCGAGACCGCCTGCTCCTGCCTCCAGTGGCCGGCTATGCTGCCGTTAAGGCCTCACCGCCGCCTACTACTCCCACTGCTAGTCAGGCCCTGCGGCGACGGCAGCCTCATACCATAGCCGAACCAGTGAACCCTCCTACTCCTCTACGCATGGGCATCCGCTGCCATGTCTTCCCAGGCTCCGCGTCGTCCCCTTCCTTCCTAGGCCTCGCCGTCATGCACCGCCCTGGTGCTCTCGGCGCGGCGTGGTCAACGTGGTCAAGGAACAACTTCCATCGGAAGAGTACTGTACGTGGAGAGGCTGACAGCTGGGTCCACGACAGCCGCAAGGAAGTGCCTCCTTATTACACGCAAAATAATTATTTCTCCACCTGACAGCAAGGACCCACCGGATGGGCCACCAGTATTTTGCGAAAAAACGTTTCCCCCTGACTGCTGGGACGCACCAGATGGGCCACCGTATTTCGCGAAAAAAAAGGTTCCCTCGCTATCAGCTCGGACCCACAGGAAGTGCCTCCTTATTATGCACAAAAAAATGAATACTCCCCCGGCTAGTTGGGACCCACCTTGGTGGGAGGTTGACTTGTGGGCCTACTAAGTTGACGGGGATGGAGGGCTTTGTCAACTTAGTCAATATGAACGATTCTAGCTCTAGTGATCGTACGATGTCCATCCAATGGCCGTAGTGCTTCTTCAACCTCTGGTCTTCGTGCTCCAGCCGCCCAAAGCAGCGCTGGTCGTGCCGCATGCTCCTGCCTCGCGTGGCCGGCTGTGATGCCGCGGAGGCCTCACCGCCCCCTACTACTCCCACTGCTAGCCAAGCCATCCCTCTACTCACACACACCCCCTGTTATTCTGCGGCCACGGCAGCCTCACACCACAGCCGAACCAATGAACCATCGTACTCCTCTTCACGTGGGCATCCACTGATGCGTCTTCCTCGGCTCCATGATGTCCCCTTCCTAGGCCTCGCCGTCGTCCACCGCCATGGTGCTCTCGGCGCGGCGTGGTCAATGTGGTCAACGACCGACTTCCATCGGAAGAGTACTGTACGTGGAGAGGCTGATAGCTGGGTCCACGGCAGCCGCAAGGAAGTGCCTCCTTATTACGCGCAAAATAATTATTCCTCCAACTGACAGCAGGGACCCACCGGACGGGCCAGCGTATTTCGCGAAAAAAATGATTCGCCCCCTGACTGCTGGGACCAACCAGCTACATCTTCGCATGCAAGGAAGTGCGTCCGAGAAAAAACGATTCGCCCCCCTGACTGCTGGGACCCACCAGCTACATCTTCGCACACAAGGAAGTGCGTTCGAGCAAAAAAATGATTCGCCCCCCTGACTGCTGGGACCCACCAGCTACATCTTCGCATGCAAGGAAGTGCGTCGGAAAAAAAAGATTCGCCCCCTGACTGTTGGGAACCACCAGCTACATATTCGCATGCAAGGAAGTGCTTGACAGTCGGGACCCACCTGGTCGAAGCGTACGTAGCGTTGTCATTCTGGTCACGAACGTGTACGTACATACTGGTGGATGTAGAGGCGCGCACGTGTCGTAGTAGAGGCGCGCATGTAGCATGTATATGTACGTACAACGGCCAGGGTGCAAGAAAGAAAATACGGCCATGTACGTACATACGGGCGGGGTCTCGAACGCCTACTCGCGCATACGTACGGCCAGGGCTCGTGTACATGGCTGGGTCGGAACAGAGAAACAGCGTCGTCGTCGTGTTCATGGGGAGGCAACGGAGTGCGTCGTGTTCATGGGGAGGCAACTGAATGTGTCGTGTTCATCGGGAGGCAACGGAATGCGTGGGAGCCAACCGGCTTGGACAGAACAGGCAATGGAAACGAGGCCTAGCGTACCGCAAAATGGAGGAAACGGCCTTGTGTTCGATCGACCACGTTCGGAACGGCATCCTGTTCATCAGGAGGGGTCTGGCGTACCGCAAAACGGAGGAAACGGACCTCCTACGGTCGAAATGGGGGTCCTGTTGATCGGGAGGGGTGTGCCATACCGCAAAACGGACAAAACGGACTTGTGTTGGAGCGCTACGGTCGAAACCGGGGTCCTGTTCATCGGGAGGGGTGTGGCGTACCGCAAACGGGACTCCACGGGATACTGTTCATCTCCACCGTCGACCTCCTCCAGCCTCCACGGGCTACCGTCGACCTCCTCCAGCCTCCACGGGCTCCTGTTCATCCAGCCTCCACCGCGCGCTACTCCACCAGCTACTGTTCAACCACCCCTCCACAGGCACCCCTTCACTCTCTACTGTTCATCCAGCCCTCCACGGGGTCGTCCTGTTCATCCAGAGGCAACGCCGCGGGGTCCTGCATCCACCCCCACCGCTCACTGTTCATCCAAGCCCCCCCCCCCACAATGCTCACTGTTCATCCAATCGATCAGCTTCAGTTAGCAGCAGTAGTGAAGGAATCGCTCGATCGGGTTCAGTTAACAGCCATCGATCGATCGCTCGGGTTCAGTAACATGTAGCTTGTAGAGCAATCGATCGGGTTCAGTTAGAGCCCAACGCCTCGCTCGGGTTCAGTTAGAGCCAAAGCCTCACACACGCGCGCGCACGTGTACGAGAGAAATGCGCATCGCTCGGCCCCCGACCACCCACCGTAACCGGGTACTCCCCGAAATTTTCCTCGCCCTCGCTTCTACCACGGTTTTTTCCGTCATGGACGGCCCAAATAATGTCATGCAGTTGCGTCTCCCGCCCGCCCAGGACGAAAAGCCCATTTTCTATCATGATTTTTTGTCATAGAAGTAGGAGCTCACCACATCTATGATGATACCGGGTTTTGTCACAATTATCGTCATAGAAGTGTCATAAGTATGACAGAAAAAAAAATTCGTTCGGCCCAAAATGTCACGGGTGTCTTTTTTTTGTAGTGTATGGCCCCCGGGTCTATCTTTTATCATATAAGCTTTCAATCTATTTTTATTTGCATCTTTACTTTTCCAATCTATATTATAAAATACCAAAAATATATTTATCTTATCATACTATCTCTATCAGATCTCACTTTCGCAAGTGGCCGTGAAGGGATTGACAACCCCTTTATTGCGTTGGTTGCGAGTTCTTTGTTTGTTTGTGTAGGTGCGTGGGACTTTTGAGGAGCCTCCTACTGTATTGATACCTTGGTTCTCAAAAACTGAGGGAAATACTTAACGCTACTATTGCTGCATCACCCTTTCCTCTTCAAGGAAAACCAACACAAGCTCAAGACATAGCAAGAAGGATTTATGGCGCCGTTGCCGGGGAGGTCTTTGCTCAAGTCAAGACATACCAAGTACCCATCACAAACTCATCTCCCTCGCATTTACATTATTTGCCATTTGCCTCTTGTTTTCCTCTCCCCTACTTCACCCTTGCCGTTTTATTCGTCCTCTCTTTCCCAATCTTCCCCTCTCTTTTTCGCTTGCCTTTTTCTGTTTGCTTGTGTGTTGGATTACTTGTTGCCATGGCGCAAGGTAATACCAAATTGTGTGATTTCTCCAATACCAATAATAATGATTTCCTTAGTACTCCGATTGCTCCTCTTAATGATGTTGAGTCTTGTGAAATCAATACTGCTTTGCTGAATCTTGTTATGAAAGATCAATTCGCCGGCCTTCCTAGTGAAGATGCCGCTACCCATCTAAACAACTTTGTTGATTTGTGTGATATGCAAAAGAAGAAAGATATGGACAATGATATTGTTAAATTGAAGTTATTTCCGTTTCCCATAGAGATCGTGCTAAAGTTTGGTTTTCGTATTTGCCTAAAAATAGTATTGATTCTTGGAACAAGTGCGAAGATGCTTTTATCTCTAAGTATTTTCCTCCCGCTAAGATCATCACTCTTAGGAACGATATTATGAATTTTAAACAACTTGATCATGAGCATGTTGTCCAATCTTGGGAAAGAATTAAATTGATGATTCGTAATTGCCCTACTCATGGTTTAAATTTATGGATGATCATAAAAAATATGCTGGATTGAATTTTGCTTCTAGAAATCTTTTAGATTCAGCCGTGGGAGGCACGTTTATGTAAATCACTTTAGGAGATTCTACAAAACTCCTTGATAATATTATGGCTAATTATTCTCAATGGCACACCGAAAGATCTACTAGTAAAAAAGTGCATGCTATAGAAGAAATTAATGTTTTGAGTGGAAAGATGGATGAACTTATGAAATTGTTTGCTACTAAGAATGCTCCTCTTGATCCCAATGATATGCCTTTGTCTACTTTGATTGAGAATAATAATGAATCTATGGATGTGAATTTTGTTGGTAGGAATAGTTTCGGTAATAGTGCTTATAGAGGAAACTTTAATCCTAGACCGTTCCCTAGTAATTCCTCTAATAATTATGGAAATTCCTACAATAATTCTTATGGTAATTTTAATAAGATGCCCTCTGATTTTGAGAATAGTGTGAAAGAATTTATGATCTCTCAAAAGAATTTTAATGCCTTGCTTGAAGAAAAATTGCTCAAAGTTGATGATTTGGCTAGGAACGTTGATAGACCCTCGCTTGATGTTGATTCTTTGAAACTTAGATCTACTTCTCCTAAGCATGATATCAATGAGTCTCTCAATGCAATGAGAGTGTCCATTGATGAATGCAAAGAAAGAACTGCTAGATTGCGTTCTAAGAAAGATTGCTTTGTAAAGGCGTGTTCTTCTAGTTTCCATGATAATAATGATGAGGATCTTAAAGTTATTTATGTGTCCCCTATGAGATATTTGTTTTGCAATATGAATCTTAATAATAATGGGACTGGAGATGAGTCAACTTTAGTTAAAAGGCGTCCCAATAATTCGGAGTTTTTAGATCTTGATGCTAAATTTGGTAAAAGTGGGATTGGAGAGGTCAAGACTTTAAATAGCATTGAACCCACTATCTTGGATTTAAAGGAATTTGATTATGATAATTGTTCTTTAGAAGGTTGTATTTCCTTATTGCAATCCGTCGTGAATTCTCCTCATTCTTATAGTCAAAATAAAGCTTTTACCAAACATATCGTTGATGCCTTGATGCAATCTTTTGATGAAAAACTTAATTTGGAAGTTTCTATACCTAGAAAACTTAATGATGAGTGGGAACCTACTATAAAGATTAAAATTAAATATCATGATTGTTATGCTTTGTGTGATTTGGGTGCGAGTGTTTCCACGATTCCGAAAACTTTATGTGATATTCTAGGTTTCCATGATCTTGATGATTGCTCTTTAAATTTGCACCTTGCAGATTCCACCATTAAAAAGCCAATAGGAAGAATCAATGATGTTCTAATTGTTGCAAATAGAAATTTGGTGCCCGTAGATTTTATCGTTCTTGATATAGATTGCAATCTTTCTTGCCCTATTATTCTTGGTAGACCTTTCCTTTGAACGATTGGCATGATTATTGATGTGAAGGAAGGGAATATTAGATTCCAATTTCCATCAAGGAAAGGCATGGAGCACTTTCCAAGAAAGAAAGTCAAATTACCTTATGAATCTATCACGCGAGCTACTTATGAATTGAGTGCCAAAGATGGCACTACTTAGATCGATCCTCGCTTTTATGCCTAGCTAGGGCGTTAAACGATAGCGCTAGTTGGGAGGCAACCCAATTTTTTTGTGTTTTTTTTTGTTTCTGTTTAGTAATAAATTTTGCATCTATATTCTGTTTATATGTGTTTTATGTTTTAATTAGTGTTTGTGCCAAGTAGAACCTATAGGATAACCTATGGTGATAGTTAATTTGATTCTGCTGAAAAACAGAAACTTTGCACACACGAAATTAGTTTTGTTAATCACAGAAACGTGCTTTTTTGTTGATTCTTTTTTCTGTTGGTCAATAGACAAATTTCCCAGGACTTCCTATTTTGGTAGGATTTTTATAGTTAAAGAAGTATTTGAGGGTTACAGATTTCTACAGACTGTTCTGTTTTTGACAGATTCTGCTTTTCGTGTGTTGTTTGCTTATTTTGATGCATCTATGGCTAGTATTAAGTGGTATGAACCATAGAGAACTTGAAATACAGTAGGTTTAACACCAATATAAATAAAGAGTGAGTTCATTACAGTACCTTATGTGGTGATTTTTCTTTCTTTCACTAACGGAGCTTATGAGATTTCCTGTTGAGTTTTGTGTTGTGAAGTTTTCAAGTTTTGGGTAAAGATTTGATGGACTATGGAATAAGGAGTGGAAAGAGCCTAAGCTTAGGGATGCCCATGGCACCCCAATATATTCAAGAATAGCCAAAAGCCTAAGCTTGGGGATGCCCCGGAAGGCATCCCCTCTTTCGTCTTCGTTCATTGGTAACTTTACTTGGAGCTATATTTTTATTCGCCACACATGATATGTGTTTTGCTTGGAGCGTCGTGTATGATATTAGTATTTGCTTTTTAATTTTCCACAATCATCCTTGCTGTACACACCTTTTGGGAGAAGCCCACTTGATTGGAATTTATTAGAATACTCTATGTGCTTCACTTATATCTTTTGAGCTAGATAGTTTCTGCTCTAGTGCTTCACTTATATCTTTTAGAGAGCGGCAGTGGCTTAATTTTGTAGAAATTGATAGTCTCTCATGCTTCACTTATATTATTTTGGTAGTCTCTTAGAACAGCATGGTATTTGCTATGGTTACAAAATTGGTCCTAGAATGGTAGGCATCCAAGTTGGGTATAATAAAAACTATCATAGGAAGTGAATTGGATGCTATGATCAATTTGATACTTGATAATTGTTTTGAGAGATGGAGGTAGTGATATTAAAGTCATGCTAGTTGGGTGATTATGAATTTATAGAATGCTTGTGTTAGAGTTAGCAAGTCCTGTAGCATGCACGTATGGTTAAAGTTGTGTAACAAATTTGAAACATGAGGTGTCCTTGGATTGTGCATCCTTATGAGTGGCGGTCGGGGACGAGCATGGTCTTTTCCTACCAATCTATCCCTGTAGGAGCATGCATGTAGTGCTTGGTTATTGATGACTTGTAGATTTTCACAATAAGTATATGAGTTATTTTGACTAATGTTGAGTCCATGGATTATACGCACTTTTACCTTTCCATCATTGCTAGCCTCTTTGGTACTGTGCATTGCCCTTTCTCACCTTGAGAGTTGGTGCAAACTTCGTCGGTGCATCCAAACCCCGCGATATGATACGCTCTATCACACATAAACCACCTTATATCTTCCTCAAAACAGCCACCATACCTACCTATTATGGCATTTCCATAGCCATTCCGAGATATATTCCCATGCAACTTTCCACCATTCCGTTTATCATCATGACACGCATTACTATTGTCATATTGCCATTGCATGATCATGTAGTTGACATCGTATTTGTGGCAAGGCCACTTTGCATAATTTTTCATACATGTCACTCTTGTTTCACTGCCCATCCCGGTACACCGCCGGAGGCATTCATATAGAGTCATATCTTATTCTAGTTTTGAGTTGTAATTCATGAGTTGTAAATCAATAAAAGTGTGATGATCATCATTATTAGATCATTGTCCCCCCCAAAAAAAGGCCAAAAAGAAAAAAAAGAAAGGGCAAAAGAAAAAAAGAAAAGAAAAAAAAAGAAAGGCCCAAAAAAAGAAAAAAGAAAAAAAGGGGGCAATGTTACTATCTCTTTTCCACACTTGTGCTTCAAAGTAGCACCATGGTCTTCATATAACGAGTCTCATATGTTGTCACTTTCATATACTAGTGGGAATTTTTCATTATAGAACTTGGCTTGTATATTCCTACGATGGGCTTCCTCAAATGCCCTAGGTCTTCGTGAGCAAGCAAGTTGAATGCACACCCACAAGTTTCTTTTTGTTGAGCTTTCATACATTTATAGCTCTAGTGCATCTGTTGCATGGCAATCCCTACTCCTCATGTTGACATCAATTGATGGGCATCTCCATAGCCCGTTGATTATCCTCGTCAATGTGAGACTTTCTCCTTTTTTTGTCTTCTCCACACAATCCCCATCATCATATTCTATTCCACCCATAGTGCTATATCAATGGCTCACACTCATGTATTGCGTGAAAGTTGAAAAAGTTTGAGATTATTTAAGTACGAAACAATTGCTTGGCTTGTCATCGGGTGTGTAGAATTTGGGAGCATTTTTGTGTGACGAAAATGAAGCATAGCCTAACTATATGTTTTTTTGTAGGGATGAACTTTCTTTAGCCATGTTATTTTGAGAAGACATGATTACTTTGATTAGTATGCTTGAAATATTATTATTTCTTATGTCAATATTAACTTTTATTTTGAATCATTTGGATCTGAACATTCATGCCACAATAAAGAAAATTACATTGAGAAATATGCTAGGTAGCATTCCACATCGAAAATTCTGTTTTTATCATTTACCTACTCGAGGACGAGCAGGAATTAAGCTTGGGGATGCTTGATACGTCTCCAATGTATCTATAATTTTTTATTGTTCCATGCTATTATATTACCCATTTTGGATGTTTATGGGCTTTACTTTACACATTTGTATCATTTTTGGGACTAACCTACTAATCGGAGGCCCAGCCCGTATTGTTGTATTTTTGCCTATTTCGGTATTTCAAAGAAAAAAGGAATATCAAACGGAGTCCAAACGCAATGAAACCTTCGGGAGCGTGATTTTTGGAACCAACGTGATCCAAAGGACTTGGAGTGCAAGCCAAGAAGCAGCCGAGGCGGCCACGAGGGTGGAGGGCGCGCCCACCCCTACAGGGCGCGCCCCCCTATCTTGTGGGCCCCTCAGGCGGCCACCGACCTACTTCTTCCTTCTATATATACCCACGTACCCCGAAAACATCAGGGGAGCCAACGAAAACCTAATTCCACCGCCGTAACCTTCTATATCCGCGAGATCCCATCTTGGAGCCTTCGTCGGTGTCGTGGTTCTAAGACTGATAGTAAAAAGGGGGGTAGGTATAGAGAGGCAGGATCTCAGCTATGGCGAAGGTGTACACACGAGATTTACGAGTTCAGGCCCTTCACGATGGAAGTAACAGCCCTACGTCTTGGTACTCGGAGACGGTCGATTGGATTATGTGTGTGATACTACAGGGGGTGCGAACCCTTGTGCCAGAGGAGGAGGGTGGCTTATATAGAGTTCACCAGGAACTCTCCCGCCCTCCATTACAAGGGAGTTAATGTACATAAAGTGGTGGCGTTACTGGTAACGCCAGCCTTAAGTGCTATTAATGACCTTAAATACTACAGAGTGAATGCGTGCCCTTTGCACGCTGAGTGACTCCTGGTCTTCGGGAGGTCGAGTGATTCTCTTGTTAGTCGAGTGAAAGTAGGTAGGGAGACTCCCGAGTGACAAGATGTCCAGTGGATTGCACTCGACACCTTTGACCGGGGGTCTCATGGGGTCTCTTGACCTTCTTGCCTTCTTGGGTAGTGACCTTGGGTAGGACATATAGGTCAGGCCTATGACCCTACCCCAGGTCTGTATCATCATCAGTAGCCCCCGAATGGATTAAGGTATGAGTGAAAAGTAGGTTGAAGTTGAATCTGCTCCGAGCTTCGTGTCTTCATGAGTATCTTTTGCAAGACTAAACACCCGTGTTGATACTTCGGTGTCGACTCAGTCGCCTTGATCCATTCAGTGAGTTGTCGATTGAACTAGTGACCTCATGTGTCGAGTGCTGTGTTGGAGCGCGGGATCTTGGGCGCGATTGTATGCAGTGTATCCCGGATTCCGTGAGATACGAAATTTTGGGGAAGCGCGCGAGGTAGAGAGCGCCGAAACGGGCGGACCGGATAAGTAGCGGTGTCTTGATTAGCACACCAACTTTTTCGCCACGTACGTTGCGCACAAGTATTGCGGGAGTTGACGGGATTGCCTGGTCCCACGCGTCAGTCACTCGGAGGTGGCCCTTTATAAGGCGACGGGTCCGAGGCGCTGGCATTGTGCGCGCCTGTTCCTTCCTCTTTCTCCTCTGCTTCTCCACCGCGCCCAGCTCCTCCGCTCTCGACGCCGCTGCTCCCCAGCCATGGTGAAGGACAAGACGGCGGCGCTAGAGCGCGCTAAGAAGGCAATGGGGGTGGCGAAAGGCAAGAAGCAGAACCGCAGGTTGTCGTCGCGTGCGGGGCTGCCACCAGGCTGGATCCAGGGCGATTGGATCCGGTCTTCGGTCCGGCAGGAGGATCTAGCTGAACTGGAGGAGTCCGGATTGATTGCCAAGGGAGCGGCGAGGCTGCCGAAGGGGGAGATGGAACCGCAACCTCGACCAGGTGAGTGCGTTCTGCTCGCCACCCACGTCGACCGGGGTTTCTCGCTCCCTCTGCATCCTTTCTTCCGGGGATTCTTGAACTTCTTTGGCGCTCAGCTCCACCATTTTTCTCCCAACACCATCACATATTTAGCTGCGTTTGTATCGATGTGCAAGAACTTCTTAGGGTGTCGACCGCACTGGGGTCTTTTCAAACACATCTTCACCATTCGTTCCCAGTCGGTAAAAAACGCGAAGTTGAGTGACTCAAAAACCCACGTCATCCAGATGTGTGGGGGTTTAGGTATCCAAAAGAGGAATAGGAGTGCCTTTCCCGCCATGACTCTCCCTGTATCTGTTAGAGGTTGGCAGTCGACCTGGTTCTACTGCCAGGATGTCGCAGCTCCAGGTCAGTTGACTGGTCTTCCCCCTTCTCATTTGACCATGTTCAGACTCCTGCCCCACTGAAAGTAACCATTGATGAGACCATGGAGACGAGGATGTTGGTGGACAGAGTGGTCCAGCTCATCAACGATGGTGTTACTAGCATGGACTTCTTGGAAGTGTTCCTCAGTCGACGCATCTAGCCTCTCCAGGCCCGCGATCACTCGATGTGGTTGTATTCTGGACCGGACGACACCGCTCGGTTCCATCCAGAAGAAGTGTCATCTGAAACCGTAGCTTTGTGGCTGAGGAGCATCACAGGCAACCAGGACAACCCCATAGGATCTAGGAGAGTTGTCCCCTTCGGCAACGGAAACCCGCCCAACAAGGTATACTTTTTGCTCCGACTGCTTCCCGCTCACGCTCCGACTGTACTTGATGTTGACTGACTCTCGTTCGACCGATTTGTTCTACAGGTATTCACTAAGATGCATTCGATGCCCAACGGTGAACAAGCTTTGGAGTAGGACCAGGAGGGGGAGGACAGTTCGGAGGAAAGTGGTGAGTGGGAGTCTCCAAGAGAAGAGGAGGAGGAGGAGAGCGAGGAGTCGGACGAGGAGGAAGAAGTCGACTCGCCGCCGCGCTCCGAACGTGGATCCAAACAGCAGCAAGATTCGGCAGGCGGGCGCGGAAAAAGCGTGGGCCCGAGTGTCAATACTTAGAAGCGCACTCGGTCGTCGACCCCGGAGCCGACAGAGAAGGTGGCGAAGCAGCCTAAATTTGTTCCTCCCAAGGCCCGGAAGACATTGCCGCGAATTAAGATGGACGTCCCCGTTGCTTCGGGGTAAGTATCTCGTTTGCATTTTCATAGGTCGACTGAAGATTTTCTTGTTCTGACCAACCAATTCATTTGTCTTTCCAGTCCCACCTCTGCTGCCACTGACATGGACATTGACAAGGCGCCAGGAGACGAAGAGGCCACCTCACGAGTCGGTAAGTCCGATCGACCAAATTCCATTTAGTCGAGTGGGCGATCAATCGGCTGAAAATTTGATACTTCTCTCTTTATGTAGCTCCGCAAGAGATCCTTGTGCTCCCTGATGACGAAGAAGAAGCGCCTCTATAGGAGAGGAGGAAGAAGAGTGGAGGCTCAAGCCAGAGGAGGCTTGAAATCCAAGTCCCTCAGTCGACACTGGTGCTTGAGGCGGTAGCCGAACATTCTGAAGGGCCGATTCAGACCAACGTCACATTCGCCAACCCACTGACGACTGATCGTCCGTCGGGGTCGACTGCACAGACACCTGCTACACTGGTGCAACTCCACTCGTCTGATCCGGTAACTACTTCGACCACTCTGGGGCCATCCCTCTTTGCTACGTATCAAACTCCAGATGACTCACCGGGCGCCGCTAGGGAAGCTCTTCATCAGGTGAACCTTGTCATGGAGAAGGTGAAAGTGATGCATGAAGCTAGTCAGGTAGCTTACAACGCCAGCACTGCCCTTCAGACTAATGTTCAGGTCAGCAAAATTCCGACTGAACTTTTGAGTGTTTCTTTATATCTGATCACCCACTGGGTGTTCCTTCGTTTAGAATTTAGGAAATCTTCAACTCTTCTTGCCTCGTGTTGAGTCTCAGTAAACTGTTCGAATCAGTGGGGGCACGCCGAGTGCACCCACTGGGTGTAGTCCCCGAGACCACGGTCGACTGCTGGCAGTCGACTGAGTTCTGATGATGTATCTCTCTCTCCTTTTTTTTGAACTCACGCTGGGAAACCCTTGCTGAGTATTGAACTGATTCAGTGGGGGCACGCTAAGTGCACCCACTGGGTGTAGTCCCCGAGACTACTGTTGAATATTTGATTCGGTAGTAGTCTTAGAGTAATTTTTCTCAGTCACTGTCTCTTATTTCTGTCGATTGACATGTCTCTGTTGCTTGTTGCAGAGGTCTTGTGATCTTGGAGCTCGGCTCACCGAATTAAAGAAGAAGCATATCACCATTGAACTTGACCTTAAACTCGCGAAGAAGAATCTCAAGACTACTCAAGAAGAAACGGCCATCATGGGAGGTAATCATTCGGCTGTTTTGTCTGCTTTGCAATTTGCACTCCGCACTGGTTTTCCTTTCAGTCTCTTTGAACCGAGTGGTTTCACACAAGCAGATGTGTGTAGTGAAAATCGCCAACTTCAGTCTCATCTGAAGAGTGTTGTTTATTTAGAGAGGATGAAGGAGGCTTTGGAGAAGAAGGACCTGGACCTTGTCGTTGCTCAAAAGGAAGCACGTGAGAAGACGAGGCTTGCGGACCAGAAGCTGGCTTCAGTCGGCAAATTGGAGGAGGAGAACGCGCAGTTGAAGGCCACCATCTCGGAAGCTAATCAGGAAGTCAAGCAGCTTAGGAAGGACAAGGAGAACCTGACCACAGAAGTCGGTGGCCTCAGAGCCAAGACAGACAAGCTGGAGTCTTATCTGGAACAACTTGCTTCAACACTTGTTCTGAAGCTTGAAGGTATGTTCATTCGACTAATCAATCCATTGCCGACTAAACTTTGTTGTTATGCTGTCGACTCATCGTTTTTTGCGATGGGAAAGAACTGTGTCAGGACTTTGAAGCTGAAACTGGGTGGGTCGAGACGGGTCTCGACCCCATCAATTGTCCTGTGAAAGATGACGTTGCAATGAATCTGTTGTGATTGGAGTCGCGCTTAGATGGCGCGGTTTCTTATCTTGCTCGACTGAAGGTGGCAATGACACAAGTGGATGCTGAACTCTGGCCTCGGGCGGAGCTGTCTCTAGACCTCGAGTCCGTGATGACTCGACTAAATCAGATTCCAGGCCGAGTGCAAGAGTGGAAGAAATCTTCCACCCGTTGTGGTGTCGATGTCGCCTTGTCTTTGGTCCGAGTGCACTGCAAGGAGGCTAAGGAAGACAAGCTGGCAGCTCTCAAAGTGGTGAACACTAAGAAGCACTCTTTCCAGGACTTCATGGACACCTTCCTCGAGGCAGCCATTAGCATCACCGACAACATCGACCTCGACAGCTTCTGCGATCCGGCCAGTCCTTCTCCCGCCGAGTGACTGAAAAAACATTATGCTTCACCTTTATTTGCCTCGGAATGCCGAGTGATTTTGTAACCATTAAAACTCCTTTGGGTCTGGTGCCCGAGTACTTTTAATCTATGGTTAGGAAACTCTGGATTTATCTTTGAATATGTTGGGTTTATCTTCGAGCGAAATATGTTCTTCACTTGGATCGGTTTCTCATCGTTTGATGCAGGTGCTGAAGAAGAATACCTAGTCGACCGATCGGACGATCTTTGAGCAGCATTGATCAGTTCATCAGCAAGGCACTCAGCAATGGTCTTGACATTCCTATCAACCGATTGGACGATCTTTGAGTAGCATTGATCAGCTCATCAGCAAGGCACTCAGCAATGGTCTTGACGTTCCTGTCAACCGATTGGCCGATCGTTGAGTAGCATTGAGCAACTCATCAGCAAGGCACTCATCAATGATCTTGATGTTCCTGTCAACCGATTGGGCGATCCTTGAGCGACATTGATCAGCTCATCAGCAAGGCACTCAACAATGGTCTTGGCGTTCCTGTCAACCATTGGAGAGGTCTTTGACAATGCGCACAATCTCGTCCTTCTTGATGGTGTAGCCTTCGGGGTGGTGGGGAGGGTTGCAAACTTAGGCGAGTGCTGGAATACAGCTAAGCCCCCGAGTGGGAGGGTTGCTCCTCACTCGGTAGGATTTTTCAAACTTAGGGGACAACTGGACTGCAGCTAAGCCCCCGAGTGGGAGGATTGCTCACCACTCGGTAGGATTTTTCAAACTTAGGCGAGCACTGGGATGCAGCTAAGCCCCCGAGTGGGAGGATTGCTCACCACTCGATAGGATTTTTCAAACTTAGGCGAGCACTGGGTTGCAGCTAAGCCCCCGAGTGGGAGGATTGCTCACCACTCGGTAGGATTTTTCAAACTTAGGCGAGCACTTGGCTGCATCTAAGCCCCCCAGTGGGAGGATTGCTCACCACTCGGTAGGATTTTTCAAACTTAGGCGAGCACTGGGCTGCAGCTAAGCCCCCGAGTGGGAGGATTGCTCACCACTCGGTAGGATATTTCAAACTTAGGCGAGCACTAGGCTGCAGCTAAGCCCCCGAGTGGGAGGATTGCTCACCACTCGGTAGGATTTTTCAAACTTAGGCGAGCACTGGGCTGCAGCTAAGCCCCCGAGTGAGAGGTGGACTCACCACTCGGTAGGATATTTATCACTTAGGCGAGTACTGGACTGCAGCTAAGCCCGCAAGTGAGAGGCGGACTCACCACTTGATAGGATTTTTATCACTTGGGCGAGTACTGGACTGCAGCCCCCGAGTGAGAGGCGGACTCACCACTCGGTAGGATTTTTCAAACTTACGCGAGCACTGGGCTACAGCTAAGCCCCCGAGTGGGAGGATTGCTCACCACTCGGTAGGATTTTTCAAACTTAGGCGAGCACTAGGCTGCAGCTAAGCCCCCGAGTGTGAGGATTGCTCACCACTCGGTAGGATTTTTCAAACTTAGGTGAGCACTGGGCTGCAGCTAAGCCCCCGAGTGAGAGGCGGACTCACCACTCGGTAAGATTTTTATCACTTAGGCGAGTACTGGACTGCAGCTAAGCCCCCGAGTGAGAGGCGGACTCACCACTCGGTAGGATTTTTATCACTTAGGCGAGTACTGGACTGTAGCTAAGCCCCCGAGTGAGAGGCGGACTCACCACTCGGTAGGATTTTTATCACTTAGGCGAGTACTGGACTGTAGCTAAGCCCTCAAGTGAGAGGCGGACTCACCACTCGGTAGAATTTTTCAAGCTTAGGCGAGCACTGGGCTGCAGCTAAGCCCCCAAGTGGGAGGATTGCTCACCACTCGGTAGGATTTTTCAAACTTAGGCGAGCACTAGGCTGCAGCTAAGCCCCCGAGTGGGAGGATTGCTCACCACTCGGTAGGATTTTTCAAACTTAGGTGAGCATTGGGATGCAGCTATGCCCCCGAGTGAGAGGCGGACTCACCACTCGGTAGGATTTTTATCATTTAGGCGAGTACTCGACTGCAGCTAAGCCCCCGAGTGAGAGGCGGACTCACCACTCGGTAGGATTTTTATCACTTTGGCGAGTACTGGACTGCAGCTAAGCCCCCGAGTGAGAGGCGGACTCACCACTCGGTAGGATTTTTATCCCGTCATCTTAGGCGAAACAGATTCGCAGCTAAGGCGATACGTACAAAAGAAATAAACAACAATCATTCGGAAGAAAGTAAATAATGTCTTTTGATAGCCAAGCTAAGAGGTATATCTTATTACATCTCGTCAGTCTAAATTCTTAAGAATAAAAAGGGCGGAGCAGATCCGCATTCCAAGAGCGCGGTTCATCTTTGTTGTGCTCGACATTGAAGAGATGGTATGCTCCGTTGTGGAGTACCTTGGTAACGACGAAAGGGACCTCCCAAGCAGGGGCGAGCTTGTGTGGCTTCTGCTGATCCACTCGAAGAACCAAGTCTCCTTCTTGAAATTCCCGACCCCTTACGTCCCTGGCATGGAATCGACGCAGGTCTGGTTGATAAATGGTCGACCGGATCAAGGCCATTTCTCTTTCTTCCTCCAGAAGGTCTATTGCATCTTGTCGAGCTTGTTCTGCTTCCTCTTCCAAGAAGAGTTCGACTCGGGGAGCATTGTGGAGCAAATCACTCGGAAGCACGGCTTTGGCTCCATAGACTAAGAAGAATGGAGTCCGTCCGGTCGACCGATTGGGAGTTGTCCTTAGGCTCCAAAGCACTGACGGGAGCTCATCAACCCAAGCTCCTGCTGCATGCTTAAGGTCACGCATCAACCGGGGCTTCAGTCCTTTGAGAATCAATCCATTCGCTCGCTCAGCTTGCCCATTCGACTGAGGATGGGCGACCAAAGCGTAATCGACCCTCGTACCTTGGGAGGCACAAAAGGCTCTGAATTCATCAGAGTCGAAGTTCGACCCGTTGTCCGTGATGATGTTGTGTGGCACACCATATCTGAATATCAATTCTCTAATGAAACTCACGGCAGTACTTGCTTCAAGGTTTTTAATGGGATTAGCTTCGATCCACTTGGTAAACTTGTCGACTGCTGCCAGCACGTGGGTAAATCCGCTCCTGCCAGTCCTCAGGGGTCCAACCATGTCCAATCCCCAAACAGCAAAAGGCCAGACGAGTGGGATAGTCTTCAGAGACGATGCAGGTTTATGGGACATGTTGGAGTAAAACTGACAACCTTCACACTTGTGCACTATTTCTTTTGCCATCTCATTGGCACGTGGCCAGTAAAATCCGGCTCGGTATGCTTTGGCCACGATGGTCCAAGAGGACGCATGGTGACCACAGGTCCCCGAGTGAATATCATTAAGGATCATTCAGCCTTCTTCTGGCATGATGCACTTTTGGCAAACCCCAGTTACACTTTCTCTGAACAACTGACCTTTTATCACAGTAAAGGCTTTAGACCGTCGGACGATCTGTCGAGCCACGTCTTCATCCTCTGGAAGTTCTTTCTTAAGAATGTATGCAATGTACAGCACTGTCCAGTCGGGAGTGATGACCAAAACCTCCATGACTAAGTTGACCACGGCTGGGATTTCGACTTCAGTCGGATCTGTGGCACTCTTGGGCTGTGGTGGTTCTTCGGTGAAAGGATCTTCCTAAACTGAAGGTGAATGAATATGTTCCAAAAACACATTTTGGGGAATGGCCTCTCTCTTTGAACCTATCTTTGCCAACTCATCTGTAGCTTGATTTTGCAGTCGAGGTATATCATGAAGCTCCAAACCTTCAAACTTCTTCTCCAGCTTTCTCACTGCATTGCAATAACCAGTCATGGCTGGACTCCTGACATCCCATTCCTTCATCACTTGATTTACCACCAAATCTGAGTCGCCGTAAACCATAAGGCGACGAGCGCTGAGTGAAATGGACATACGCAACCCGTATAAAAGTGCTTCATATCCGGGTTCATTATTGGAGGAATCAAAATGAATCTGGAGAACATAACTAAGCTTGTCTCCACGGGGGGATACCAATACTACTCCAGCGCCTGAACCATTCAGCATCTTGGAGCCATCAAAGAACATAGTCCAATGCTCTGAGTGAACTTGAGTCGGCAATTGCTGCTCAATCCACTCGGCAAGGAAATCTGCAATTGCTTGGGACTTGATAGCCTTCTTTGCCTCAAACTTGATATCCAATGGAAGGAGTTCAATCGCCCATTTTGCCACTCGACCAGTTGCATCTCTGTTATTCAGAATTTCAGATAGTCGCGCGTCGCTGACGACTGTAATGGAGTGATCAGAGAAATAATGCGCAACCTTCTTCATGGTCATGTATATTCCATAGACAAGCTTCTGATAATGCGGATATCGTTGCTTGGATGGAGTCAAAACTTCAGAGAGATAATAAACTGGGCGTTGAACCTTGTAAGCTTTTCCTTCCTCTTCTCGCTCGACCGTGAGTACTGTACTGACAACTTGTCCAATGGCTGCAATGTAAAGCAGTAAAGGCTCTTTTCTGATTGGCGCAGCGAGCACCGGCTGGGTGGAAAGTAGGGCTTTGAGCTCTGCAAACGCTGCATCAGCTTCCTAAGTCCACTCGAACTTATCAGATTTCTTCATCAGTCGGTAAAGAGGCAAAGCCTTTTCACCGAGACAAGAAATGAATCGACTCAAGGCGGCCAAACAACCAGTCAGCTTCTGAATGTCATGCACTCACACGGGGCGTTTCATTCGGAGAATGGTATCAACTTTTTTCTGGATTGGTGTCGATTCCTTGTTCGGAAACGAGAAAACCGAGCAACTTTCCTCCTGGAACTCTGAATGTGCATTTTGACGGATTAAGCTTGATATCGTACCATCTTAGGTTGGCAAAGGTTTTTGCGAGATCAGTCAATAGGTCAGAACCTTTGCGAGACTTTACCATAATGTCATCCATGTATGCTTCCACATTCCGACTGATTTGAGTGAGCAGGCGCTTCTGAATCATTCTCATGAATGTGGCTCCAGCATTTTTAAGACCAAATGGCATGGTGACATAACAAAAGCACTCGAATGGGGTGATGAAGGCTGTTTTTATTTCGTCGGGGCCATACAGTCGGATATGATGATACCCGGAATATGCATCTAAGAAAGACAAGCGCTCACACCCCGCAGTCGAGTCAACAATCTGATCTATGCGAGGGAGAGGGAAGTGATCTTTCAGGCAGGCCCGATTAATATGCTTGAAATCAATGCACATATGAAGTGAATCATCCTTCTTAGGGGCCATGACTACATTGGCTAACCAATCGGAGTGGTAGATTTCACGGATGAACTCAGCTGCCAACAGTCGAGCCACTTCTTCGGCAATTGCTTTTCTCTTCGGCACGGCGGACCGCCGAAGGTGCTCTTTGACGGGTTTTGCCATGGGGTCGACACGCAAACGGTGCTCAGCCAGTTCTCTGGGTACACCTGGCATGTCAGAGGGTTTCCATGCGAAGATGTCCCACTTCTCACGGAGGAACTGGATGGGCGCTTCTTCCTATTTGCTGTCGAGTGTTGTTGATATATGAGTCGGTGCAGCATTGGGATCAGTCGGGTGAATATGGATTGGCTTTGTTTCACCGGTCGACTGAAATGCAGAGTCTGTAGCAGGCTTCTTGGCTCGGAGCAAATCACTCGGATCTTCACTCTTCTGATACTCTTGGAATTCAACTGCTGCCATATGTGCATCAGCGATTTTGGAACCTTTCTGGAAACACTCTTCTGCCTTCTGCCGATTGCCAGTGACTGTGATCACACCTTTGGGGACAAGCATCTTCAGCTTGAGGTACACATAACACAGTCGAGCCATGAAACGTGTGAAGGAAATATGCCCTAGAGGCAATACTAAAGTTATTATTTATTTCCTTATTTCATGATAAATGTTTATTATTCATGCTAGAATTGTATTAACCGGAAACATAATATATGTGTGAATACATAGACAAACATAGTGTCACTAGTATGCCTCTACTTGACTAGCTCGTGAATCAAACATGGTTAAGTTTCCTAGCCATGGACAAAAGAGTTGTCATTTGATTAACGGGATCACATCATTAGGAGAATGATGTCATTGACATGACCCATTCTGTTAGCCTAGCACTTGATCGTTTAGTATGTTGCTATTGCTTTCTTCATGACTTATACATGTTCCTGTAACTATGAGATTATGCAACTCCCGTTTACCGGAGGAACACTTTGGGTGCTACCAAACGTCACAACGTAACTGAGTGATTATAAAGGAGTACTACAGGTGTCTCCAAAGGTACATGTTGGGTTGGTGTATTTCGAGATTAGGTTTTGTCACTCCGATTGTCGGAGAGGTATCTCTCGGCCCTCTCGGTAATGCACATCACTATAAGCCTTGCAAGCAATGTGACAAATGAGTTAGTTGCGGGATGATGCATTACGTAACGAGTAAAGAGACTTGCCGGTAACGAGATTGAACTAGGTATTGGATACCGACGATCAAATCTCGGGCAAGTAACATACCGATGACAAAGGGAACAACGTATGTTGTTATGCGATTTGACCGATAAAGATCTTCGTAGAATATGTAGGAACCAATATGGGCATCCAGGTTCCGCTATTGGTTATTGACCGAGAATAGTTCTAGGTCATGTCTACATAGTTCTCGAACCCGTAGAGTCCGCACGCTTAACGTTACGATGACAATCTTATTATGAGTTTATAAGTTTTGATGTACCGAAGTTTGTTTGGAGTCCCGGATGTGATCACGGACGTAACGAGGAGTCTCGAAATGGTCGAGACATAAAGATTGATATACTGGAAGCCTATATTTGGACATCGGAATTGTTCCGGGTGAAATCGGCATTTTACCGGAGCACCGGGAGGTTATCGGAACCCCCCGGGGGGTTATTGGGCCTACATGGGCCTCGAGGGAGAAGAGGGAAGGAGGCAGGAGGGGGCCGCACGCCCCTCCCCTTCCTAGTCCGAATAGGACAAGAGAAGGGGGGCGGCGCCCCCCCTTTCCTTCCCCCCTTTCCTTCCCCTCTTCCTCCTCTTTCCCCCCTTCTCCTATTCCAACTAGGAAAGAAGGGAGTCCTACTCCCGGTGGGAGTAGGACTCCCCCCCTTGGCGCGCCTTCCTTGGCCGGCCACCTCCTCCCCCTGGCTCCTTTATATACGGGGGCGGGGGGCACCCCATAGACACACAAGTTGATCTATGGATCGTTCCTTAGCCGTGTGCGGTGCCCCCCTCCACCATATTCCACCTCGGTCATATCGTCGCGAAGTTTAGGCGAAGCCCTGCGCCGGTAGAACATCATCATCGTCACCACGCCATCGTGCTGACGGAACTCATCCCCGAAGCTTTGCTGGATCGGAGCCCGGGGATCGTCATCGAGCTGAACGTGTGCTGAACTCGGAGGTGCCGTACGTTCGGTGCTTGGATCGGTCGGATCGTGAAGATGTACGACTACATCAACCGCGTTGTGCTAACGCTTCCGCTTATGGTCTACAAGGGTACGTGGACAACACTCTCCCCTCTCGTTGCTATGCCATCACCATGATCTTGCGTGTGCGTAGGATTTTTTTTGAAATTACTACGTTCCCCAACAGTGGTATCAGAGCCTAGGTTTTATGCGTTGATGTTATATGCACGAGTAGAACACAAGTGAGTTGTGGGTGATACAAGTCATACTGCTTACCAGCATGTCATACTTTGGTTCGGCGGTATTGTGAGATGAAGCGGCCCGGACCGACATTACGCGTACGCTTACGCGAGACTGGTTTCACCGTTACGAGCACTTGTGCTTAAAGGTGGCTGGCGGGTGTCTGTCTCTCTCACTTTAGCTGAATCGAGTGTGGCTACGCCCGGTCCTTGCGAAGGTTAAAATAGCACTAACTTGACAAACTATCGTTGTGGTTTTGATGCGTAGGTAAGAACGGTTCTTGCTAAGCCCGTAGCAGCCACGTAAAATTTGCAACAACAAAGTAGAGGACGTCTAACTTGTTTTTGCAGAGCATGTTGTGATGTGATATGGTCAAGACGTGATGCTATATTTTATTGTATGAGATGATCATGTTTTGTAACCGAAGTTATCGGCAACTGGCAGGAGCCATATGGTTGTCGCTTTATTGTATGAAATGCAAACGCCCTGTAATTGCTTTACTTTATCACTAAGCGGTAGCGATAGTCGTAGAAGCAATAGTTGGCGAGACGACAATGATGCTACGATGGAGATCAAGGTGTCGCGCCGGTGACGATGGTGATCATGACGGTGCTTCGAAGATGGAAATCACAAGCACAAGATGATGATGGCCATATCATATCACTTATATTGATTGCATGTGATGTTTATCCTTTATGCATCTTATCTTGCTTTGATTGACGGTAGCATTTTAAGATGATCTCTCACTAAAATTATCAAGAATTGTTCTCCCTGAGTATGCACCGTTGCCAAAGTTCGTCGTGCCCACACACCACGTGATGATCGGGTGTGATAAGCTCTACGTCCATCTACAACGGGTGCAACCCAGTTTTGCACACGCAGAATACTCAGGTTAAACTTGACGAGCCTAGCATATGCAGATATGGCCTCGGAACGCGGAGACCGAAAGGTCGAGCATGAATCATATAGTAGATATGATCAACATAGT
This sequence comes from Triticum aestivum, assembly GCF_018294505.1. Classification (NCBI taxonomy): domain Eukaryota; kingdom Viridiplantae; phylum Streptophyta; class Magnoliopsida; order Poales; family Poaceae; genus Triticum; species Triticum aestivum. The sequence goes on along the minus strand of NC_057801.1, from coordinate 587,178,287 downwards.
GATGTTCACCATTGAAAACTACTCCATCTCACGTGATGATCGGTTATGGTTTAGTTGATTTGGATCACGTGATCACTTAGAAGATTAGAGGGATGTCTTTCTAAGTGGGAGTTCTTAAGTAATATGATAAATTGAACTTTAATTTATCATGAACTTAGTCCTGGTAGTATTTTGCAAATTATGTTGTAGATCAACAGCTCACGTTGTTGCTTCCCTATGTTTTTTGCTTCCCTATGTTTTTATATGTGTTCCTAGAGAAAACTAAGTTGAAAAATGTTAGTAGCAATGATGCGGACTTGGTCCGTGATCTGAGGTTTATCCTCATTGCTGCACAGAAGAATTATGTCATTGATGCACCGCTAGGTGACAGACCTATTGCAGGAGCAGATGCAGACGTTATGAAAGTTTGGCTAGCTCAATATGATGACTACTTGATAGTTTTGTGCACCATGCTTTACGGCTTAGAATCGGGACTTCAAAGACGTTTTGAACGTCATGGACCATATGAGATGTTCCAAGAGTTGAAGTTAATATTTCCAGCAAATACCCGAGTTGAGAGATATGAAGTCTCCAACAAGTTCTATAGCTAAAAGATGGAGGAGAATCGCTCAACGAGTGAGCATGTGCTCAGATTGTCTGGGTACTTCAATCGCTTGAATCAAGTGGGAGTTAATCTTCCAGATAAGATAGTGATTGACAGAATTCTCTAGTCACCATCACCAAGTTAGTAGAACTTTGTGATGAACTATAGTATGCAAGGGATGACGAAAACGATTCCCGAGCTCTTCGTGATGTTGAAATCAACGAAGGTAGAAATCAAGAAAGAGCATCAAGTGTTGATGGTTGACAAGATCATTGGTTTCAAGAAAAAGGGCAAAGGGAAAGAAAGGGGAACTTCAAGTAGAATGACAAGCAAGTTCTAACTCCCGCGAAGAAGCCCAAAGCTGAACCTAAAGCCTGAAACTGAGTGCTTCTACTTCAAAGGAAATGGTCACTGGAAGTGGAACTACTCCAAATATTTGGTGGATAAGAAGGATGGCAAAGTGAACAAGGGTATATTTGATATACAGGTTATTGATGTGTACCTTACTAGTGTTTATAGTAGCTCCTGAGTATTTGATACTTGTTCGGTTGCTAAGATTAGTAACTCGAGACAGGAGTTACAGAATAAACAGAAACTAGTTGAGGGTGAAGTGGCGATGTGTGTTGGAAGTGGTTCCAAGATTGATACGATCATCATCGCACACTCCCTATACTTTCGGGATTAGTGTTAAACCTAAATAAATGTTATTTGGTGTTTGCGTTGAGCATAAATATGATTTGATCATGTTTATTGCAATACGGTTATTCATTTAAAGTCAGAGAATAATTGTTGTTCTGTTTACATGAATAAAACCTTCGATGGTTATACACCCAATGAAAATAGTTTGTTGGATCTTGATCATAGTGATACACATATTCATAATATTGATGCCAAAAGATGCAAAGTTAATAATGATAGTGCAACTTATTTGTGGCACTGCCGTTTGGGTCATATCGGTGTAAAGCGCATGAAGAAACTCCATAAAGATGGATTTTCGGAATCACTTGGTTATGAATCATTTGATGCTTGCGAACCGTGCCTTTTGGGCAAGATGACTAAAACTCCGTTCTCTGGAACAATGGAACAAGCTACTGACTTATTGGAAATAATACATACCGATGTATGCGATCCAATGAGTGTTGATGCTCGTGGCAAGTATCGTTATTTTCTGACCTTCACAAGATGATTTGAGCAGATATGGGTATATCTACTTGATGAAACATAAGTCTGAAATAGTTGAAAGGTTCAAAGAATTTCAGAGTGAAGTGGAAAAATCATCGTAACAAGAAAATAAAGTTTCTGCGATCTGATCGCGGAGACGAATATTTGAGTTACGAGTTTGGTCTTCAATTAAAACAATGTGGAATAGTTTCACAGCTCACGCCACCTGGAACACCACAACGTTATGGTGTGTCCGAACGTCGTAACCGCACTTTATTGGATATGGTGCGATCTATGATATCTCTTACTGATTTACCACTATCGTTTTGGGGTTATGCATTAGAGACAGCCGCATTCACGTTTAATAGGGCACCATATAAATCCGTTGAGACGACACCGTATGAACTATGGTTTAGCAGTAAACCTAAGCTGTCGTTTCTTAAAGTTTGTAGTTGCGATGCTTGTATGAAAAAAGGTTTTCAACCTGATAAGCTTGAACCCAAATCGGAGAAGTGTGTCTTCATAGAATACCCAAAGGAAACTGTTGGGTACTCTTTCTATCACAAATCCAAAGGCAAAACATTCGTTGCTAAGTATGGATCCTTTCTAGAGAAGGAGTTTCTCTCAAAAGAAGTGAGTGGGAAGAAAGTAGAGCTTGATAAGGTAATTTGTACCTTCTCCCGAATTGGAAAGTAGTGCATCACAGAAATCAGTTCCAGTGATTCCTACACCAATTAGTGAGGAAGTTAATGATGATGATCATGAAACTTCAGATCAAGTTCCTACCAAACCTCGTAGGTCTTCCAGAGTAAGATCCGCACCAGAGTGGTACGGTAATCATGTTCTGGAAGTCATGTTACTAGACTATGATGAACCTACGAACTATGAGGAAGCGATGATGAGCCCAGATTCCATGAAATGGCTTGAGGCCATAAAATCTGAGATATGATCCATGTATGAGAACAAAGTATGGACTTCGATTGACTTGCTCAATGATCAGCAAGCAATGTTAAATAAATGGATCTTCAAGAGGAAGACGGACACTGATAGTAGTGTTACTATCTACTAAGCTCGACTTGTTGCGAAATGTTTTTCAACAAGTTCAAGGTGTTGAATACGATGATATTTTCTCACTTGTATCGAAGCTTAAGTCTGTCTGAATCATGTTAGCAATTGCCACATTTTATGAAATCTGGCAAATAGATGTCAAAAACTACATTCTTTAATGGATTTATTAAAGAAGAGTTGTATATGATGCAACCAGAAGGTTTTGTTAATCCTAAAGGTACTAACAAAATGTGCAAGCTCCAGCGATCCATCTATGGACTGGTGCAAGCATCTCAGAGTTGGAATATACGCTTTGATAAGTTGATCAAAGCATATGGTTTTATACGGACTTTTGGAAAGGCCTGTATTTACAAGAAAGTGAGTGGGAGCTCTGTAACATTTCTGATAATATATATGCAAGGCATACTGTTGATTGGAAATGATATAGAATTTGTGGATAGCATAAAAGGATACTTGAATAAAAGGTTTTTCAATGAAAGACCTCGGTGAAGCTGCTTACATATTGAGCATCAAGATCTATTGAGATAGATCAAGACGCTTGATAAATTTTTTCAATAAGTACATACCTTATCAAGATTTTGAAATAGTTCAAAATGGAACAGTCAAAGAAAGAGTTCTTGCCTGTGTTGCAAAGGTGTGAAATTGAGTAAGACTCAAGACCCGACCACGGCAGAAAATAGAAAGAGAATGAAAGTCATTCCCTATGCATCAGTCATAGGTTCTATAAAGTATGCTATGTTATGTACCAGACCTATTATATACCTTGTTCTGTATTTGGTAAGGGAATACAATAGTGATATAGGAGTAGATCACTGGACATTGGTCAAGAATATCCTTAGTAAGGACTAAGGAAATATTTCTCGATTATGGAGGTAATAAAAGAGCCCATCATAAAGAGTTACATTGGTGCAATCTTTTACACCAATCCAGATGACTCTAAGTCTCAATCTGGATACATATTGAAAGTGGGAGCAATTAGCTAGAGTAGCTCCGTGCAGAACATTATAAACATAGAATATTTGCAAAATACATACGGCTCTGAATGTGACAGACCCGTTGACTAAGCTTCTCTCACGAGCAAAACATGATCACACCTTAGTACTCTTTGGGTGTTAATCACATAACGATGTGAACTAGATTATTGACTCTAGTAAACCCTTTGGGTGTTGGTCACATGACGATGTGAACAATGGGTGTTAATCATATACAGATATGAATATTGGTGTTAAATCACATGGCGATGTGAACTAGATTATTGACTCTAGTGCAAGTGGGAGACTGATGGAAATATGCCCTAGAGGCAATACTAAAGTTATTATTTATTTCCTTATTTCATGATAAATGTTTATTATTCATGCTAGAATTGTATTAACCGGAAACATAATACATGTGTGAATACATAGACAAACATAGTGTCACTAGTATGCCTCTACTTGACTAGCTCGTGAATCAAACATGCTTAAGTTTCCTAGCCATGGACAAAAGAGTTGTCATTTGATTAACGGGATCACATCATTAGGAGAATGATGTGATTGACATGACCCATTCCGTTAGCCTAGCACTTGATCATTTAGTATGTTGCTATTGCTTTCTTCATGACTTATACATGTTCCTATAACTATGAGATTATGCAACTCCCGTTTACCGGAGGAACACTTTGGGTGCTACCAAATGTCACAACGTAACTGGGTGATTATAAAGGAGTACTACAGGTGTCTCCAAAGGTACATGTTGGGTTGGCGTATTTCGAGATTAGGTTTTGTCACTCCGATTGTCGGAGAGGTATCTCTGGGCCCTCTCGGTAATGCACATCACTATAAGCCTTGCAAGCAATGTGACTAATGAGTTAGTTGCGGGATGATGTATTACGTAACGAGTAAAGAGACTTGCCGGTAACGAGATTGAACTAGGTATTGGATACCGACGATCAAATCTCGGGCAAGTAACATACCGATGACAAAGGGAACAACGTATGTTGTTATGCGGTTTGACCGATAAAGATCTTCGTAGAATATGTAGGAACCAATATGGGCATCCAGGTTCCGCTATTGGTTATTGACCGAGAATAGTTCTAGGTCATGTCTACATAGTTCTCGAACCCGTAGGGTCCGCACGCTTAACGTTGCGATGACAGTTTTATTATGAGTTTATAAGTTTTGATGTACCGAAGTTTGTTCGGAGTCCCGGATGTGATCACGGACGTAACGAGGAGTCTCGAAATGGTCGAGACATAAAGATTGATATATTGGAAGCCTATATTTGGACATCGGAATTGTTCCGGGTGAAATCGGCATTTTACCGGAGCACCGGGAGGTTACCGGAACCCCCCGGGGGGTTATTGGGCCTACATGGGCCTCGAGGGAGAAGAGGGAAGGAGGCAGGAGGGGGCCGCGCGCCCCTCCCCTTCCTAGTCCGAATAGGACAAGAGAAGGGGGGCGGCGCCCCCCTTTCCTTCCCCTCTTCCTCCTCTTTCCCCCCTTCTCCTATTCCAACTAGGAAAGAAGGGAGTCCTACTCCCGGTGGGAGTAGGACTCCCCCCCTTGGCGCGCCCTCCTTGGCCGGCCGCCTCCTCCCCCTGGCTCCTTTATATACGGGGGCGGGGGGCACCCCATAGACACACAAGTTGATCTACGGATCGTTCCTTAGCCGTGTGCGGTGCCCCCCTCCACCATATTCCACCTCGGTCATATCGTCGCGGAGTTTAGGCGAAGCCCTGCGCCGGTAGAACATCATCATCGTCACCACGCCGTCGTGCTGACGGAACTCATCCCCGAAGCTTTGCTGGATCGGAGCCCAGGGATCGTCATCGAGCTGAACGTGTGCTGAACTCGGAGGTGCCGTACGTTCGGTGCTTGGATCAGTCGAATCGTGAAGACGTACGACTACATCAACCGCGTTGTGCTAGCGCTTCCGCTTACGGTCTACGAGGGTACGTGGAAAACACTCTCCCCTCTCGTTGCTATGCCATCACCATGATCTTGCGTGTGCGTAGGAAATTTTTTGAAATTACTACGTTCCCCAACAACGTGCATATGCTAGCCTCCCCAGAATGGCATGATAAGCACTCTGGAAATCCATGACTTCAAATGTCAACTTTTCTTTACGGTAATGCTTGGAATCACCGAAAACCACGTCAAGAGCGATCTGGCCGAGTGATTCAGCTTTCTTTCCGGGGATAACACCGTGGAAGCTCATATTGCTCTCGCTAAGCTTGGACATCGGGATGCCCATCCCCTTCAAGGTTTTAGCATACAGGATATTCAGACCACTACCACCATCAATCAGCACTTTAGTCAGTCGAGTGCCACCGACCACTGGGTCGACCACCAGAGCTTGCCTCCCGGGGGTGGCTACACGAGCAGGATGGTCTGACTGGTCGAATGTGATGGTTGTCTGGGACCATTTCAGGTACGTGGTCGTCGTCGCCGGAGCAACCATATTCACCTCTATGTTGATAACCTTCAACCGACTCTTGCTCTCAACATCAGCAAAAATCATGAGAGTGGAATTAACCTTAGGATAACCATCATATTCCTCTTCGTCCTCATCTCTGTCCGACTCTTTCTCCTTCTCATTGGGTTGTTTCTCTCGAAACTGTTGGATCAGGAGTTGACATTGTCGATTGGTATGCTTTGGGTAAATCAGATTACCTTCTTCATCTTTCTTCGTGTGGATGTGACACGGAAAATCCAGCACATCATTTCCTGCTTGATCCTTTACCTTCTTAGGGGGCCAGGGCCCCTTAGGTTTTCCCTTAAACTTTCCTTGAGCCACTGCTGCAATCTCGCCGGGTGCCGCTGGCTCGGCTTTGCGCTTCTGTTTCCAATTGGAGTTACCCCCACCGGCCTCTTGGCCGACTGGTTTACACTTCCCGCTACGCAGTGGACCCTCTTTTTCTCCGTTAGCATACCGGGTGTCTATCTCCATCATCCGGGTCAGATTCATATCCCCAGTCCTACCGAATTTCAGAACCAACTCTCGGTACTTGACGCCTTCCTTGAAAGCGCATACTGCCTGATGCTCTGATACATTCTCAATGGTGTGATGCAAAGTGGTCCACCTCTGAATGAATTCCCTCAAAGTCTCATTCGGCTTCTGCACACAATGCTGCAACTCGGGCAACCCTGTTGGCCGCTTGCACATGCCCTCAAAGGTTCTTACGAACACCCGAGATAGCTCCTCCCAACTGTGTATATTGCCTGGAGTCAACTGAGTCAACCAAGCTCGGGCCGATCCTTCCAACATAAGAGGGAGATGTTTCATTGCGATCTCATCGTTTCCGCCTCCAATTTGCACAGCCACTCGGTAATCTTCAAGCCAAGTTTCAGGCTTGGATTCTCCAGTGAACTTACTAACTCCTGTTGCCAACTTGAAGTGGGAGGAATCACTACTGCCCTGATGGCTCTGTTGAAACACTCTGGGCTTGAAACATGCAATCTGCTGCCACTCGGACGATCTCTGCCGGGGTCTTCTCTATGCGCCATGTTCCTGTTGACCAGGCCTTGGACGAGAATGGATCTCGCATCGAAGCCCGGCTCTCTTGTGTCGACTAGAGCTCTGCGCTCGTCCCTGTGACGGCGTCTATCATCATTCTGCCGAGGCACGTACGACGCACTCCTCGGAGGAGGTGTAGGCACTCGATGGCGATTGTCGCGGTCGAACTGACGATCATACTGCCCACGGTCTTCACGTCGCAGGGGCAATCTTGGGTTATGGGCCGACTGAACTGTATCTGCGACCATGGATCTGCTGTGGATCCTATTCTGCGACTGAGATACTGCAAAATTCTGCTCTCCTGCTACTCGGAGCTAGGCCCGGATCTACTCCAACCCTCGGCAATCCTCGGACTGGGAAGGTTGGATCGACTCTGCAATTCGGGCCGCAGCTGTGAGGTTCTAAATCGGAGTACGGTATACCTTAGGTGGAGGCGGGAAAAGTTGCCGTCGACTGGACTCAGGGACCCGCTCCCGAGCTCGCTCGTTGAGAGCGTGTCGTAGGTTCTCCAGTCGAGTGTGCTCAACCAAATTAGACAAGAACGCCTCCTCCAAGGCCCAAGCCTCAGGAGTTTCTCCAATGATGGGCGTGTGGAGTGCATCCACGTTGCGGCGACGAAGTTCCTCTCTATGCTGCGAAGAAAGAGGTTTGGGACGATACTCCTCGTGGACCCGTGAAGGATTGCCGCTAGCATCTTTGCCATCCTCGCTGTGAAAGCCAGGTGGGCCACGCGGACCATCGACCATCAGGACATCAGCCGCAGGATCGCTGCTATCGCACTAGGATGCAGTCTTCGCGGAGCTAGTCGACAGATCGAACAGGCCATGGAGAGTTTCGTCAGGCTCGAATGTCGCGACTTGATGGGTGGCCGAACACCGATCCACCACATGCTTCACCCACCGCTGAAGCCGCAATCGACCGGAGCGCTTGCGGCGGCGGACAGCAGGGAGGGAAGATATCATCGGAGCCGACTGATACTGGGTCAATGGCTGCCGAAGAAGGACGCCACGAACGCACGCGCGGAAGTGCATCGCCCCTCGAATGGGGAGCGCCTCAACGTCGAGCGGAGCTTCCTGAAGCCACGCCGAGTCGTCGGCGACGAAAACGAGCGCGCCGAGACGGATCTCGTGCCCCTCAGCTAACTCGCCGCCGGAAACCATGAAGATGATCGGAAAAACTTGCAACTTCACCAATAAGTCGCTAAGACACCTGCCCGATGGTGGGCGCCAACTGTCGTGGTTCTAAGACTGACAGTAGAAAGGGGGGTAGGTATAGAGAGGCAAGATCTCAGCTATGGTGAAGGTGTACACATGAGATTTATGAGTTCAGGCCCTTCATCATGGAAGTAACAGCCCTACGTCTCGGTGCCCGGAGGCGGTCGATTGGATTATGTGTGTGATATTACAGGGGGTGCGAACCCTTGTGCCAGAGGAGGAGGGTGGCTTATATAGAGTTCGCCAGGACCTCTCCCGCCCTCCATTACAAGGGAGTTAATGTACATAAAGTGGTGGCGTTACTGGTAACGCCAGCCTTAAGTGCTATTAATGACCTTCAAGACTACGGAGTGAATGTGTGTCCATTGCACGCTGAGTGACTCCTGGTCTTTGGGAGGTCGAGTGATTCTCTTGTTAGTCGAGTGACAGTAGGTAGGGAGACTCCTGAGTGACAATATGTCGAGTGGATTGCACTCAACACCTTTGACCGGGGGTCTCATGGGGTCTCTTGACCTTCTTGCCTTCTTGGGTAGTGACCTTGGGTAGGACGTATAGGTCAGGCCTATGACCCTATCCCAGGTCTGTATCCTCATCATCCGGCGCTCCGCCGGAGGCGGAATCGACCACGGAGGGCTTCTACATCAACACCATAGCCCCTCCGATGAGTTGTGAGTAGTTTACCACAGACCTTCGGGTCCATAGTTATTTGCTAGATGGCTTCTTCTCTCTTTTTGGATCTCAATACCATGTTCTCCTCGATCTTCTTGGAGATCTATTCGATGTAACTCTTTTTGCGGTGTGTTTGTCGAGATCCAATGAATTGTGGGTTTACGATCAAGTTTATCCATGAGAAATATTTGAATCTCCTCTGAATTCTTTTATGTATGATTGAGTTATCTTTGCAAGTCTCTTCGAATTATCAGTTTGGTTTGGCCTACTAGATTGATCTTTCTTGCAATGGGAGAAGTGCTTAGCTTTGGGTTCAATCTTGCGGTGTCCTTTCCCAGTGACAATAGGGGCAGCAAGGCACGTATTGTATTGTTGCCATCGAGGATAAAAAGATGGGTTTTATATCATATTGCATGAGTTTATCCCTCTACATCATGTCATCTTTCTTAATGCGTTACTCTGTTCTTATGAACTTAATACTCTAGATGCATGCTGCATAGCGGTCGATGTGTGGAGTAATAGTAGTAGATGCAGGAAGGAGTCGGTCTACTTGTTGCCGACGTGATGCCTATATACATGATCATGCCTAGATAATCTCATAATTATTTGCTTTTCTATCAATTGCTCGACAGTAATTTGTTCACCCACCGTAATACTTATGCTATCTTGAGAGAAGCCACTAGTGAAACCTATGGCCCCGAGGTCTATCTTTTATCATATAAGCTTTCAATCTACTTTTATTTGCATCTTTACTTTTCCAATCTATATTATAAAATACCAAAAATATATTTATCTTGTCATACTATCTCTATCAGATCTCACTTTCGCAAGGGGCCGTAAAGGGATTGACAGCCCCTTTATTGCGTTGGTTGTGAGTTCTTTGTTTGTTTGTGTAGGTGCGTGGGACTTTTGAGGAGCCTCCTACTGGATTGATACCTTGGTTCTCAAAAACTGAGGGAAATACTTACGCTACTATTGCTGCATCACCCTTTCCTCTTCAAGAAAAACTAACGCAAGCTCAAGACGTAGCACGCACCGCCTCTTTTCTCTATAAATACCCAAATATTCCAGAAACCCTAGGGGAGTCGACGAAAATCAATTCCAGCCGCCGCAAGTTCCAGATACACCAGATCCAATCTAGACACCATCACGGAGGGGTTCATCATGTCTATTGGTGCCTCTCCGATGATGCGTGAGTAGTCTTTTGTAGACCTGTAGGACCGTAGTTAGTATCTATATGGCTTCCTCTCTCTCTCTTTTGATTCTCAATACAATGGTCTCTTGGAGATCTATTTGATGTAACTCTTTTTTCCGGTGTGTTTATTGGGATCGGATGAACTTTGAGTTTATGATCAGATCTATCTTTTTATCCATGAAAGTTATTTGAGTCTTCTTTGATCTCTTATATGCATGATTGCTTATAGCCTCGTATTTATTCTCCGATATTTGGGTTTTGTTTGGCCAACTTGATCTATTTATCTTGCAATGGGAAGAGGTGCTTTGTGATGGGTTCAATATTACGGTGCTTGATCCCAGTGACAGAAGGGGAACCGACACATATGTACCGATGCTATTAAGGATAACTAGATGGTAAATAGATCTTGTCTACATCATGTCATAGTTCTTATTGCTTTACTCCGTTTCTCCATGAACTTAATACACTAGATGCATGCTGGATAGTGGTCGATGTGCGGAGTAATAGTAGTAGATGCAGGCAGGAGTCGGTCTACTAATCTTGGACATGATGACTATATAATGATCATTGCCTGGACATCATCATGATTATTTGAAGTTCTATCAATTGCCCAATAGTAATTTGTTTACCCACTGTATGCTATCTTTCTCGAGAGAAGCCACTAGTGAAATCTATGGCCCCCGAGTCTCTTCTTTATTATATTTGCCTTCACGATCTACTTTTATTTGCTTTTATTTTCAGATCTATTAAACCAAAAATACAAAAATACCTTGTTGCAATTTATTCTTATTTATTTTATCTCGCATTCCCGCGAGATCTGTTTATCCAATCTACTACAATTTTTATCCCGTCTACTTGCCAACTATTGGCGCCGTTACCCGAAAGGGATTGACAACCCCTTTAATATGTTGGCTTGCGAGTATTTGTTATTTGTACGCAGGTGTCGTTCACGTAGTGTTGCGTGGTTCTCCTAGTGGTTCAATAACCTTGGTCTCATCACTCAGGGAAATACATACAGTTGTTGTGCTGCATCATCCCTTCCTCTTCGGGGAAATATCGACGTAGTTCAAGCAAGCATTAGTGAGAAATTTGCAGAAAACCCCTCAAGTCTTAACATATTCCAGCCGTTCACGTGACGTGTCTAGTCAACGCCATGTTGTACCGCTTGACTAGTGCCAAATCAGCGTATACGTAGAGCAAAGTGTACAATGGACGGTACGTGAACCCTAGACCAAGTTTAGGGGTGATATTTTGGGCATTTCTAACTACGGAGGCTAAAGTAACCGCCGACGCAAGTATGAGGACCTATAGTGAATTTTTCTCTACTTTAAATTATGAGGTCCAAGTTCAATTGCCCACTTAGCAAGCCGGCCCATGGCTTATATATTTTGAATAATATCACCTAAAGGAGCAGAGCTAACCACAGTAATAGGATGACCAAGAAAATAATGGTTCAACTTGCGACTTGCCCTGAACACCCCAAATACCAGTTTTGGCCAATGTATATTGTTGCTTGGACTCAGTCAATACCTCACTGACGTAATAAGCCGGCCACTGAACTAGGTACTCCTTACCCACCTCCTTGCACTCCACAACAACTGCTACGATGACTGCCTTACTATTAGCCACCACGTACAGCAGCAAAGGCTCTTTTTTAATGGGAGGGGCGAGGATGGGCGGCTCAGCTGACTGTTTCTTGAGCGCTTCAAACGCCTGATTGGCAGAATCACTCCAGACAAAGTGATATGTCTTCTTCATCATCTGATATAAAGGAATTGCCTTCTCTCCCGGGCGACTTATGAACCGGCTTAAAGCTGCAATGCTACTGGCCAAACGCTGGACGCCATTGGCACACGCCAGCTTAGAAAGCAAAGTGATAGCCTTTATCTTCTCCATATTAGCTTCAATGCACCGTTCTGAGACCAGAAACCCCAGCAGTTTACCTGCAGGCACACCAAAGACACACTTGGCCGGGTTAAGCATCATTTATAGACCCAAAGATTGTCAAAAGTTTCCTTTAAATCATCAAGGAGAGTCTCCTTCTTCCTTGACTTGACCACAATATCATCCACATAGGCATGAACGTTGCGCCCAATCTGACTGTGAAAACAATTTTGAACACAACGTTGATAAGTCGCCTGAGCACTCTTAAGTACAAAAGGCATAGAAACATAGTAGAAGGCCCCAAAAGGTGTAATAAAAGATGTCTTATCTTGGTCTTTGACAGCCATCTAGATCTGATGATAACCAGAATAAGCATCCAGGAAGCATAAGCTCTCACAACCCGCCGTTGCATCAATGATTTGGTGTATATGTGGGAGAGCAAATGGATTAGTTGAACAAGCCTTGTTAAGATCTATGTAGTCAACACACATACGCCATGTGACATTTTTCTTAAGTACATGCACAGGGTTAGCCAACCACTCAAGGTGAAAAATTTCCATGATAAACCCGGCCGCTAAGAGCCGAGCTACCTCTTCTCCAATAGCCTTACGTCGTTCTTCGTTGAAACAATGGATGAACTGTTTAACAGGCTTAAACTAGGGATCCACATTAAGGTTGTGCTCAGCGAATTCTCTTTTTACACCCGGCATGTCAGAAGGTTTCCATGCAAAGATGTCCCAATTCTCATGGATGAACTCGATGAGCACGCTTTCCTATTTGGGATGCATATTAGCCCCCACTGTGAACTACTGAGATGAGTCGCCAAGAATGAAATCCACTTGCTTGGTATCATCAGCCGACTTAAACTTCAACGGAGGGTCCTGCTCAGTAGTGGGCTTCTTCAGAGGGGTCATATCAGCAGGGTCAACATTATCTTTGTAGAACTTCAGCTCCTCAGTAGCACAAGCTGACTGTACATAAGCTGCATCTCCTTCCTCGCATTCCAAAGAGATTTTCCGATCACCAAGGACCATAATTGTCCCCTTTTGCCCTGGCATCTTGAGCTATAGATAAACATAAAAAGGGAGAGCCATGAACTTAGCATAAGCCGGCCGTCCGAACAAGGCATGATATGGACTCTTGATTTTGACCACTTCAAACCATAGTGTCTCAGCCTTGTAGTCATAATCATCACCAAAGGCTACTTCCAGGGCAATTTTCCCCACAGGATATGCTGACTTACCAGGCACCACACCATGGAAGACTATGGAAGACGACTTAAGATCCTCGTCAGTTAAATTCATCCGGTGAAAAGTGTCATAATACAAGATGTAGATACTACTACCACCGTCCATAAGCACCTTAGTGAATTTATAGCCACCAACTAGGGGGGCACCACAAGGGCTAAGTGACCCGGGTTATCAACCCGCGGAGGGTGATCTGCCCTACTCCACGATATTGTGTGCTTAGACCATCTCAAATACTGCGGAACAGCTGGCTCTACCGCATGAACTGCCCGCTTATGAACCTTCTGATCTCGTTTGCAAAGACTTGTGGTCAAAACATGGTATTGGCCACCATTGAGCTGCTTTGGATTACTCTGATATCCTAACTGATTACCTTGCTGCCGGTTACCCTGGTCAGACTGTTGGTCATGACCACCCTGGTTACCTTGACCTAGATAGCCAAAACTTGAACCGCCACCACCAAAGCCGGACCCCTGAGAACCGGATCCTGACCCGCCAGGTGGCCCATTATTATGGCCATGATTCTGATTGAGGTTGTAATTCCTGAACTCTTGCATAACCCAACAATCCTTCCAGGCATGAGTGGATGGCCTCTTGGGAAGATTGTGCTTCGAGCATGGGTCATTAAGCACCGCCTCAAGATTAAAAGGCTTTGCACTGCCAAAGGGTGGCTTACCATTACCGTTGCGGCGCTGGTTCTTGTACCCAGTGTTGGTGTTAGCCACTAGATCTGACCCGCCGTCGGGGTGTCTGCGCTTACCATCATTACCTTGATTGTTGCCATTATTTCCTGCCACATTCTGCTTCTGACCCTTACCATTGCCATTCTTATTGCACTTGTTGGACTTCTCTTCATCATATCCAAGGTCTTTTGTGTTATCGGAGTCTGCATACTTAATGAGAACCGCCATGAGCTCGCCCATGTCATTACAATAACGCCTAAGCCGCCCAAGCTTCTGCTTAAGGGGAACAAAGTGATAGTTCTGCTCTAAGATCAGAACTGCCTGACCTGCCGCAATACTGTTAGAAGAGTGAATAATAGCATAGACCCGCCAGACCCAGTGGTGGGCCGAATCATCCTCGCGTTGCACATAGTGGTCTTGATCAACAATCGTCAGAGGCTGCTTGCATTCCCCTTGAAAGTTTTTGATGAAATGCGCTTACAACTCTGCCCACGAGCTGATGGAATTAGGAGGTAATCCTTTTAACCATGTGTGATCTGGTCCATCCAACATCATAGTAAAGTATTTTGCACAGACCGCATCATTGGCATCAAACATCTCCATGGCTAACTCATAACTCTTGATCCAGCCCTCTGGAGGGAGATCAGCTGTATAATTAGGCACTTCGCAAGGACCCTTGAAATCCTTAGGCAAATGTTCATTATACAAAGCTGGTACTAAACACGGCACTCCAACCTCCCTATAAATCGTCCCAGCTCCTACTGAGGTCGAAAGGGTCACCGGAGGCTACTGATAAGCTCCTTGTTGGGCCGCCGTCGCTGCCCCACGATGAGCTCTGGCTTCATCCACAATCACCTGAGTATTGATCAGTAGGTTATCATCACGGGGCAGGTTATCATCACGGGGCGGGTTACAACGTCGTTCCTGCTGGAAACTGCAGGCGACTCAACACGCCGGTTGTAACTTCGACTTGGGCGAGGGGTCGAGTAAACATGATCGCGGCTATATGAGTAAGCCGCCTGCTGCGCAACAACCGTTTGAAGGAGTTCAACCGCATTCCTAGTCTCCATCACAACCCGTGACTCGCCCTCGATCGGAATAGCCGCCAGTCGGGTTGCCGCTGCTAACATGTTATCCATCGGGTTAGAAAAGTTCCCTGGCGGCGGTGGCAGAAAACGTTGAGGCAGTGTTTGATTGGGGGGGGGGGTTACGCGCCCGCCCCTCCCTCTGTGCCGGCTCAGGCTTCCAAGGTTGAGCCACCGCCCGATTTCCTGGCACATCTGGGTTTAATTGTGGATTCACCCTTGCATCTGGAGTGCTTGGACCTACCCCCTGTGTGTTAAACAGATTCATGGGCTCATAATGCAAATTCAAGCGGGTCTCATGCCTCCTACAAAGAAATGCGTTAGAGCCATTCTGATCCGGACTTAAATGCCAAGCTTCTGCCCTCACGCGATCTGTGCCTGCTCCGCTGCCATCCTGGTATTCTCTGCGTTGATATCCTCCTAGGCCTTAGTGATCTTTGCCCGAATCTTTACAATCTCTGCATTGCACTCTGCTTGATTCACCACAGTAACCTCTGTCGCTAGCAAAGTTGTTAGAGTGCCCAAGAGATCTGATAAGACCTTAGCCGGCAGCCTATCTAAGTCACCAGCACCGGCTGCCACAATAGCGGTCGAGCTCGATGTCATAGCGGCAGCTGTTGATGAATTGAGAGCCGACCCTTGTGCCATTCATGAAGATAGCAGCCCGCCACGACGGCTCATAAGGGGTCCGGAATACTATCACCATCGGAATAGCCCCCAAGCTCGCCATCTGGAAGCTCGACTCTGTCTCTCCGGTTGAGGACTCATCACCTTAGTAGATGAGAGTCTCTCCTCTAGATACAGAATATTCCCCGAACTCCTTGCCTTCAGCGAGACCAATGAAAATGGGGTGGGTTGGGCACGCCGAGCCGGCTCAACGATGCCGTTGTAGATGTCTGATGTCTACTATGCAACTTTATTGTTGTAGACTCGTGTTAGGCCTCCAAGCGCAGAGTTCTATAGGACAGTAGCAATTTTCCCTCAAGTGGATGACCTAAGGTTTATCAATACGTGGGAGGCATAGGATGAAGATGGTCTCTCTCAAACAACCGTGCAACCAAATACAAGAAATCTCTTGTGTCCCCAACACACCTAATACAATGGCAAATTGTATAGGTGGACTAGTTCGGCGAAGAGATGGTGATAAAAGTGTAATATGGATGGTAGAAATATATTTTTTATAATCTGAATAAATGGAAATAGCAAGGTAGCAAATAGTGAACGGGCACAAAAATGGTATTGCAATGCTTGAAAATGAGGCCTACGGTTCGTACTTTCGCTAGTGCAATCTCTCAACAGTGCTAATATAATTGGATCATATAATCATCCCTCAATGTGCGATGAAGAATCACTCCAAAGTTCCTATCTAGCGGAGAACATAAGAATAAATTATTTGTAGGGTACAAAACCACCTCAAAGCTATTCTTTTCTTTTGATCTATTCAAGAGTCCGTACTATAATAACACAAAGCTATTCTTTCCGTTCGATCTATCCTAGAGTTTGTACTAAAATAACACCAAAGCAAATTCATATTCATAATACTCAATCAAACACAAAGAACTTCAAAGAGTGCCCCAAGATTTCTACCGGAGAAACAGAGACAAGAACGTGCATCAACCCCTATGCATAGATTACCCCAATGTTACCTCGGGAATCCGCGAGTTGAGTGCCAAAACATATATCAAGTGAATCAATACGATACCCCATTGTCACCACGAGTATTCAATTGCAAGACATATATCAAGTGTTCTCAAATCCATAAAAGTATTCAATCCGATAACAATGAAATCTCAAAGGGAAAAACTCAACTCATCACAACAAAATAGAGAGGGGAAACACCATATGATCTGACTATATTAAGAAAGCCTGAGATACATCAAGATCATGACATCTCAAGAACACGAGTGAGAGAGAGAGAGATTAAACACATCGCTACTGGTACAAACCCTCAGCCCGAGGGTGGACTACTCCCTCCTCATCGTGGTGGCCGCCGGGATGATGAAGATGACCATCGGAGATGATTCCCCCCTCCGGCAGGGGGGCGGAACGGGGTCTAGATTTGTTTTCGGTGGCTACAGAGCCTTGCGGCGGCAGAACTTCTGATCTAGGTTAACCCCTGATGGTTTCTCTATTTATAGGATTTTTTGGCATTGGTTTCACACTAAGATGGGCCTCGAGGTGAGCACAACCCATCAGGGCAAGCCAGGCCCACCAGGCGCGCCCTGGTGGGTTGTGCCCTCCTCATCACTCTTCTGGCCCTCCCACGAAGCTTCAGGGGTCTCTTTTGTTCCAAAAAAAATCGTCAAAAAGTTTCAGCTCATTTGGAGAACTTTCATTTCTGCATAAAAAACAACACCACGGTAGTTTTGCTGAAAACAGCGTCAGTCCGGGTTAGTTCCATGCAAATCATACCAAAACCATATAAAATTGTTGTAAACATGGCATGAATACTTCATAAATTATAGATATGTTGGAGACGTATCAATGTCCGGCTCATGCTCTGATCCGCCGATCTTGCCGATGAAGACGTGAATCCCGTCAAAGGGGACCCGATACCCGTGCTCGATTGAGTCGGCCTCGAGGCCCCAGCCAGCATCGTTGATGTAGAGCTTGCCGTGGAAACTCTTAGTCATCCGGCCAATGGTGTATCCCTCGATCCCTGGGAAAGAGCCCTTCAAGAACTCGAAACCACCGTGCGCTAGCCCCACGGTGGGCGCCAACTGTTGTGGTTTTGTCACGGCAAATGCCCTCGTGAAAGGACTTAGGTGCGAGGCCATGGCTACGGTGATTAGCTTAAAGGGGTTGAGCGGGACGAGAGACATGAATTTACCCAGGTTCAGCCCCTCACGATCGAGGTAAATGCCTACGTCCTGCTTTTGTGTTGTATTGATTGAGTATCGAGTACAAGGGAGCGGAATCGCTTAACCTAGCTATTGATGGATTGTAACTTAGGTTTACCCGCCGCGGGGTCTCGCCTTTATATACACAGGTCGAGGCCATGGGCTTACAAGAGTCCAACTCGGGTGATACTTCATGACCGACTCTGGTTCTAAGTTGCCTTGCCTTGCTAGGCAAGTCGCCGCTGGGTAGCATACACTTCCGGGTCACGCACCATCTTCTGGTCTTGGGCCTACGTCCGGCTTGCACTTCTGACACATTTTTTTAATCATGTAAATTTTTAAATTAATGACCGCGTATCGAGGGAACGTTCCCTGGAAGCATTTTCCCAATGAACGCACGACTTATCATGCCAAACCAACTTGTTCGGAGGCGAAAACTTCCATGTGGTAAATTAACATGACATTTTTTGAAAGTTGCATCGCATTTTTCATGGCAATTATACATTTTATGTTTTCTTTGTTTCTTATAAGAAAAATATGTATTTTTTTTGTTCATCACATTTTTTCAATAAAACATGAAACTAGGCCTCTGGGCAAACGAGGGTTTGGCCGGGGCTTCCCTTGGCAAACCATCGAGGGGGGGGAGGGGCTTCATTCGCTCAGAGTAGCTTCCCTTGTGACCGAATTCATTCGATCGACCCTCCCCACTGGTGACTGATCGCCAGTTACTCGAGTCGTGTGATAGGTCAGCCTAACACACACGATACACTCAGTAGTAAACATGCACGATGGGCAAGCTATCGCAAAGGATTACATAGAATAAGACTTGTGAGATCTGTCACACACCCCACACAATTTTTCGCAAAGAAATATTTGCGCTCGAACTAAATATAACACACGATTGAGAAAATGCAATCATGTGGGATAGCGGCCTCCAATGCGCACGATTTTTCAGGTTGAAATGTTTGCGGCCAATCCGCATATCACACACGATTTGGGAAGCACAATCATGTGAGACGGGGTCTCTTGTCGCACACACGATGTGTTGCGGTGAGTGTGTGGGTTAATAAGTCCATCGCACACGTGTCTAAGACAGATTGTGTGTTGCGTTCGTCTACCCCACATGCTTATTTTTTTAGCAATCATGTGTGTTGTAAGCGATCATTGCCCATACACCTTTTTACGGAACCATGTGCAATGCAATGACCCAATAAGCATTTTTCTTGGCTTATTATTAACTTAATACCTATAATAAGGAAATATACATTTCATATTCGACAAACTTTCATCTTGATTCCATATTGAACACAAAATATATTTCATATCCATCAAATGTCCATCAAGAATTCATAATTAACATCACAGTACACCATATGGCTAGTACACCACAATACACAAACATCAAATAAAATAAGTAACATAGAAGCACTTCACATATAAAATCTAAAACCTCTTGAAAGTAGCATCATAAACGGTAAATAAACAGCTGAATCTTACTTGGGAAGTTGCTAAAGTGGAAGGCGAATATTGAGCCTTTCATGATGTTTTTTTGCAAGTAAGAGCCTTCCATGGTGTTGAAGTGAAGGAAATATGCCCTAGAGGCAATAATAAATTTGTTATTTTATATTTCCTTATTCATAATAAACGTTTATTATTCATGCTAGAATTGTATTGATTGGAAACTTAAATACATGTGTGAATACATAAACAAATACCGTGTCCCTAGTATTTCTCTACTAGACTAGCTCGTTGATCAAAGATGGTTAAGGTTTCCTAACCATGGACATGTGTTGTCATTTGATAACGGGATCACATCATTAGAAGAATGATGTGATGGACAAGATCCACCCGTTAGCTTAGCATTTGATCATACAGTTTATTGCTACTACTTTCATGTATGTCAAATACATATTCCTTTGACTATGAGATCATGCAACTCCCGAATACCGGAGGAATGCCTTGTGTGCTATCAAATGTCACAATGTAATTGGGTGATTATAAAGATGCTCTAGAGGTATGTCCGAAGGTGTTTTGTTGGGTTGGCATGAATCGAGATTAGGATTTGTCACTCCGAGTATCAGAGAGGTATCTCCGGGCCCTCTCGATAATACGCATCATAAGCTTGCAAGCAAATGACTAAGAAGTTAGTCACGAGGTGATGTATTACGGAACAAGTAAAGAGACTTGCCGGTAACGAGATTGAACTAGGTATGAAGATACCAACGGTCAAATCTCGGGCAAGTAACATACCGATTGACAAAGGGAATTATGTATGTTGTCATAAGGTTCGACCGATAATGATCTTCGTAGAATATGTAGGATCCAATATGAGCATCCAGGTTCCTCTATTGGTTATTGAACGGAGAGGTGTCTCGGTCATGTCTACATAGTTCTCGAACCCGTAGGGTCCGCACGCTTAACGTTCGATGATGATTTTGTATTATATGAGTTATGTGATTTGGTGAATAAATGTTGTTCGGAGTCCCGAATGAGATCACATACATAACGAGGAGTCTCGAAATGGTCGAGAGGTAAAGATTGATATATAGGACGATGGTATTTGGACATCGAAAGTGTTCTGGAGGGTACTGGGTACTTATCGGGTCACCAGAAAGGAGTTTCGGGCACCCCCGGCAAAGATATGGGCCTTATGGGCCAAGTGAGGTAACACACCAGCCCTGGTGCACCCCTATATAGTTTAGCCCTATGAAGAGGAGAAGGAAAGAGGAGAGGGCAAGGAAAGTGTGGATTAGGATTCCAACTTCCTTCCCACTCCCCCCATCTTTCCTTCCACCTCGGTTATATATTACAGGGGGCGCGCGGCTTGGGAGGGACTCCAAGTAGGATTCCTCCTACTTGGGCACCTCCTATGTCTGCTCATCCCTCCCTCCCACCTATATATATGAGGAGGGGGCGCCTAGCACAGAATAGAAAATTGCCCAGCTATGTGCGGTGCCCCCTACACAGTTTACGCCTCCAGTCATATCTTCGTAGTGCTTACACGAAGCCCTGCGCAGATCAATTCACCATCATCGTCACCACTCCGTCGTGCTGACAGAACTCATCTTCTTCCTCGACACCTCTGCTGGATCAAGAGTACGAGGGACATCATCGAGCTGAACCTGTGCAAAACTCGGAGGTACCGTACGTTCGGTGCTTGATCGATCGGATCTAGAAGAAGTTCGACTACATCAACCACGTTGTCAAATGCTTCCGCTTTTGGTCTACGAGGGTACATGGACACACTGTCCCCCTCTTGTTGCTATGTATCTCCTAGATAGATCTTGCATGAGCATAGGAAATTTTTGAAATTGCAAGCTACATTTCTCAACAGTGGTATCAGAGCCAGGTCTATGCGTAGATGGTATGCACGAGTAGAAGACAAAGAGTTGTGGGTGGTGATTGTCATATTGCTTACCACCAATGTCTTATTTTGATTCGGCGATATTGTGGGATGAAGCGGCCCGGACCAACCTTACATGACCACGTTCATGAGACCGGTTCCACCGACAGACATGCAACTAGTTTTACATAAAGGTGGTTGGCGGGTGTCTGTTTCTCCTACTTTAGTTGAATCGAATTTGACTGCGGCTGGTCCTTGTTGAAGGTTAAAACAGTAAACTTGATAAATCACTGTTGTGGTCTTGATGCATAGGTAAGAACGATTCTTGCTAGAAGCCCGTAGCAGCCATGTAAAACTTGCAACAACAAAGTAGAGGACGTCTAACTTGTTTTTGCAGGGCATGCTGTGATGTGATATGATCAAGACATGATGTGATATACGTTATTGTATGAGATGATCATGTTTTGTGAAAGTTACTGGCAACCGGCAGGAGCCTTATGTTTGTCTCTTTATTGTATGAAATGCAAACGATATGTAATTGCTTTACTTTATCACTATGCGTTAGTGATAGTTGTATAAGTAATACTTGGCGAGATGACCACGATGCATGGAGATCAAGGTGTCAACCCAGTGACGGTGGAGATCATGACGATGCTTTGGAGATGGAGATCAAAAGCACAAGATGATGATGGCCATATCATGTCACATATTTTGGTTGCATGTGATGTTTATCTTTTATGCATCTTATTTTGCTTAGTACGGCGGTAGCATTGTAAGATGATCCCTTAACTAAATTTCAAGGTATAAGTGTTCTCCCTGAGTATGCACCGTTGCGATAGTTCGTCGTGCTGAGACATCACGTGATGACCGGGTGTGATAGGCTCTATGTTCACATACAACGGGTGCAAGACAGTTTTGCACATGTGGAATACTCGGGTTAAACTTGACGAGCCTGGCATGTACAGACATGGCCTCGGAACACTGGAGACCAAAAGGTCGAACGTGAATCATATGGTAGATATGATCAACATAGAGATATTCACCATTGATGACTACTCCATCTCACGTGATGATCAGACATGGTTTAGTTGATTTGGATCATGTACTGTTTGGATGACTTGAGGGATGTCTATCTAAGTGGGAGTTACTAATTAATATGATTAATTGAACTTAATTTATCATGAACTTAGTCCTGATAGTATTTGCATATCTATGTTGCAGATCAATAGCTTGCATATAGCTCCCCTATTTTATTTTTAATATATTCCTAGAGAAAACTAAGTTGAAAGATGATAGTAGCAATGATAGGGACTGGGTCCGTGATCTGAGGATTATCCTCATTGCTGCACAAAAGAATTATGTCCTTGATGCACCGCTAGGTGACAGACCTATTGCAGGAGCAGATGCAGACGTTATGAACGTTTGACAAGCTTGGTATGATGACTACTTGATAGTTTAGTGCACCATGCTTTACGGATTAGAACGGGGATTTCAAAAATGTTTTGAACTCCATGGAGCATATGAGATGTTCCAAGAGCTGAAAATGATATTTTAGACTCTTGCCTGTGTTAAGAGGTATGAGACCTCTGACAAGTACTTTGCCTACAAGATGGAGGAGAATAGCTCAGCTAGTGAGCATGTGCTCAGAATGTCTGGGTACTAGAATCGCTTGAATCAAGAGGGAGTTAATCTTCCAGATAAGATAGTGATTGACAGAGTTCTCTAGTCACAATCACCAAGTTACTAGAACTTCGTGATAAACTATAATATGCAAGGGATAACTAAAACAATTCCCAAGCTCTTCGCGGTGCTGAAATCGGCGAAGGTAGAAATCAAGAAATAGCATCAAGTGTTGATGGTTAATAAGACCATTAGTTTCAAGAAAAAGGGAAAGGGAAAGAAAGGTAACTTCAAGAAGAATGGCAAGCAAGTTGCCACTCCCGTGAAGAAGCCCAAAGCTAGACCCAAACCTGAAACTAAGTGCTTCTACTGCAAAGGAAATGGTCACTAGAAGCGGAACTGCCCCAAAAACTTGGCGGATAAGAAGGATGGTAAAGTGAACAAAGGTATATTTGATATACATGTATTTGATGTGTAATTTACTAGTGTTCATAGTATCCCCTGGGTATTTGATATTGATTCAGTTGCTAAGAATTGTAACTCGAAACAGGAGTTGCAAAATAAACAAATACTAGTTAAGGGCGAGGTGACAATATGTGTTGGAAGTAATTCCAAGGTTGATAAGATCACCATCGAACACTCCCTTTACCTTTGGGATTAGTGTTGAACCTAAAATAAATGTTATTTGGTGTTTGTGTTGAGCATGAATATGATTGGATCATGTTTATTGCAATACAGTTATTCATTTATGTCAAAGAATAATTGTTGTTCTGTTTACATAAATAAAACCTTCTATGGGCATACACTCAATATAAATGGTTTATTGAATATAGATCATAGTGATACACATATTCATAATATTGATGCCAAAAGATGCAAAGTTGATAATGATAGTGCAACATACTTGTCACTCTGCCGTTTAGGTCATATTGGTGTAAAGCGCATGAAGAACCCCATGCAGATGGGCTTTTAAAATCACTTGATTATGAATCATTTGATTCTTGTGAACCATGCCTCATGGGCAAGATGACTTAAACTCCTTTCTCCGAAACAATGGAGCAAGCTAATGACTTACTGGAAATGATACATACTGATGTATGTGGTTCGATGAGTGTTGAGGCTTGCGGCGGGTATCTCTATTTTCTGACCTTCACAGATGATTTGAGCAGACATGGGTATATCTACTTAATGAAATGCAAGTCTGAAACATTTGAAAAGTTCAAAGAATTTCAGAGTGAAGTGGAGAATCATCATAACAAGAAAATAAAGTTTCTACGATCTGATCGTGGAGGCGAATATTTGAGTTACGAGTTTGGACTTCATTTAAAACAATGTGGAATAGTTTCACAACTCACGCCACCTTGAACACCACAGCGTAATGGCGTGTCCGAACATCGTAACAGTACTTTATTGGATATGGTGCATTCTATGATGTCTCTTACTGATTTACCACTATTGCTTTGGGGTTATGCATTAGAGACAGCTGCATTCACATTAAATAGGGCACCGTCTAAATCCATTGAGATGACACCGTATGAACTGTCGTTTGGCAAGAAACCTAAGCTGTCGTTTCTTAAACTTTGGGGATGCGATGCTTATGTCAAAAGGCTTCAGACAGATAAGCTTGAACCCAAATCGAAGAAGTGCGTCTTCATGGGATACCCTAAAGAAATTATTGGGTACACCTTCTACCACAGATCTGAAGGCAAGATCTTTGTTGCTAAGAATGAGTCCTTTCTAGAGAAGGAGTTTCTCTCGAAAGAAGTGAGTGGGAGGAAAGTAGAACTTGATAAGGTAATTGTACCTTCTCTCAAATTGGAGAGTAGCACATCAGAGAAATCTGTCCCCGTGATGCCTACACCAACTAGAGAGGAAGCTAATGATGATGATCATGAAACTTCGGATCAAGTTACTACTGGATTTCGTAGGTCGAACAGAGCACGTTCCGCACCAGAGTAGTAAGGTAATTGTGTCCTGGAAGTCATGTTATTAGACCATGGCGAACCTACGAACTATGAAGAAGCTATGATGAGCCCAGATTCAGACAGATGGCTTGAGGCCATGAAATCTGAGATAGGATCCATGTATGAGAACAAATTGTGGACTTTGGTTGACTTGCCCAATGATCGACAAGTCATAGAGAATAAATGGATCTTCAAGAAGAAGACTGACATTGATGTTAATGTTACTGTCTACAAAGCTCGACTTGTCGCAAAAGGTTTTCAACAAGTTCAAGGAGTTGACTACGATGAGACTTTCTCACCCGTAGTGATGCTTAAGTCTGTCTAAATCATGTTAGAAATTGCCGCATTTTATGATTATGAAATCTGGCAAATGGACGTCAAAATTGCATTCTTAATGGATTTCTAAAAGAAGAGTTGTATATGATGCAACCAGAAGGTTTTGTCGATCCTAAAGGTGCTAACAAAGTGTGCAAGCTCCAGCTATCCATCTATGGACTGGTGCAAGCATCTCGGAGTTGGAATATATGCTTTGATGAGGTGATCAAAGCATATCGTTTTATACAGACTTTCTGAGAAGCCTGTATTTACAAGAAAGTGAGTGGGAGCTCTGTAGCATTTTTGATATTATATGTGGGTGACATATTGCTCATTGGAAATGATATAGAATTTCTGGATAGCATAAAAGGATACTATAATAAGAATTTTTCAATGAAAGACCTCAGTGAAGCTACTTATATATTGGGCATCAAGATCTATAGGGATAGATCAAGACGCTTGATAGGACTTTCACAAAGCACATACCTTGATAATGTTCTGAAGAAGTTCAAAATGGATCAGTCAAAGAAAGGGTTCTTGCCTATGTTACAAGGTGCGAAGTTGAGTTAGACTCAAAACCCGACCACGTCAGAATATAGAGAGAGAATGAAAGTCATTCCCTATGCCTCGGTCATAGGTTCTATAAAGTATGTCATGCTATGTACCAAACCTATTGTGTGCCTTGCCATGGGTTTGGCAAGGAGGTACAAGAGTGATCCAAGAGTGAATCACTGGATAGCGATCAAAATTATCTTTGGATGAATAAGGAAATGTTTCTCGGTTATGGAGGTGATAAAGAGTTCATTGTAAAGGGTTGCATCGATACAAGCTTTGACACTAATCCAGATGACTCTGAGTCTCAATCTGGATACATATTGAAAGTGGGAGCAATTAGCTAGAGTAGCTCCATGTAGAGCATTGTAGACATATAAATTTGCAAAATACATACGGATCTAAATGTTACAGACCCGTTGACTAAGCCCCTCTCACAAGCAAAACATGATCACACCTTAGTACTCTTTGGGTGTTAATCAAATGACGATGTGAACTAGATTATTGACTCTAGTAAAATCTTTGGGTGTTAGTCACATGGCGATGTGAACTATGGGTGTTGATCACATGGCCATGTGAACTAGATCATTGACTCTAGTGCAAGTGGGAGACTGAAGGAAATATGCCGTAGAGGAAATAATAAATCTGTTATTTTATATTTCCTTATTCATGATAAAGGTCTATTATTCATGCTATAATTGTATTGATCGGAAACTTAAATACATGTGTGAATACATGAACAAATATCGTGTCCCTAGTATTCCTCTACTAGACTAGCTCGTTGACCAAAGATGGTTAAGGTTTCCTAACCATGGACATGTGTTGTCATTTGATAACAGGATCACATCATTAGGAGAATGATGTGATGGACAAGACCCACCCGTTAGCTTAGCATTTGATCTTATAGTTTATTTCTACTACTTTCATGTATGTCAAATAAATATTCCTTTGACTATGAGATCATGCAACTCCTGGATACTGGAGGAATGCCTTGTGTGCTATCAAATGTCACAACATAACTGGGTGATTATAAATATGCTCTACATGTATCTCCAAAGGTGTTTTGTTGGGTTGGCATGAATCGAGATTAGGATTTGTCACTCCGAGTATCGGAGAGGTATCTCTGGGCCCTCTCGGTAATACACATCATAAGCTTGCAAGCAAATGACTAAGGAGTTAGTCGCGAGGTGATGTATTACGGAACGAGTAAAGAGACTTGCCGGTAACGAGATTGAACTAGGTATGAAGATACTGACGATCGAATCTCGGGCAAGTAACATACAGATTGACAAAGGAAATTACATATGTTGTCATAACAGTTCGACCGATAAAGATCTTCGTAGAATATGTAGGAGCCAATATGAGCATCTAGGTTCCGCTATTGGTTATTGACCGGAGAGGTGTCTCGGTCATGTCTACATAGTTCTCAAACCCGTAGGGTCCGCACGCTTAACGTTCGATGACGATTTAGTAATATATGAGTTATGTGATTTGGTGACCGAATGTTGTTTAGAGTCCCAGATGAGATCACGGACATGACGAGGAGTCTCGAAATGGTCAAGAGGTAAATATTGATATATAGGACGATGGTATTCGGACACCGGAAGTGTTCTGGAGTGTACCGGGTACTTATTGGGTCACCGGAAAGGAGTTTCGGGCACCCCGGCAAAAATATTGGCCTTATGGGCCAAGTGAGGGAACACACCAGCCCTAGTGCGCCCCTATAGAGGTCAGCCCTATGAGGAGGAGAAGGAAAGAGAGGAGGGCAAGGAAAGTGTGGATTAGGATTCCTACTTCCTTCCCTCTCCCCCCCTCTTTCCTTCCACCTCGGTTATATGTGGCAGGGGGGCGCGTGGCTTGGGAGGGACTCCAAGTAGGATTCCTCCTACTTGGGCACCTCCTATTGCTGCTCCTCCCTCCCTCCCACCTATATATATGAGGAGGGGGCGCCTAGCACAGAACAGACAATTGCCTAGCCGTGTGCGGCGCCCCCCTCCACAGTTTACGCCTCCGGTCATATCTTCATAGTGCTTAGGCGAAGCCCTGCGCGGATCACTTCACCATCATTGTCACCACGCCGTTGTGCTGACGGAACTCATCTTCTTCCTTGACACCTCTGCTGGATAAGGAGGACGAGGGACGTCATCGAGCTAAACGTGTGTAGAACTCGGAGGTACCGTACATTTGGTGCTAGATCGGTTGGATCTAGAAGAAGTTCGACTACATCAACCGCATTGTCAAACGCTTCCGCTTTCGGTCTACGAGGGTACGTGGACACACTCTTCCCCTCTCGTTGATATGCATCTCCTAGATAGATCTTGCGTGAGCATTGGAAATTTTTGAAATTGCATGCTACGTTTCCCAACATGAAGGTGTATGCAACTTTAGGCTATTGCATGTGGTTGATCGCCCGCCCGTCCTTTGCTCTCTTCAGGAAGATCTCAATACTATAAAGTGGGTTTTATATGAATATTTTCTTGCCTCGTGGGCATACATATAATTTGAGAGGTAGTCATCGGTGCACTACTTTGGAAAATACTAAAACATAGAGATCCATAATTATGTTGTCTAAATAATAAAATGTTGTGCGGCAAAATAAAGTAAGAAAGTTAGTTCCATCCTATAGTTAACTGATGCCTTCTTCATTGTGCGAACAAAGAGTTTGTTGATTTTTCTTACTAGTTTCTTTATCCTAACAATTTTATGGGGATAGCAGGGCCCGATGACTGCCTGCCAACACCAACATCATTCATGGAAATCCACCATGGATCCGGCTGTGAGCAACACACTGGCTGCACAAACTTAACGCCAGTGTGAGGCACCGAGATATGGTCGGAAGGTTGTTCACTGAGGTCGCAAGGAAGCTCATTGAGATCAATCATTTTTTTCTAGTCCCTTTTGTCGTTGTTGAGAAACACTTTTTCTTGGTACAACACCTCCAACAAAAGAAGGGGAACAAACACATCAACTACCAACGACTCCATGCAAACTAAAAACCAAATAATTGTAAGAACAAACCTATTGCAAGAGAGGAAGGGTGACACTCTTTGAAAAGAAGAAAACAATCATTTTCTTTCGGGCTAAACCATCCAATCTTGCTGCGAGACCACCAATATGTTGTTATGTTTTTAACTTCTGTTTCTTTTTTGTAGTTACACAAAGGGCAACTTGTCACTAGCACATATTAGTTCTGTCAGTTGCATATGCACACACACAAGTTGCACATTACAACATAGTGAGATGCAACCTTTTTCAGCCAGGGTTTTGTTTTTTTACTATTGTGTTTCATTTTTCTCGGTTTTTTCATGCTTCTTACACACAAGGGGTTTATTCCAGTTGCACATATCATCACACAAATTGAAAACCCAAACAACCATACAATTTAATCCTACTAGTTGAACTAAGGAGACATGTGAGCTTCAGAGATGTGATTTATAAGTTGCACAATACAACTCATGATAGATCCATTTTTTAGGAATTTTGCTATCATATTTTGTATGCAGTTTTATGCTTGCACGCACATTTTTTTTCAGATGCACAAATTTTGCATATCACACTATTTTCCTTGTCATGGTAGGTTTTAGGTTTATTTTTTCATCATTTCTTCTGCAACGTTACGTACAAAACAATACTCCCTCCTTCCCATTGTGTATGGCATGTAAGCTTTTGGCACAGAAATTAGTGCAGGGCTAGTCACAAATTACTGAGCCATGGTTACAAAAAGTTTCCTCCATATCCTTCAAAGACGTGGTTGGATGATCCATGATTAGCAATGGTTAGCTTTCGTTAACTGTACAAGAGAGAATAGCGGGAGCCGAGTGCTAACACACCTTGGATTTTGGGATTTTCTGGAAAAGCTTAGGCACCTAAAATTTTGCGAAGGAGGGAGTGGCAACCATGTGAACAATCAATTCACCTTTTCGCATCCGTGCATGTTATGGGTGGAGGAGCTCCTTAAACAGCATCGTGTGTAATGTTCATTCCCAGCTATGAAATCGGCCCTACTTCTCAGAGAGATCAAAGCAATTTGCAAAACCAATTCTCTCCAATGGCTATTTTCCCAGTTGGTTAGTTATGTTTCATAGTTCTCAAAATAGAATTTCTTCCTTTTTATAGGACATATCTACTGCAACGTGTGAACAAAACAACGTATATGTTTGTACTTATATGAGTGTATTCATTATTGTGTGTGTGCTTTAGTTGCACACCAGGAGACAAAATTTGGATGGTGCAATTGAGGAGTTGCATGCAAACAACAAAAAATTGCATATCAGAACCTATTCTACAATGTCTGCTAGAAATATTTGCACTTTAGGGATTGATCTAATCCCCGGCCAAATCATGAGCAAGGCAAGCATGGTACGAAGATCATACCGACACATAAACATGTGAGTCCGGGCGTAACATAGAATCGAAACATCTATGACCACAACACACCCGACTAGCACATGAACAAGTAAATAGGGGATGAATGAATCATACGCTCTAGTCGGCCATGTTGATGCATCAGCGGCGGCAGCGGCTGCAGCTTCGTTTTCAGCCTTCTTCTTGGTTATGTTGTCTTCAGCCATGTCGTTGGCGTTGGGGAAGTAGTCGAAGCCGAGGATGAAGACACGAACAAACCAGGAGCAATCGCGCCGAGATGATCGCCAAAAACCTTATCGCCATTCTCTCGGTGCAGGATCTCAAAGGACGGGATTCCGAAGGCCTGCTCTCCCGTCCGGCCGTGCACGCGGTCGGCGGGGTGGGATCGCTGGTGGCGGCACAAAGCTTGGAACAGTGGATGATGGCTAGGGCTGCGTAAGGAGGAGTGAGTTGGTTTGATGGCTAGGGCTCACACCCGAGTCGGCATGTAGCTGGATAGACTCTCGCCCGAATCAGCACGTGGTCGATCTAATCAAGTCAGCAACGAGGCAGGCCCGATAGAGTCGTCACCGGGTAGACATGTAGCCGAGTCCAACGTCTTGGACAGTGGCGCATCCATTAGCTACTCATAATTAATCCAGTGATTAATTACCCATTTTGACCGGCAAAGATATAGCGCAAACATGGCATAACCATTTGGGTGGCTACGAAGGAGCCCTTGTGAACCACCTTTCTTCGCATGCCCCGAATAGTGAGAGGAAGAGCTCCCTTAACAAAGGGTCTCAACCCTTCTCACCATGCCATGCACCTACACGAGGCTTAGAGATTAATCAGAGATTATTGATTATATGAGTCTAAACCCATCTATAATACAACAACGTCTGATTTTGTTTTCTCGGTTTTTGCCTATTTTTGCATAGGAAATGATTTCTTGAAGAAGTTTAGTTGGATAAATTTTTGTAGAAGTTGCCACCATGGTAGAAAGTTTGGGGGGAAATATGCGCTCAAGGTGAAGAACCTACTATGGAGAAAAATAGGAAAGTTACCTTTCCTCCATCCTTTGTTGCATGGTAAGTCCACTCCTCTTTCTTTCTTCCGTTTTCATTGCTCAGAACTGGTTCAGATTTGATCAAATCTCAACCTGATAGAGCTGCCATGACAGGTCCGGCGGTGGGGGATCGCCCCCTGTGATCTGTTTGTTTTCTTTTTCATGGGGAAAAAGATGGTGGGGGTGGGTAGGTGGGGTGGGAAAGGGGGTGTGGGGCGGTTGAGGGAGGAGGGCATTGGGGCACGTGATTTCCATAGGCAGGTGATCGCGCTGGGACCGTCGCTTTGCACGTCGAGCGGGATGAGGGGTGGGCGCACATGTCAGGTGGAAATTGGTCGAAAGGGTTACTTTGCTAACATGGAAGTCAGGTGGAAACTGGTCAGAAGGGTTACTTTCCTAATATGGAAGTCAGGTGGAAACTGGTCGTAAGGGTTACTTTCCTAATATGGAAGTCGGGTGAAACTGGTCGGAAGAGTTACTTTCCTAATATAGATTAGGGGCCCGACACTTTTCATATCTGGCCATCCGCTTGTAATTGCTAGCGATGGCCACTCACTAGACGCGTCTAACATAAAAATAACCTGTAGAATGTTCTATGGTTTCTGGCTTCAAAAAGAAGGGTTTTTTTGGATAAAAAAAGAAGGGTTCTTCTAAGGGAAATCTAGATATACCCATCGTAAGGTGTAGGTGCCACTTGTAGCACCACGTTGAAACCTATACTCTTATCCACGCATGTGTTCAGATTTCAGAGTAGCTGCAAGGTGATCGCTCAATGAATAGCAGATCACGACGAGTAAGTGTTGGGCTAGGCCTGAACAATGCTGGCGAGGCTCTGGACTGCGGATCACTCGCTTGCACAAGCGCGCGGTATACCGACCCATGCATGTTGTGTTCTACTGCGCCAGAATTGTCGGCAGACGGACATTATACTCCAACACACATCTCCCTTGGTTTCAACAATAAGCACACCAAGAGTCAGTCCATGGAAGAAAAACAATATGCACAACAGCGTCAGCTATGTGTGCACATGGATTGACGAGAAAACTGCTTGCAAGAGCTAAATGCAGCCGATCATATTATAGTAACCTCATAAGAAACATCTCATAGTCTAGAACTCATCCAGTTACAGCATCATAATTCAAACAGAGGAGCGACGTAGTCTAGAACTCATCCAGTTACAGCATCATATCATAGAATTCAAACAGGCAACAGTACGAGGAAAAACAGCTCAACACCTAAGCAATTTATCAGGCGGTCGGACGAGGAAGTTCAGACGTCCAGGGCGATGTATGCACGGCCGATCCTCTGCCGAGCAGGTACGGCCATTGGGAACAGGTGGTACGGCTCAAGCATGACCAGCTGTATGTGCTCCTGGAATTGACGAGCGGCTGCAGCAAATTTTATGAGATTTTTAGTAGCTGACGACCTTATGTTACCCAAAAGACATGTTTCATGTTCTGCATCACAAGTTCACAAGTCTTACCCTTTTTAGAGCGGCGGGTAGTAACATACTCTACTTCACGTCGGGCTGCTTCTGCGAACTCCCTTCTCAGCGCCATCTCCATTAGCTGATAGGGCTCCTGGAACTTTTGTGCCGTCATACCCAGCATCAAAACCTCCTTTTAGCTGCATTCCACCAGACTTACATAAGTCGGAAGTAAATAATGCACTAAGAACAAATAAATTGTCTAAGATATAGTATCACATCTCCGGTTCCAGTTGTAGATGCTCTATGTAGATGCACTAGTGATATGTTCTGCATATGATGGCTATCATCAACTGAAACCTGAGCATTCTAGAGAAAGAAGTATACAGTTACAGACCTTGGTTTTGGGTTCGCCATGGCACTTGCTTAGGGTGCACAGCTGTTAAGTCGCACTTCGGATTTCACTGCAATGCACATAGTTTGCAGTTCCCATTAGCTTTAAGAGAACAAGAGGAATAGAAC
This sequence comes from Triticum aestivum, assembly GCF_018294505.1. Classification (NCBI taxonomy): domain Eukaryota; kingdom Viridiplantae; phylum Streptophyta; class Magnoliopsida; order Poales; family Poaceae; genus Triticum; species Triticum aestivum. The sequence goes on along the minus strand of NC_057801.1, from coordinate 587,145,009 downwards.
AAGCAAACTAGTTACTACCTCCGTCCCATAATATAAGAGCGCTTTTGAAGAGTAGTGTCAAAAGCGCTCTTATATTATGGGACGAAGGGAGTACATCAGATCATGTCAAGTATCTACAGCAGCAGTATATCTCAAGCTCGCTGTATATATCTCCTAAGGAGTGCTCTTCAAAAGGCAGAGGAAAGGAACAAGCAACATAGCAATAATGTGCCAGGAACATTGATCCGGAAAAAGCTCTTTGCCTTCGCAAAGGCGTATAACAAACAAGTTCACTGCTTCAACCCATTTATAAGACAGAGTGCATGTTATACATGGAAATAACTTGGAAATGCTAATCAGCATGCATAGACTTGAAGTTTTTGTTAGCTGAAACAAAGCAATATATAGGAGGGCCAATATGGCCAAGGAAGTTACAAAAAGAGTTTAAAAGAAAAGGGGAATAGGCCCCCTTAGAGCAGTACGCTACTTCTCCCGAAAATCCCCAAAAGGGTGCTAAAAACCTCTCGCTTTTCCCAGCCTCCAGGACTCAAAATCATCTCTAATCCTGGAGGTCACCTCCCGAGTCGGTGAGATCGCAGCTCTGAAAGCCCTGGCATGGCCGTGGAAGAGAGGCTAATCTGGGAACATGCAAGTACACTAAACGAGCAACTCCAGGACACGATCAGATGGACTCAAAGCAGAAAAGGTTGCTACTCCACAGCCTCGGCGTACAAGATGCAGTTCAGTCACCTCCCCTCCACGGGCATGAGAAACTCTATATGGAAAGATCAAGATTTTCTCTTGGCTGTTACACTTGGACAGACTCTGGTGCAACAACCGCCTTCAACACCGAGGGAGGCCAAATGCATATTTCTGCCACTTTTGCTTGAGAAACTTAGAAACCTCTGTCCATCTATTTTGGAACTGCCACCTCTCACGAGCAGTCTAGACAGAGGTGGCTAAGTGGAATGGATGCTCGGCTTTAGCAATCCCAAGCGAAGAACAGCTCAACACGACCTCCACGGTCAAAGCAGCGATCTCGCGCATGAATAGAGAATGCAGAAAAAGAGTAAAAATATTGATCATGGCCACCACATGGGAGCTCTGGTGCGAGAGAAACGGCTGCGTCTTCAGAGATAAACGGGCAAGCTTCGCGGACATCATTGCAGCGAGCCGGAGGAACTTGGAACAATGGTGACTGGGAGAAGCAAAAGCCATAAAGACCCCCTTCGGGGATGTAATTGCGAGATAGAGGGTTACGGCAACTAGTAGGGGGAGGAAGAAAGGCGGGCCTCTCCCCCTCTTTGTTCTTCCCCTACCCTCTGTCTTTTTTAATTTTTGGCCACTTGGGCCTTCTCTTGATCATCCTGATCAATCCATGTATTTTGTTACTCTACCCATGCTAAATCTATTGAAGCCAGCCAAGCTGGATCTTATAGAAAAAGAAGAGAGGGAAAAACAAGCCCCTTTCCCTCTCTTTCACCAGCATTGGCATGGCCTTAATTCCCCGCCTGAAATTTGGAGCCGTGGCATCGATGATTGTTTCACATAGGTGTTGGACCAACCTCAGATGAGGCCAAAGTGTCGGTATCAGGGCCCTTCCATCTAGAGATGTTTGCCCAAATTTCAGGCGAGAAAGGGCAGTCGCAGATCAGGTGACAGGAAGACTCTAAACTTGCATAGCTGCCAGCCCCTACGCTGCAGCCGATCTGCGCTCAGGTACATGCAATGCATGTGAAAGATTCGCGAGTTACAATTTCCCCACCCTCCTCCTACCAGTTCGGCAAAATAACCTCTAATCTGAGAAGATGCAGTTCATCGGGCGATAGCTAACAAAAACATCATGATTTTTTTTTTTTTGACGAAAATTTGCACTTGAACAAGGCAAACCACGGGAACAAAGCAAAGGGGGAAAACACGAGGAGCACAAAAATCGGGGGAGAGGGAGGGGGCGGGTGGAAGAGGGCGTGGAGCAGATCCTCACCGTCTCGCCGTGGAGAAGAGGGAAAGGGGCTTGTTTGCACTCCGCAGGCGATGGAACTATGAGAGCGGAGCGGAGCCCTTCTTATAAAGAGACGACGCTGCACGCTGCACGCATCACACGCGCACCCCCCTTCCCCCCACCCACACCCACACAGAGACGCCGGGATCCAAAGCAGCAATAACCCCAAATAAATATCTGAAAAACATTACTAGTAGTAGCTGTTAATAAAAAGACGTGCTCACCAGATTTACCCGCGTCCATTAACCGGAAGGCAGGCACTTTGACGGCAGGCGGCGACAGAGTGTGCAAACGGCCCAGGGCGACCGAATAGCCCGCGCGATGCCGAGGGAGTCGGCCGGCCAGCCCACGCCATGTCGGGGCCCAGTAGAGGTCGTGGATAGTCGCGCTCGCGCAGTTGGCGGGGCCAGGCTGGTTGCATCCGGCAAACACCGTGGTGTCCGTCCGCCGGCAAGCGCCACCGCGGGCGCCCAGCGCGACTTCGGAGGCCCGTCTCAGGGTGCGTGGGCAGCAGGCAGCCGACGCACCGAGGGTGGTCCGCGCGGCGGGGCACGGAAAGGCCGCGCCGGGGTCACGCCCTTCCCTCCAGCCAAGCCTGGAGCGGCGGCTGCAGCTGGACCGCGCTCGGCGCCGTGGCGGCACCCAGGGACGCCTGCCACTTCGGGGATCACCGCGGCGTGGGCCTCTGGGTGCATCACAAGGGCATCGGCATGGCGCCGCGGAGCTCGGCGGGACGTAGGCGCGGCGGTCGGGGACGGCGACGAGGTCGCACTCGCGGAACTCGGCAGTGATTCTCTGTAGGAGGGAGAGGCGGCGGGTGTCAGGTTGAGAGGCGGAGGTGGCGAGGTGGTTCGTGGCCTCGGGGTTCGCGTTTCATGTTTTGAAGACAGGCGGAGACAGCACTGGACTACTTTAGTGGAGCGTGGACTACAGGAGAGACGGAGTCTTTTTTGGATGAAAAGACTTTTGAAGAAGGTAAATTTACCCTCTCGATAAAAAAAATATAATAGTTTTTAGATCACTAAAGTAACGAACTAAATACTCTTGTATCTTTTTAAATTTCTTTATCAAGGGAGTAATTGTCAAAAAAAAGTAATTGTTTTCTCCCGGTTGACCGGCCCAATTTTGCATCAGATGCGCATTTCGTTGGATGGATCGGGGGCAATCCTACTGCACATGCACGTCATCTTCCTCTCGCTTCTTTATACCCTATCGCCGACGGCAATCCCTTATTGCAGGCAAGAGGGCACCCTAAACCCCACCAACACCGCATGTGGGATTTTTCTCCATCCCCATGAGCTGGAGTTGTTGCGGGAGCATAGTCTTCGGCCACCGCGCGGGAAACCCACGCCGCGGTCCATCGGTCACACTCCGACGAACTGGCGGCCGCCCTCACACCACCTCCTTAAAAAAATTCCTCACCAACCAGAGATGGTAGCCCTCGGTGTTGCGACCTCGACGACAAGAGTGGCGCTGGAGATGAACACCACACCGATGTTGGGGATCGCAACGACGCATGCTAGAACCGCCCCCAGAGATGTCGTAACCACGACGCTTTCGTGCTGGAACCACCTCCAGACATGTTTTGGAGCTACTAACGACGTGCGGCGAAGCTGCAACTAGCAGCTCCAAATCTTACGACTGATGATTTTTTTTGCTAGAACCAGATATGAGCGGGGGTGCAATTGGAGCACGAGGGAGGTTCTATCTGTGGGCGAAATGCTTCGACTCACGTGCGACAGAGCTGCTATATATGGGCGAAATGCTTCGACTGGCGTGTGGTGTACAACCCACAATGCCATTTGTTACCACTATCACATTTTTTGCTAGAATCAGAGAGATAGGGGCTACGATTAGCGCACGGCAGAGCTGTAACCAGCGACGTGACACGCTACAAACCGAGCCAAATTTTGTTGGAACCAGAGATACTGGATTTTCGTGAGCTACTCCGTCGTCCCCATTGATGCTGCAACCGATGGCGGCACCGGCGGGGCACAATGATGCCATCGATCACATGTATTGCTGGAACCAGCTAGACACAGTGTCGCGACGGGGGTGGCGAGGAGGAGCGGTGCCACACCGACGGCGGTAGGCTCGAATGCACGGATACGGATACGGGTATCAGTATCGGGCCAATACGGATACGTAAATTTGTCATTTTCAAAAAGTGCCAATACGGATACGTTGTAGGTACTCAAAGCCATCTGGAGGAGATGAGAATGATAGATCTTCAGAGATCAGAGAAGAAAGAAGAGGAGATGAGCTTGGCTGGGCAGGAGAAATGGAGAAGAAAAGTGTCCATACATGGTTGTTGTGTGAGAGGGGACGTTGGTGAGTAGGAGGAGCTCGTCGCGCGGCTAGCCGCCACTGCTGCTGGCCCTGGGACCTGGGTGAGCATCTGCTAGCGACACAGCTGCCGCCTGGTGTGAGCATGGGAGGGAGGAAAGACGCTGCGAGGGAAAGGATGAGGGCATCGGGGCACTAGGGTTGCTGGTTGCTTCTTAACTGGGTTGTGCGGACTCTTACCTGGGCTGGAAAAGTATCCAAAACGTACTGGCGAAGTATCCTTAGAGTATCGTCATTGTTTTAAATCATTTATTCCTGGATACTCCAGCGATATGTATCGGGGGTGTATCGAAGGAGTATCGGTATCGGATACGGTATCCGATACGGATTCGCTGGTTGGCTGAAGTATCCATGCATTCGAGGCAGTAGGGCTACCTATGACTGCAATTGGGAGGAGGGTGAAAGGAAGCTGCTGCCAGGGAACATTTTAATATGGGCAAGGATGGGATAGTTGCAACTGGTGACGGTGACGAGCATCGATGATGAAGCAAGAGGGCGAGGGCGGTTGTCGAGCTGGATGTTGTTTGTGAGGTAACGGGCGTTGCAGATGGCGGGCTGAGTTGCGTGGTGACAAGGGGGAGGGGGGTCAGGGTACACACACTTGAAGGAGGCTACACATTCTGTATCCAGTACCAGGGTGGGGCCCCATTGTGTAAGGTAACATCCCAAGGCAAGACTGCCCTCTGGCAAGTGGCGACAGTGTCACTTTTATGTAGAAGCACGGCTAAGGCATGGACGAGTAAGGGCATGAACTATGTGGCCATCACCCCAGCTTGGTTTCAGCCTTCACCTTAGAAAAAAATAATGAGGCCACCGTATGAGTATCTCACCCGCATTAGAAGCGGCGAATGTTCTATAGTGATCCACCTATCTCTCTCTCCATCACTATTTTTTACTTCATGGCTCTCACTTCCTCTTGTTTAGCGAGGAAGCAGGCTCATTTGCAAGAGCCCGTTTGGCTCTGCAAGCGATGGTCGTTTTTCTTTTCTCCTCCAAGGCAGCGGCTCAACCGACGTGGATCCATGGGGCAGCAGTCCATCCTGGAGCGATGGCCATACCCTCATAAGGCAATTCCAACATGGATCATCAAACATATCGTACAAAATGTTCGTGGTGAATGGGGCGTCAGTCATTTTCTTAACCACCAAATATCCTGCTCGTTTCAAATGATTCAAACATAAACACAAATGAAACTCATGCTAAATAGATTAAATTTGTTAATTTTTTATATATTTACAACCAAATAAACAAAATTTAACAAGTTCAAACTAAATTTTAAAAAATAACTAAACTACGTGAGGTATTGGACGGTGACATGACGGGCATGGCCTCTGAGGCCACTCACACCTCCGTCGTTGTCCTTCTAGTGGTGGAACACCTGTCAGGCGTCACGGCATCCCTGCCTAGCCACCACAGCACGCTCGCGAAGCAGCTGCTCAGTTGACTTCGCCTAGCACAGACGTTCGCGTGCCGCTGCCCGGCAGCGACGGTCGACCGTGGACTCCAACTCGCACCGCCTGCCGTTGCCTTGGAACCGGTCGAAGCACTCGCACTTGGGCAACCCCACTTGGTGGAGTTGATTGATGAGCTGGTGGTGGCAGTGGCGCCGGTCTGCTCGGGGTTTTGGACTGGTCCAGGGCCTCCACGAGCGTGGGGTCCGTCAGCACCCTGGCGCCACGACGTCTGTCCTTGTGAACGCCGCTCGACGCATTGTGCCTTGCCGCTCACGGCGCTCCGCCTTGGCGATGCATTTATTAGCCACCGAGGAGGATGACTTCTTCATGCCGCCGCCACTTGGGTAGCAGTCGATGCCGCTGCGCGGGTTGGAGGACATTGCGGAGGACTCCTCCTCCCTTATGGTGACCATACAACACTGGTTGCCTGGCTAGTGACATGGTGGTGTCGGCAATGCCTGCTCTTTGTAGCATCCGATTTGGACGCCGCAATAGAAATTGCAGCTCCTCCTTCTTGCGGGTCCGATTTTGACGTTGCGGTGGAGCGCAGGAATTGTGACACTGGACCATGATCGATGATCGACCGATGTAGCACCATCTCCATCTGACGCATCTGACGGAGCTCCCCTGGATTCGGAGGAGCATGACAAGAACCATTTGGACACGTCAGACTTGCCCATCGTGATTGGTGGTGGAGGTGTGCGAATTTGGGAGAAAAGAGGCGGAGGTGTAGGGCTTGCACCCGCTGCCGGGAGACTTCAATAGTCAGGGCAGGCGGACCGATGTTGCATCAATGCGGGCAGTGGTCGGAGTAGGTTTTTGGGTCGTCGTGACGGTTTGAATGTCAGGCGGGTCAACGGGCATGAGCGCGGTTAAGCGGCCACCCGGTCACGCTCGCTCTGATCGGCATGAATGCAACACAAATGCTTCTTGAGAGGAAGATGAAAAATGAGTTCTAGATTGGTCCGCGTTGTCGGAGTTCGACGGGTCAGAGTTTGGACTCTCGCAAACCTCCCTTAATTTGGCGCCGGTTTAAGAAATTTCGAACGTCAGGCCTGATCAGCCAAATTTAGTGACCGGTGATGGATGGTAAAAAATGCCCTCACGGTTGAGTCTAAACGTATAATTTGGTGATCCGCGTTGTAGTTGTCTTAACCCGCAAGGAAGCGCTTTGATTTTGAACTAGCGGATCATTCAAAACGCCCTCGCAAAGAAAGATCGTTCAAAACTGCCATGGGAGTTGTTGGCAGCAGAGGCTGCGGTTGTACGACGCGAGTATACGACACCCCCCTTGTGAAATAAAGTCGGGCCCTCTGTCTTCTTGACCCCTCTTTCTCCTCGCTCCCACGGGCTTTTCGCCTGGGCCCCGTTCTCGCTGACCTCAGCGTCCGCGCCCGCCAGCGGCCTCGCCACGCTTTTCCCTTCCTCCCTCCCCCCTCCGCCCGCGTACCCCCAACTACTTCTCTCTGCGTTGCTACCACCGTTGTGTGGTAGTGGAGGCCTTCCCCGGCCCTGTTCTGCTGAGGCGTAGGCGTACGTGTTCCGGATAAGGATCGCGGTGCCAGCTGCCGAGTGTTTGCCAGAACAGAATGCCTCCTCCGAATTTGCTCAAGAGTATGGGGCTGAGAGCAATGGTCAATGGGCAATGCGTGCGTGTCTATGAAACCCCGTAGTGAAAATCATGAGCGCAACATTGGGGTACGGGATTTAAGAACAGGTTAGCTGGCGCTCTTAGCGTTTCAAGTGCATTCTTCCCGATTATGATCTGCATAGGTAGCTTGTACATCTGTTCAACCTATAGGACGCCTTCAGTTGATTGAGCTGGAAAACAATGCCTAAACCTGGACTATTGGAGCTAGCGTTTGCTTTCTGTGAATGTATAATATCCAATCATCGGTCCATAACAAGTTAGTTAAAAAAGAGCAAGAGATGGCAAAAACACAAGCTTCCGACACGTTTTTATGCCAGAATGTCCTTGTAGATAAGTTTTTTTTGTGTGGAAATGGAGGCATTGCCCCTGGCCTCTGGGTAACCAGGAGCATCATGGTTTTTGTGGCCGTTTTAGTGCCGGTAATGACCAATGAGAGACCGTACCCAGTGTGGAAGATGAGATTTATGGTTGTCACGGTTTGTCCCTTTATTTAGGGCAACTCCAACGGCCGGCCCAAATGAACATAAAAATTATCAATTCTTGTCCATTTAGGTGGTTGGGAGGGCAGACATCCGCTCCGTCCGCCCCTTTCTAGACATGACGCCCAACGGAGCAACCCCATTTGGTCCCGCATGTCCATTTTTTCTATCAAATTGGCATTTTGGACATCTATATACATTTACAACCAAATAAACAAATGAATGAAACATTCACATTGTTAAACAAATAAGGCACATACTCCTTCCCTCCCACAATATAACTTGAAAATCAATCTTATATTATGGGATGGAGGGAGTAGTTTACAATCAAATGATTAAAAATCACATAGTTTATAACCAAGTGGATTTAAAATTGTAGCAAATAAATTGGAAGGAAAAGAGCAAATACAACTATTGCTTTTCTAATGTGAGTCCACATATGCTCAACAAAATCATCTTGAAGTTGAATGTGAGTTGTCTGATCACATATTTCATGATGAAATTAGATGAACTATGCAAATGTTGCCGCTCCACTCTCGAGCCCAACCAAGTCACCCTGGTAATCCCATCCTTGGTCATAGATGTTGTATCACGCGCATCCTTTATGATCATGTTGTGCATGATTACACAAGCAGTCATCACCTTCCATATAGTGTCAGTGCTCCATGTTCTAGTACGGTGCCGAACAATAGCCAAGCGAGATTAGAACACACCAAAATCACCCTCCACATCGTTCCTAGCACTCTCGTGTTCTTTGGCAAACCTAGCCCTCTTCTTTCCTTCGGGCTCGGAGATTGTCTTCACAAATATAGACCACGGAGGATAGATACCATCAGCTAGGTAACATGCCTTGTTGTATTGGTGGCCATTGTTCGCATGATTGACCTCTGGAAAATTGCCTCCCGAAAGCCTCAAAAACACTCACTACAAAAAACATACACTTCCGTGATGATACGTGTTTGTCACAGTAGGTCACGTTTTCTGTCATGCATGTACATCCATGACGATTTTATGACAGAATCAAGATAGTCATACCTGTGCTATCGTAGAAGTGTTTCATGACATTACCAAAATTATCATCACGAAAGTGTCCACTTCCATGACAATAAATCGCGCGTCATAGAAGTGCTTTCATTAAGGGCGATCGACACGTGGCATCCACCGTAACGGAACGCCGTTAAGCTATCGGGTCCGGTTTTGGATCCGGTAACCCGTTAACAGCCCGGACCAATGGGATTTTCCACGTGTAAAATTATCATTGGCTGGAGGAAACATGTGTAAGCTCCGCGTTGGCATAGGTGTCACCCATCCAATGGGTGAGATGCGCCTATGATATATTTACACGTGGACCGGCCCAAAATTGGCCCATAAAGTTTAAATGGGCCGGCCCAACTAAAGGCCCACAAGATTTTATGGACCATAATGGGCCGGCCCAGCTAAAGGCCCATGAGATTTTGCGGACCATAATGGACCGGCCCAGCTAAAGGCCCACAAGATTTTGCGGGCCATAATGGGCCGGCCCAGCTAAAGGCCCACGAGATTTTGCGGACCATAATGGGCTGGCCCAGCTAAAGGCCCACAAGATTTTGTGGACCATAATGGGTCGGCCCAGCTAAAGGCCCACGAGATTTCGCTGATCATAATGGGCCGACCTAGCTGAAGGCCCACAAGATTTTGAGGACACTAGTAGGCCGGCCCATTAACAAGCTGACATGTTTCGGGACAAATGTTGGCCCATATTTGATCCGGTCCATTAACAGCCAACCACGTTCCGAGCCTAATAAAGGCACATATGAGATTCGGCCTGTTAAAAGCCTACCACGTTCTGGGCCAAATTACGGCCCAGATCAGGTCCGACCCTTTAAGAGGCTTTGGGCTAAATTATGACCCATATCAGATTCAGCCCGTCAACTGGAAGCTATGCTTTTGGGCCCACTTGCTAAAGGCTCATTTAGTAATTCGGCCTGATATTAGTTTCGGCCTGTTAAAGGCTCGTTTAACATTTCAGCCCTATATTTATTTTGGCCTGTTAAAAGCCCGTCATATAGATGGGCCTAACTACGACCCGGTTTACAGTCGGCCTGCTCATGGCCGATAATCTGATTGGGCCAAATAAGGATCAAGACAATTTTGGCCTGTTAAAAGCCATTGATTTGATTGGCACAATCATGGGTTGGGGTCTATTTCGGCCTGCCGCCGGCCCATGAGCTGTTCGGCACGTTTCAGGCTCAACCTACTTTTCAGCCTCCTAAAAGCCCATTGAGTTTTCTTGCAAAAATAGGGCCAGTGGTTTACTCGGCCTATTAAAGGCCCGAATCTACTAGTTGACCAGTTTACATTTAGGCTTGTTAACAGACCAAGATGACAGGGCCCATGATGCGGATCATACATAGTGATTTTCATGACGGCCCGATTATGTACCGTAATTTTACGGTTTGGCCGGTTTACTGCGAAGACAGGATATATATACAGTAAAATAACTGTAGTATCGTGAATAAGAAAAAACCTAGACTATACAATAAAGAAATTATGGTATATTACATCCACTGGGCATCAAAGTTCGCCACTATGATAATAAAGCAAAAGCAGACAACAGATTACATACACTGGGCATCAAAAATCGCCACCAGTGCAAATAAACATGCCGACAAAATAATATACAAAACCGACAACACTTCAATAGAGTTCAAGAAAGGTTAGCCCTGCTCGGGAGTTGCAGCGCAAGCAGCTGAGCAAGCTGATGAGACTGCGCTTGTTTGACACTTATATCCTCCTCACTCTGAAAGATAAACAAGCAGACATCTGACAGGTTTTGCACATATAAGTATCAGTGCTGACAATTCATCACATTTCTTACTGACGAATAAAGTGACACGGTTTAAAATAGCATTAACACAATATGGTATTGTTCAGGTCAAGACATTGCAGGAAATGACATTATGAAGGAGTTGGCAGCTTCACGACACCACTGGATTACAGATCAAGAACTCATAAGTATCAATGGTTAGTGTGCTGTCAATTTATCCCATTTCAGATTGGCAAATAAAGAGACGGTTTAAATAATAGTAGAATGATATGACATTGTTCATAGTTAAGACATTGCAGAACATGACATTGTGCTGTAGTGGGTAGGTTCACCACACCACTAGATTACGGATCAAGAACAAAAGCATACATGTAGTGCAAAAGAAGGTCACTTGCTCTGTATAGTTTAATTTACATAGTATGAAGAAGGAACTTGGTTGTACAACTGAAAACTTAAATTGAGAAGGACAAACTTTTGTTTATGAACTACATAATAAACTTTAAACATGCAATTTGATGCAAACACCAAAAATAAACAGTTGTTGCAGTCATGCCTAACCAAATATACACCACAAAGTTTGAAGGTTTGAGAAGGACAAACTTACATTATTGGTGAAGACAGGCTCTATAAAGCCCTTGTCCATGCTGATGGGGGGGCGCAATTCAAAAAGTTTACCGTAGAATCTTGTTCATAAGCATTGCCTTTATTCTACATTTTGTTAAGAGTAAATATAGATGTGATAATATAAGAAAAATGGAGAATATTTAAGATAAGATGAAGAGTGATGCTAAATAACCAAGTAGCTACAAATGTAAGTTCAGCGATACAGGCAAAAGGTACAACCAAGCGCAATGCAGAGCTAAACTTCTTCAGTACCATCGGTGTTATCCAACCTTATGGTAAGAGTAAATATAGATCAGATGTGTAGAAAATGGAGGGCAAAGGAAAATAAGCTGCAGAGTGATGGTACATAAACAATTACCTATCAATATAAGTACACTGATAAAGGGCAGCAGGTACTTACAAGAACAATGCAGAGCTAAAAAAATTCATTGGCATTGGATATATTCTACAATAATATAACCATTCATACAGATCAGATAATTTGGAGCAAACAATTGATAAGCAAGCTATCATGCATACTGCTGTCACATAATGAACCAGGTATGTATGCAAGTATAGTGATACAGGACAATGGGTACTAACAAAAGGAAAGCAGCAGGCAGCATATTTGCGATATCTTGTTGTTCTTTTCAAACCGGAATTCTTCTTCGAGCAGATTTCTTGCAAAAAAGATCCGTAAGGCACATGCGGAAAAGTAGAAGTTCAAATTGTCATGTGATTTCATAGACAGTACCTCATCCTGGGAACGAGACCAGTGCATAACAAGGTTTTTACATTCAATGTCTTCTAAATTTAGCACAGGAGACTTCACTGAAAATTCGTTTATAGACTTGCCATCAAAGTGTGATTTCCTCAGGTAACACCGATACTGCTGCAATGCTTCCTTGAAAAGCGCAATCAAGCTTTGCTCGTCATGACTATCCAGATTGACCCTCTCCTACTTACAACAATGTAATGTAAATCATTGATGTGTTCAATCAGTAGAAAACAAGAAAATGATCACCATGAATAATAGCACTTACACGTAAGTGGGACAGGAAGATGTGAAAATGGTGTTTGTCTTCACTATAATCTTTGCATGATGGGAATATATGCACGTAGTCCCTAACAATATTGAAAGCATTGTCTTTTAAATTGAGAATAACTGGAATGGGTTTCCAATCTGCAGGAATTGGTCGTCTCTGCAGTTGGGATAGGTCTTCGGCCGGTGGACTTGCTGTACTTTTTGTTGGAGTGGGATTATTCTGTGGTATGGCTGGTGCTATGGCAACAGAAATCGGCATACCTTTTGCTGGAGTGCAGGTTCTGTGTGGTGGGGCTAGTGGTGGGGCCAGTGAAGTATCGGTACAGTTTGCTCGAGTCGGTCATACATTTTGTGTCACTGGTTGTACAACCAATATAAGTGGGGTGTTGTCTGATTTCTCCGGCACCACCACGTTTTACAAGGACTTTGCTGGTGCTCCTTCAGGTTCGGCAATCACCCTCTTCCTTTTTGATGTCTGATGCGCAAGAACAGCATTTGAGTGGAAAAACATGGTATGATGACAAATGGAATATGTATTGATAATGGATGGGCATGGCATCTTGACATATATGATGAGTAAACTAAGCAGATGGCGGTGCAAGAAAGTAGAAGAAATGCAAGATAACATATGCAAGATACGCGCAATCAATAAAACCTTGCCAAATTAGAACAAGTACCTTGATGGGTGAACAGGACAAGCCATCTGCCTTTGACTCCTCGAGGTTAGAATAGTCATTAGGATCATATTCTGAACAAGAATCAATAGATGGGGAGCGTATGAGTTTCATTGCATCCAGAATGGTACTCAATGCCTTGGTGCCAATTTTGTATGTCATTGCAGTGTTTAGCTTCAAGAGTGGACTGCTGCTAGTGTGACACAAAGCAGCTACATAGATCATAGTGTAGATACAACGGGAAAACCTTAAGCATCAGAGTAAAATCAGCAAAGTGGAACTTGCTGGAATATATGTGCTAGTATTACCAGTACGGCTAGAAAGGCTTCGGAGACCAACTCTCTTCAACTGAAGGTGCGGTACTATTAATATCAGTGTAACTCTCAAAGGCGACACAGCTCCCCACATTTCCTTGCTATTATTATAGGATTCAAGTGGGCATGCCACTACAAATCCTATTCCTATGTTTATAAAATCCTACGAATCAAAGGGGCCCGAAGAGTTCAAAGTGTCCATCACAACCGACCGTATAGACCACTACACTGCAAATATCCCTGCTCATCTTCACTACAAGGAACAAACTGTACTACTATCATACTCCCTCTGTTCCAAAATATAAATCTTTGTAGAGATTTCCACTATGGATCACATACAGATGTATCCAGATACATTTTAGAGTGTAGATTCACTCATTTTGCTTCATATGTAGTCCATGGTGGAATCTATACCAAGACTTGTATTTAGGAATGGAGAGAGTAATTATTAAAGAAGAACGGAAAAGGTACATGCTAAAGAAGAGCAAGCAGATTTTGGATAATAAAATGTTCGTTGCGCAGTGCCCACACATGATGAACCAGAGCACATTAAGAATGCAACTCCCTGCTGTCTCTATATATGTGGTGCACGTGCTTTTCGAAAGTAAAGTAGGAACATTAGCTGACCAATTAAATGTTATCTGTTTTAGTAATATCAGCATCATATCATATTCGTATTTGAGCAACAAGTTTGGAATTATGAGTGGTACGTTGTTTAGCTTGATGGATTCAGGAGCAGTGCTAAGCAGGTACGATGATGGTACTGAATATAAAGGCATGTCTGCATGCAAGTCGCGTGACTTTTGTCATTTGGGTCAGTCGACCATTTTCAGGCGGTTGGATGAATATCCTACGTCTCCTAACCCTTCTTCTTCCTCGTCTCTGATTCTTCCCATACAGAACACCGCACGGGCTGCCGGCCGGACCACTGGTCCCCCACCGCCTGTGTTCCTCTGCTACCCCCACCCCCACGCCCGCCCCCACTCACGTCGAGTTTTCTTCATTCGGCGAGGCCCCACCAGCGCCCCCCACAACCACCGTCCCCACCCGAGCCCCTTCCTTCACACCGGCAAACTCCGGCGAGCTCTGAAAAATTGACTGACCCAATTTTGAAATTTAGTCTACTGTGATTTAACTAGTGTGGAATATAAAAGGGGAAAACCATAAGCATTGCGAGTATAGTGTTGAGCGTGCCATGGCGTATCTGAAGGTGCAAACCGAACAAAGGCAACTTCGCAACCAATGTTTGCTTTCAACTAGCAAGTAGTGATGGACAAGAAATCAGAGTAAAGCATTGGTGATCTATTTTCTTGCTGTGATAAATAAGTTGAGCAGATACGAAAGAGTACCGCCTCTGGTGCGGCGCCGTGTATGCATCTGCTGAGAATTTGATGGTGCTGCGGTAGCGATGGCTGTCGGTGGCGTGGAAGGAGATCTAGGAGGGTATACGGTGGCGGCAGGGCGCGGTGGACGAGATGGTCGTAGGAGCGGCGCTGACAAGGTGGACGATGGCGGGGATGAAGCGAGAGGACGGGATGCAAGGATCCCGGTCCGAAACCGTGGATGAGAGAGGTTGATCTCTTGTAATGGACGACGGCGTCGGGGTATCAGCTCCGGCATGGTGGAGGAGGACAGCGGTGGATGGGGTGGCGGACGGAGGAGGCTGGGATGGAGAGGGTGTTTTGGCGCCCACGGAGTACGAATGGGGAAATGGAGGGAGAGAGGAAGGAGGGAACCATGTCTTCAGGGCGCACTTGTCTCAAATGCGAGGAAATTTACAAACTAAGCCCCCGTTTTAAATTTCCTACATCACAGCAATATTAGTCGGTTGGGGATAGGACGGTAATATTTGCCGACGAGAGTTTGTTTTTGGCGCCATCGTGTATGAATCAGGGAGGAAGTCGATTTCGGTCGAGGAGACACTATGTTTTGGCGCCCACCGTGTATGAATCCGGGTGAGAGGCGATTATGTCACGTTTGAGTGAAATTACAAACCTACCCCTATCGAAACCTATAGAAATCGAGCCGGTAGGCTTTGCATGGCACGGATAGGCAGTAGTAATTTCCATCTAGCAGATTTTGGTTTTGGGCGGTTACTGCGACTTTTCCCGCTTCGCTCAAATTTTGCAGAGTGCACGTTTACCGTGCCAACTCAATTCGAATCCCGTTTGTATTCTATTTTTTCGGGCATGATCCATTTTTTATTGGAATAAAATTATATATACATCATTTTTATATATACTTTCAAAAGCACAACAAAGAATTCTGCTCCATTTCGACAGTTCGCCGTGCTAAGACACCACGTGATGATCGGGTGTGATAGGCTCTACGTTCACATATAGTAGGTGCAAGATAGTTTTGCACATGCAGAATACTCAAGTTAAACTTGACGAGCCTAGCATGTACAGGCATGGCCTCGGAACACTAGAAACTGAAAGGTCGAACCTGAATCATATAGTAGATATGATCAACATAGAGATGTTCACCATTGATGACTACTCCATCTCATGTGATGATCAGACATGGTTTAGTTGATTTGGATCACCTATCATTTATATGACTTGAGGTATGTCTATCTAAGTGGAATTTCTTAAGTAATTTGATTAATTGAACTTTAATTTATCATGAACTTAGTCCTGATAGTATTTGCAAATTATGTTGTAGATCAATAGCTTGCGTTGTAGCTCCCCTTTGTTTTTTGATATGTTCCTAGAGAAAACTAAGTTGAAAGATGATAGTAGCAATGATGCGAATTGGGTCCATGATCTGAGGATTATCCTCATTGCTGCACAGAAGAATTATATCCTTAATGCACCGCTAAGTGACAAACCTATTGCAGGAGCAGATGCAGACATTATGAACGTTTGGCAAGCTCGATGTGATGACTACTTGATAGTTTAGTGCACCATGCTTTATGGCCTAGAACTGGGACTTCAAAGACGTTTTGAACGCCACGGAGCATATGAGATGTTCCACGAGCTGAAATTGGTATTTCAGACTCATGCCCATGTCGAGAGGTATAAGACCTCTGACAAGTACTTTGCCTACAAGATGGAGGAGAATAGCTCAGCCAGTGAGCATATGCTCAGAATGTCTAGGTAGTACAATCGCTTGAATCAAGTGGGAGTTAATCTTCCAAATAAGATAGTGATTCATAGAGTTCTCTAGTCACTATCACCAAGCTACCAGAACTTCGTGACGAACTATAATATGCAACGGATGACAAAAATGATTCATGAGCTCTTCACGATGCTGAAATTGGCGAAGGTATAAATCAATAAAGAGCATCAAATGTTGATGGTTAACAAGACCACTAGTTTCAATAAAAAGGGCAAAAAGGGAAAAGAAAGGGAACTTCAAGAAGAATGGCAAACAAGTTGCTGCTCCCATGAAGAAACCCAAAGCTAGACCCAAGCCTGAAACTAAGTGCTTCTACTTCAAAGGCAATGGTCACTGGAAGCGGAACTGCCCCAAATACTTGGCGGATAAGAAGGATGGCAAAGTGAACAAACGTATGTTTGATATACATGTTATTGATGTGTACTTTACTAGTGTTCATAGTAGCCCGTGGGTATTTGATATCGGCTCAGTTGCTAAGATTAGTAACTCGAAACAGGAGTTGCGAAATGAATAGAGACTAGTTAAGGATGAGGTGACGATGTGTGTTGGAAGTGATTCCAAGGTTGATAAGATCACCATCACACACTCCCTCTACATTCGGATTAGTATTGGACCTAAATAAATGTTATTTGGTGTTTACGTTGAGCATGAATATGATTTAATCATTGTTGGGGAACGTAGTAAATTCAAAAAAATTCCTATGCACGCACAAGATCATGGTGATGCATATCAACGAGAGGGGAGAGTGTCGTCCACGTACCCTCATAGACCATAAGAGGAAGCGTTATGACAACGCGGTTGATGTAGTCGTACGTCTTCACGATCGACCAATCCAGGTACTGCTACGTCTTGAGCTTGTGTTGGTTTTCCTTGAAGAGGAAATGGTGATGCAGCAATAGTAGCGTAAGTATTTCCCTCAGTTTTTGAGAACCAAGGTATCAATCGAGTAGGAGGCTCCTCAAAAGTCCCACGCGCCCACACAAACAAACAAAGAACTCGCAACCAACGCAATAAAGGGGTTGTCAATCCCTTCACGACCACTTGTGAAAGTGAGATCTGATAGAGCTAGTATGATAAGATAAATATATTTTGGGTATTTTATAATATAGATTGGAAAAGTAAAGATGCAAATAAAAGTAGATTGAAAGCTTATATGATAAAAGATAGACCTGGGGGCCATAGGTTTCACTAGTGGCTTCTCTCAAGATAGCATAAGTATTACGGTGGGTGAACAAATTACTGTCGAGCAATTGATAGAAAAGCGAATAATTATGAGATTATCTAGGTATGATCATGTATATAGGCATCACGTCCACGACAAGTAGACCGACTCCTGCCTGCATCTACTACTATTACTCCACACATCGACCGCTATCCAGCATGCATCTAGAGTATTAAGTTCATAAGAACAGAGTAACGCATTAAGAAAGATGACATGATATAGAGGAAAAAACTCATGCAATATGATATAAACCCCATCTTTTTATCCTTGATGGCAACAATACAATACGTGCCTTGCAACCCCTATTGTCACTGGATAAGGACACCACAAGATTGAACCCAAAGCTAAGCACTTCTCCCATTACAAGAAAGATCAATCTAGTAGGCCAAACCAAACTGATAATTCGAAGAGACTTGCAAAGATAACTCAATCATACATAAAAGAATTCAGAGGAGATTCAAATATTTCTCATAGATAAACTTGATCATAAACCCACAATTCATCAAATCTCGACAAACACACCACAAAAAGAGTTACATCGAATAGATCTCCACAAGAGAGGGGGAGAACATGGTATTGAGATCCAAAAAGAGAGAAGAAGCCATCTAGCTAATAACTATGGACCCGAAGGTCTGTGGAAAACTACTCACAACTCATCAGAAGGGCTATGGTGTTGATGTAGAAGCCCTCCATGGTCGATTCCCCCTCTGGCGGAGCGCCGGCGAAGGCTCCAAGATGGGATCTCACGGATACAGAAGGTTACATCGGTGGAAATTGTTTTTCGTTGGCTCCATGGATGTTTTCGGGGTACGGGGGTATATATAGGAGGAAGAAGTAGGTCGGTGGCCGCTCGAGGGGCCCATGAGATTGGAGGGCGAGCCCTGTATGGGTGGGCGCGTCCTCCACCCTCGTGGCCACCTCGGCTGCTTCTTGGCTTGCACTCCAAGTCGTCTGGATCACGTTTGTTCCAAAAATCACACTCCCAAAGATTTCATTCCGTTTGGACTCCGTTTGATATTCCTTTTCTTCGAAATACTGAAATAGGCAAAAAAAACAGCAATACCGGAGTTCTTAAGTTGAGCTTTCTGGTTAGATATCTTATTTGAGTTTTACCTGTGCATTAGATGAGTACTTATTGTATGCTTGTTTGTTTATTTTCTTGCGATTGACTACCCGGATTGCGCCGCTTGCTACTTCGAATCCCTAGGTTTCACGGATCATCAGCAAGGCAAGTAACACTTTTATCATACTTCTTTATTACCTAGTTTTTATGCTTTAGATCAATCCTCAAACAATTGCATGATTAGGATCTGATTAATATGTGGGTTTTGGGAAGTAGTTGAGGTAGTACCTATTACATGTTTTATTATTAAACCTTTGGGAGTTACTTTCTATGTTTGCTTATTATGCCATGCTATGCTAGTAGACATGGAGTGGGTGAGTGTATCCATGACAGATGTGAGTTTGTTAATTATTGGTTTATTTAAGGTGGCAACTTTAATACACATATGGGTGGGTTGAGGTACCTGGGTATTCCAGGATTGCCTGTTTGTTTTTGGATCACCACCCAGGCTCAAAGGGATCATAAGATTATTCATGCTAGAAACTTTCGTGTGCAGCCACATGCTATTATGGGCTCTAGCATAGTTGATTAAGTCGTGCGAACTCTTACAGTGGTAGACTAGCAGATGTAGGGGAAAGTAGGTGTACAGGTCTACCCATCATAAGGTGCTAGCGCTTCTGAAAGACTATGTCTCAGTCATCCATTTCTCAAACACCATGTAGTGCGAGAAAACCAACAGAGGAGATCGAGTCATGTGGGGAAAAGTGCGCAAACCTCTGCAAAGTGTATAAACTAATCATGATTAGCCGTGTCCCCGGTTATGGACGTTTTGAGTATCTAGTACTTGGATTATCATGTGAATCTCATCATGTTACTTTAATTAATATTGTTGGGTTTTAATGATGATGTTACTTAATTGGGATTGAGAATGCTGTCAACCATTCTCGATGTTTAACAACCACCATGATAGTTAAATAAATTTATTCCTTTGCAGTAGGGAAATATTGGCTTTATGCAAAACTATAACCATAGAGCTTTCCACCAAGCCATGTATGCATGTAGTATAGCTTTATTCTTTCATTACCCTCTATGTGTTACATTGCCAGCATATTCCATGTGCTGACCCGTTTTTGGGCTGCAACGTTCATGTTGTAGACCTTTTGGACGACGAGTAAGATGCCTTAGGATCATGGTTCTATACTCAGTGATGTCGTTGGAGTTGATGGACTCACTTATCTTCCAAGCCTTCCGCTGTTATCGTTATTAGATGGCCTTAAGCCATATTTATTGTAATAAGTTCTCTTTGGAGACATTCGATGTAATAAGTGTGTGATTGCTACTCTGTTATAAATCCTTCGAGTACTGTGCGTGTCAGCATTACTGATCCAGGGATGACACTGATGCACAGAGATCAGACTGTTTGAGGTCTGGCCACTACAAGATGGTACCAGAGCACATGCTGACTGTAGGACACGACCACTAAGCTAAATCCCTAGATCACTACTCTCTCTTCTCATTTCTGACTCCTAATTTTTTCTATTCTTTTAGGATGGCGGATGCAAGGAACAAGTTCACGCAACCGGATGAAGATACACCCTTTGGACGACACCTGAAGGAAGTCACGAGATACCTAAACATCAGAGTACCAAGCTTCATCGGGACCTACAACGCCACTTTACCTGAAGAGGAGTGTTGGATGATTCAAGTTCAAGTTCAAGGAAGGACGTTCATGCCTGTCACTGAGCCCATAGAGTTTTCCTTTGATGCACCAACCTGGAGTCTAAGAAAGAGCATGGCAGCCCACATCACCATGGGACGTATTGAAGTAGTTTACCACAAGGAGCTTAAGGATACTATCTACCAGATTTGTGGGTGCCAAGATGAGCAATGGGAGATGGTCAGCACCAGGAAGGACAGGTCAATTGCAGCTTTCATCCAGGAGTTAAACCAGCACATTCGACGCCAAGAGAACCAGATGTGCGCAGGCATGATGGATCTGAAGAAGGCCATGACCAAGAACACGGAACTAGAGGAAGAACTCAAGTCCACACGCGATGGGTATGAGGAGGAAATAGCAACCCTAGTTGAGAAGAATGAAGATCTGAAGAAGAAGCTAAGAGTGTTTATGGGATTTCCCGCAACTGGAGAAGATGAAGATTGCACCTGTCCAGAGAATTACATCATCATTGACGACACCGACTCGGACCCGGATGATAGTGATGATGACTATGTTGACGAAGCTGGAGCAGATATCATGGAGTCTTCATCGGAGCAGTTTTTTCTAGTAGACCACCATAACAGTAGTAGTATTTCCCCGCCATGTATCTAGTATAGTCCGAGCACTTTTGTAACGATAGATAGACCGTTGTATGCCCTTGCTTGTTTGAATGAAGTGTTTTGATTGAAATTTGTCTCATGTGCATATGGGTAGTGTTTTCCCTCTAGACCTCATTCTATTCTGTATTCTCATCTTTTCTAAACCCTCAGATGCCTCCGAGACGTGACAACGGATTTGCTTTCCCACCGGAGCTCACCCAGTTGATCCAGTAGCAGAATGCATTGATGCAGATTCTAGTCCAGAATCAGAATCAGGGGAATAACAACAACAAAAACCCACCACCACCACCACCTGTTGATCACTTAACCCGTTTTCTTAGGCTGAATCCGCCGGTGTTCTCCAGTAGCACCGAGCCGATTGTTGCAGATGATTGGCTTCGCAAGACAGCCAGGGAGTTGACCACTGCAGGATGCACAGATGCGGAGAAGGTGCGATTTGCCGCACATCAGCTTGAGGGACCCACAACATCATGGTGGGAGAATTTCACAGCCACCTATCCAGTAGGCACTGTCACATGGGATCAGTTCCAGCAGGCTTTCCGTACCGCTCATGTTTCAGCAGGAGCTATGGCCATGAAGAAGCGTGAGTTTCGCAACTTACGCCAGGGAGGATGTATAGTTGGCCAGTATGTGGATGATTTCAGTAAGCTAGCACGTTATGCCCCAGATGACATTGCTACAGATGCAGCTAAGCAAGAGAAGTTTCTGGAAGGACTGAATGATGAGCTGAGTATGCAGTTGATGGTAGCAAGTTTCAACAACTACCAGGAGTTGGTAGACCGTGCTCTTATGATTGAAGGGAAGCAGCAGCAGATTGAAAACCGCAAGAGGAAGTATGGACAAGGGAAATACAATTTGGGAGCTCAGCAGAAGCCACGTTTTACCCCAAAATCGGGAGGACAGTTCCAGCATACCCATGGAGGTGGTAACTCACACAACCATAATGGATCCAAGAATGGTAACGGGAATGGAGGAGGCAATGGCCAGAACCGTACCAACCCCTCAACACCAGCCAAGAGAGATCTGAGTCAAGTCACTTGCTTTAAGTGCCAGAAGACCGGACATTAGGCCAATGAATATCCTGAAGGCCAGAATGGGAATGGCAATGGAAGCTCTGGGAAGAAGCCGAACCCTTTCAACAGAGGACAAGTGAACCACGTTAGCGTGGAGGAGGTTGAAGCCCAGCCAGATGCACTAATAGGTAAGTTTTTGGTTAAGTCATTTACTGCACTCATTCTTTTTTATACTGGTGCATCGCATTCATACATATCAAGGGGATTTGTGGATAAGTATAGACTGCCCACCAAGGTTCTAGGAACACCCATGCTAGTAACCTCACCAGGAGCAGAGTATATGGCCAGTCGAGGATGTTTTCAAGTGCCGTTGAGTATAGGCAAGCATGCTTTCCCCTCAGACTTAATCATTTTGGAATCTCAAGGTTTGTATGTGATTCTGGGTATGGATTGGCTATCGATGTATGGAGGAAACATCGATTGTGCCAGTAAGTCAATTTTTCTTACTACCCCAGAAGGGAGAAGGATAAGGTATGTATCAAGACATGAGCTGAAGAGGATGCACGTAAATTCCTTATCAGGAGTTGTGCAGGAGGAAGTACCAGTAGTGAAGGATTTTCCTGACGTATTTCCAGAAGAGTTGCCAGGCATGCCACCGGATAGAGACATCGAGTTTTTGATTGAGCTTTTGCCAGGCACAGGACCAATATCCAAGAGACCATACAGTATGCCTGCAAAAGACTTGGAGGAGATTAAGAGTCAGATTAAGGAGTTACTGGATAAAGGCTATATTCGCCCAAGTTCTTCACCTTGGGGATCGCCAGTACTTCTAGTGGAGAAGAAAGATGGATCATTGAGGATGGTTGTTGACTATCGAGGCTTGAATGCAGTAACAATCAAGAACAAGTACCCACTGCCGATGATCAATGATTTGTTTGACCGATTACAAGGAGCAAAGGTATTTTCCAAGATCGATTTGCGATCAGGATACCATCAGTTGAAGATTCGACAGCAGGATATACCTAAGATGGCTTTTACCACCAGGTACGGGCTGTACGAGTACACCGTTATGTCATTTGGTCTGACTAACGCACCTGCCTACTTCATGAACATGATGAACAAGGTATTTATGGAGTTTCTGGATAAGTTCGTCGTGGTGTTCATTGATGATATTTTGGTTTACCCAAAGAACGAAGAGGAGCATAAGGAACATTTGTGTTTGGTATTGGAGAAGCTCAGAGAACACCAGTTATATGCCAAGTTCAGCAAATGTGAATTTTGGTTGAAGGAAGTTGGATTCCTCGGACATGTTATATCCGGAGAAGGTATAGCAGTAGACCCCACCAAGGTTGTCACCATGACAAATTGGGTAGCACCAACAATAGTTGGAGAGATCCGGAGTTTCCTTGGACTGGCAGGATACTACCGGAGATTCATTGAAAAAATTTCAAAGATTACAAAGCCCATGATGGAGTTGTTGAAGAAGGATACCAAGTTTAATTGGACTGAGGAATGTGAGGCCAGTTTCCAGGAGTTGAAGAAACGTTTGGTTACCTCACCAGTGTTGATTTTGCCAGATCAGAGCAAGGATTACGAGGTGTATTGCGACGCTTCACGTCGAGGACTTGGGGCAGTGCTTATGCAGGAGGGGAGAGTTGTTTCGTATGCTTCACGACATCTTAAACCTCATGAGTTGAATTATGCCACACATGATTTGGAGTTAGCAGCCGTAGTGCATGCATTGAAGACATGGAGACATTTTCTTATTGGAAATCATTGTGAGGTGTACACGGATCACAAGAGTTTGAAGTACATTTCCACGCAGAAGGAGTTGCATCTCAGGCAAAGGAGATGGTTGGAGCTCATCAAGGATTATGACATGAGATTGCAGTACCACCCTGGGAAGGCTAACGTAGTAGCTGACACGTTGAGCCGTAAGAGCCATGTCAATACACTCATGACCGCAGGATTGCCAAAGGAGTTATCCGAGGACCTTTGCGAACTATGTTTAGAGATAGTTCCAAGAGGCTATGTAGCACCATTGTAAATTTAGTCGACCTTAATGGATAAGATCAGAGAAGCTCAGAAGACCGACAAGGAAATTGCTAAGATAAAGGAGAAGATGAGCAAAGGAAAAGCTAAGGGATTTCGTGAGGATGAGCACGATACATTATGGTTTGAAGACCGTGTTTATGTGCCTAATGACCCGGAGATCAGGAAGTTGATTTTGCAAGAGGCTCATGATTCGCCGTATTCGATTCACCCAGGAAATACCAAGATGTATTTGGATTTGAAGGAGACTTTCTGGTGGACCGGAATGAAGAAGGATATTGCGGAATATGTAGCAGTTTGTGATGTATGTCAAAGAGTAAAGGCAGAGCATCAGAAGCCAGCAGGATTGCTACAACCATTGCCGATACCCGAATGGAAGTGGGATAAGTTAGGCATGGATTTTATCACGGGATTGCCCAGGACTTGTTCAGGCTATGACTCGATATGGGTTGTAGTCGATCGTTTGACGAAGGTAGCTCATTTCATTCCAGTGAAGACCACCTACACCAGTGCTAAGTTGGCCAAGATATACATGACCAGGATCGTATGTCTGCATGGAGTTCCCAGGAGCATTGTATCAGATAGAGGAACCCAGTTCACCTCAAAGTTCTGTAATCAGTTGCATGAAACTTTGGGTACCAGGATAGAGCTCAGTATAGCTTTTCATCCGCAGACAGATGGATAGACCGAGAGAGTAAATCAAATTTTGGAGGATATGTTGAGAGCTTGTGCGCTAGATTACGGATCTAGTTGGGACGACAACTTGCCATATGCAGAGTTCTGTTACAACAACAGTTATCAATCCAGTTTGAAGATGGCCCCTTTCGAAGCATTATACGAAAGGAGGTGCAGGACCCTGTTGTATTGGGACGAAGTTGGAGACCGCCAGTTGTTTGGACCGGATTTGATTAAGGAGTCTGAATGGAAAGTGAAGTTGATTCACGATAGGCTCAAGGTAGCCTAGTCCAGGTAGAAGAGCTATGCAGATTCAAAACACAAAGAGACAGTTTACGAAGTTGGAGATAGAGTCTATCTTCGTGTATCTCCACTTCGAGGAGTTAAGCGTTTTGGAGTCAAGGGAAAGTTAGCACCGCGTTTTGTGGGACCGTACAAAGTTTTGGAACATATGGGAGAAGTTGCCTACAAGTTGGAATTGCCTGAGGGATTGTCAGGAGTTCACGATGTATTCCAAATTTCCTAGTTGAAGAAGTGCCACGCAGAGATGGCTGATATACCGCTAAGAGATACCGTGCCACTAGAGGCGATTCAGTTTGACAGTGATTTGACCTATGAGGAGAAACCAGTCAAGATTCTTGAGTATGCCAGCCGAGTCACCCGCACCAAGGTTATCAAGTTTTGCAAAGTTCAGTGGAGCCACCACACCGAGGATGAAGCCACCTGGGAGCGAGAGGAAGATTTGCTGAAGGACCACCCTCACCTATTTTCTAGCCAACCCGAATCTCGAGGGCGAGATTCATCTTAAGGGGGGTAGGTTTGTAACATCCCAAATTTTCAATTTGGAATGTTATATAAATAGATGATTATTGCATATCATATCTAATGCATTTTGCCCCGATCCTAGAAATTCTACGCAACTCAAGGACCCACGGAGAGAGTTGAGGATTTCGATATTTTCATATTTGAGTTTTCTCAAATTTCGAAAGTAGGATCATTTGATTTTATTTATTTTATCTTCAATTATTCCAATTATATAAAATGAGAGAGGGAAAAAATGACTGTCCCAAAATTAAGAAATATTGAGGATTTAATAAAAAATCAAATAAGATTTTATTTTCGATTTTCTCGCTATTTTATTTGAATTTAGGAAAAATGCGCGTTTTTCAAAATTTCATTAGGTTCCAAATAAATGTTCATCTAAACCGGCTTGATTTTAGAAGCCGGGGAAAATTTGTTTCGGAATTTTTGGAGTCCGTTTAGTATTTCTTTCGTTTGATTCTCTGCACGATAATTATTATTTTAAAAAATTCCGAACCGACTACGGGCCGTAACCGGCCAGGACTCCGCCTGGCCGGGTCTTTATAAGCCGCGCCCGGGCCGACCCCTCAGCCCAACCACCGCCGCCCAAACCCTAACCCTAGCCACCGCCAGCCTGCGCCATCGCCGCCGCCGCCGCCCGCTGCCGCGCCGCGTGCTGCTGCCGCCGCCGCCAGCCGTCGCCGCCGACCGCCGCCCTCGCCGGACCACACCGCCGTCGCCGCCGAACACCGCCGCCGTCGCCGGAGCCGCCGACCCGCTCCCCGAGGTTGACCTCGCCACCGCCGCTTTTAGAAAAACCGTCGGTTTTTCCGCCGGTTTTTCGTCGGCTTTTTTTAAATTCATTTTTTATTAGATCGGGTTTTTCCGGTTTAGGTTAATTAGCGATCGTTCGCTCGTTCGTTCGTTTTAACGAACGCGTTCATCGTTTAGATCCAGATACCGAACGTTCGTTCGTTAATCTGTTCGTTGTTTTTCTTTTTCTCGGATTTATACCGCGATTTTTCTCATCACGATTTCTGATCCGATTTTCGTTTTAGTATAACTTTTCGCTCGTTTATCGGAATCAGGCGATTTAAGCGCCTAGAGTTTCGTCTCGAAACCCTCTTTCCGAATAATCTACTCAAACAAGTTTTTTGCTTCTGTAAAATTTGACTTAGGTCCAGATTAGTAAACGAAGTTTGTTTCTTTCGCCGTTTGAGTTTTATTTCTTCGTTCGATTTGGTTCTTTTTGCAAACCAGAGTTCTTAAGTTGAGCTTTCTGGTTAGATCTCTTATTTGAGTTTTACCTGTGCATTAGACGAGTACTTATTGTATGCTTGTTTGTTTGTTTGCTTGCGATAGAGTACCCGGATTGCGACGCTTGCTACTTCGAATCCCTAGGTTTCGCGGATATTCAGCAAGGCAAGTAACACTTTCATCGTACTTCTTTATTACCCAGTTTTTATGCATTAGATCAATCCTCAAACAATTGCATGATTAGGATCTGATTAATATGTGGGTTTGGGAAGTAGTTGAGGTAGTACCTATTACCTGTTTTATTATTAAACCTTTGGGAGTTACTTTCTACGTTTGCTTATTATGCCATGCTATGCTAGTAGACGTGGATTGGGTGAGTGTATCCATGACAGGTGTGAGTTTGTTAATTATTGGTTTATTTAAGGTGGCAACTTTAATACACATCTGGGTGGATTGAGGTACCTGGGTATTCCAGGATTGCATGTTTGTTTTTGGATCGCCACCCAGGCTCAAAGGGATCATAAGATTATTCATGCTAGAAACTTCCCTATGCAGCCACATGCTATTATGGGATCTAGCATAGTTGATTAAGTCGTGCGAACTCTTACAGTGGTAGACTAGCAGATGTAGGGGAAAGTAGGTGTACAGGTCTACCCATCGTAAGGTGCTAGCGCTTCTGAAAGACTATGTCTCGGTCATCCGTTTCTCAAACACCATGTAGTGCGAGAAAACCAACGGAGGAGATCGAGTCGTGTGGGGAAAAGTGCGCAAACCTCTGCAGAGTGTATAAACTAATCATGATTAGCCGTGTCCCCGGTTATGGACGTTTTGAGTATCTAGTACTTGGATTATCATGTGAATCTCATCATGTTACTTTAATTAATATTGTTGGGTTTTAATGATGATGTTACTTAATTGGGATTGAGAATGTTGTCAACCATTCTCAATGTTTAACAACCACCATGATAGTTAAATAAATTTATTCCTTTGCAGTAGGGAAAATTGGCTTTATGCAAAACTGTAACCATAGAGCTTTCCACCAAGCCATATATGCATGTAGTATAGCTTTATTCTTTCATTACCCTCTATGTGTTACATTGCCAGCATATTCCATGTGCTGACCCATTTTTGGGCTACAACGTTCATCTTGCAGACTTTTCAGACGACGAGTAAGATGCCTTAGAATCGTGGTTCTATACTCAGTGATGCCGTTGGAGTTGATGGACTCACTTATCTTCCAAGCCTTGCGCTGTTATCGTTATTAGATGGCCTTAAGCCATATTTATTGTAATAAGTTCTCTTTGGAGACATTCGATGTAATAAGTGTGTGATTGCTACTCTGTTATAAATCCTTCGAGTACTGTGCGTGTCAGCATTACTGATCCAGGATGACACTGATGCACAGAGATCAGACTGTTTGAGGTCTGGTCGCTACAATATAAATGTGTAAAGTAAAGCCAACAAACATCCAAAACGGGTAATATAATAGCATGGAAAAATCAAAAATTATAGATACGTTGGAGACCTATCAAGCATCCCCAAGCTTAATTCCTGCTCGTTCTCGAGTAGGTAAATGATAAAAACAGAATTTTTGATGTGGAATGCTACCTAGCATAATTCTCAATGTAATTTTCTTTATTGTGGCATGAATGTTCAAATCCAAATGATTCAAAATAAAAGTTCATATTGACAAAAGAAATAGTAATACTTCAAGCATACTAATAAAAGCAATCATGTCTTCTCAAAATTACATGGTTAAAGGAAGTTCATCCCTACAAAATCATATAGTTAGGCTATGCTTCATTTTAGTCACACAAAAATGTTCCCAAATTCTACACCCCCAATGACAAGCCAAGCAATTGTTTCTTACTTAAATAATCTCAAACTTTTTCAACTTTCACGCAATACATGAGCGTGAGCCATGGATATAGCACTATGGGTGGAATAGAATATGATGATGGGGATTGTGTGGAGAAGACAAAAAAAGAGGAGAAAGTCTCACATTGACAAGGATAATCAACGGGCTATGGAGATGCCCATCAATTGATGTCAACATGAGGAGTAGGGATTGCCATACAACGGATGCACTGGAGCTATAAATGAATGAAAGCTCAACAAAAGAAACTAAGTGAGTGTGCATCCAACTTGCTTGCTCACGAAGACCTAGGGCATTTTGAGGAAGCCCATCGTAGGAATATACAAGCCAAGTTCTATAATGAAAAATTCCCACTAATATATGAAAGTGACAACATATGAGACTTACTATATGAAGAACATGGTGCTACTTTGACGCACAATATATGAGACTCGCTATAGGAAGGACATGGTGCTACTTTGAAGCAGAAGTGTGGAAAAAGAGATAGTAACATTGCCCCTTTTTATTTATTTTCATTTTTCTTTTTCTTTTTTTTGGCCTTTCTTTTTTTATTTTTTGGCCTTTCTTCTTTTTTTCTTTTTTTTTCTTTGGCCTTTCTTTTTTTTGGCCTTTCTTTTTTTCCTTTTGGGGACAATGCTCTAATAACGATGATCATCACACTTTTATTGATTTACACATGAATTACAATTCAAAACTAGAACAAGATATGACTCTATATGAATGCCTCCGGCGGTGTACCGGGATGGGCAATGAATCAAAAGTGACATGTATGAAAAATTATGCAAAGTGGCCTTGCCACAAATACGATGTCAACTACATGATCATGCAATGGCAATATGACAATAGTAATGTGTGTCATGATGATAAACGGAACGGTGGAAAGTTGCATGGCAATATATCTCGGAATGGCTATGGAAATGCCATAATAGGTAGGTATGGTGGCTGTTTTGAGGAAGATATAAGGAGGTTTGTGTGTGATAGAGCGTATCATATCACGGGGTTTGGATGCACCGGCGAAGTTTGCACCAACTCTCAAGGTGAGAAAGGGCAATGCACGGTACCGAAGGGGCTAGCAATGATGGAAAGGTAAAAGTGTGTATAATCCATGGACTCAACATTAGTCAAAAGAACTCATATACTTATTGCAAAATTTAGAAGTCATCAAAAACCAAGCACTATGCGCATGCTCCTAGAGGGATAGATTGGTAGGAAAAGAGCATCACTCGTCCCCAACCGCCACTCATAAGGATGCACAATCCAAGGACACTTCATGTTTCAAATTTGTTACACAACTTTAACCATATGTGCATGCTACGGGACTTGCAAACTTCAACACAAGCATTCTTTAAATTCATAATCACCCAACTAGCATGACTTTAATATCACTACCTCCATATCTTAAAACAATTATCAAGTATCAAATTGATCATAGCATCCAATTCACTTCCTATGATAGTTTTTATTATACCCAACTTGGATGCCTACCATTCTAGGACCAATTTTATAACCATAGCAAATACCATGCTGCTCTAAGAGACTCAAAATAATATAAGTGAAGCATGAGAGACTAGCAATTTCTACAAAATTAAGCCACCGCCGTACTCTAAAAGATATAAGTGAAGCACTAGAGAAAAAACTATCTAGCTCAAAAGATATAAGTGAATCACATAGAGTATTCTAATAAATTTCAATCAAGTGGGCTTCTCCCAAAAGGTGTGTACAGCAAGGATGATTGTGGTAAACTAAAAAGCAAAGACTAATATCATACACGACGCTCCAAGCAAAACACATATCATGTGGCAAATAAAAATATAGCTCCAAGTAAAGTTACCAATGAACGAAGACGAAAGAGGGGATGCCTTCCGGGGGCATCCCCAAGCTTAGGCTTTTGGCTACTCTTGAATATCTTGGGGTGCCATGGGCATCCCCAAGCTTAGGATCTTGCCACTCCTTATTCCATATCCCATCAAATCTTTACCCAAAACTTGAAAACTTCACAACACAAAATTCAACAGGAAATCTCATAAGCTCCGTTAGTGAAAGAAAGAAAAACCACCACATAAGGTACTGTAATGAACTCATTCTTTATTTATATTGGTGTTAAACCTACTGTATTTCAAGTTCTTTATGGTTCATACCACTTAATACTAGCCATAGATGCATCAAAATAAGCAAACAACATACGAAAAACAGAATCTGTCAAAAACACAACAATCTGTAGAAATCTGTAACTAACGCAAACTTCTGGAACTCTAAAAATCCTACCAAAATAGAAAGTCCTGGAAAATTTGTCTATTGATCTTCATAAAAAAGAATCAACGCAAAAGCACGTTTCTGTGATTTAACAAAACTAATTGCATGCGCGCAAAGTTTCTGTTTTTCAGCAGAATCAACTTAACTATCACCGTAGATTATCCTATAGGTTCTACTTGGCACAAACACTAATTAAAACATAAAAACACATCTAAATAGAAGGTATATGCAAAAATTATTACTAAACAGAAACAAAAACAAAAAACACAAATAAAATTGGGTTGCCTCCCAACTAGCGCTATCGTTTAAAGCCCCTAGTTAGGCATAAAAGCGAAGATAGATCTAAGTAGTGTCATATTTAATTTTCAGTTTTTTAGCGGAGTCATGCTCGAATCCGGAAGGTTCTTAACGTTTCCCTTCATACTCGGAAATTTTTAGATCTAAAGAATCCAACCGCTTATTGCAAAGAGTAATCAACATATTCATGCGATGAAGATTTCTGCTAACACTTTTAAGAGGCTCAAGAGACTTTTGTAATATTTTTGTTACTTCGCAAATCTTTCCAAACACTTGTGTTTCTTCTTGGGTAGGATGTGGCCCCCCTTTTTGAGGTAGTGTTCCCACTATTCCCTCTATAATTTCATGTGCAATACTAGGATCAATTTCAATAAAATTTCCCTTGGAAATGCAATCCAAGAGTTGTCTATGCGACATATTTAGCCCAACATAAAAATTGCAAAGTAGAATTCTAAAATTCACCTCTAGGGTGAAATTGTGATAAGATTCCATCATCCTATACCAAGCATATTTTAAGTTTTCTCCTTGCCTTTGCTTGAAGTGAAGAACTTCAAACTCGGGGGACATAGGAGCGGATAAGTAACTAGCCATAACGACAAGGTAAACAATCTAACACACGAGCAAACAGAAAAAGGCAAGCGAAAGAGAGAGAGGAGAAGATTGAGAAAGAGAGGGCAATTAAAACGGCAAGGGTGAAGTGGGGGAGAGGAAAACGAGAGGCAAATGGCAAATAATATAAATGCGAGGGAGATGAGTTTGTGATGGGTACTTGGTATGTCTTGACTTGAGCGAAGACCTCCCTAGCAACGGCGCCAGAAATCCTTCTTGCTACATCTTAAGCTTGCGTTGGTTTTCCTTGAAGAGGAAAGGGTGATGCAGCAATAGTAGCGTGAGTATTTCCCTCATTTTTTGAGAACCAAGGTATCAATCCAGTAGGAGGCTCCTCAAAAGTCCCATGCACCTACACAAACAAACAAAGAACTCGCAACCAACGCAATAAAGGGGTTGTCAATCCCTTCACGGCCACTTGCGAAAGTGAAATCTGATAGAGATAGTATGATAAGATAAATATATTTTGGGTATTTTATAATATAGATTGGAAAAGTAAAGATGCAAATAAAAGTAGATTGAAAGCTTATATGATAAAAGATAGACCCGGGGGCCATAGGTTTCACTAGTGGCTTCTCTCAAGATAGCATAAGTATTACGGTGGGTGAACAAATTACTGTCGAGCAATTGATAGAAAAGCGAATGATTATGAGATTATCTAGGTATGATCATGTATATAGGCATCACGTCCGCGACAAGTAGACCGACTCCTGCCTGCATTTACTACTATTACTCCACACATCAACCGCTATCCAGCATGCATCTAGAGTATTAAGTTCATAAGAACAGAGTAATGCATTAAGAAAGATGACATGATGTAGAGGGATAAACTCATGCAATATGATATAAACCCCATCTTTTTATCCTTGATGGAAACAATACAATACGTGCCTTGCAACCCCTATTGTCAGTGGGTAAGGACACCGCAAGATTTAACCCAAAGCTAAGCACTTCTCCCATTGCAAGAAAGATAAATCTAGTAGGCCAAACCAAACTGATAATTCAAATAGACTTGCAAAGATAACTCAATCATACATAAGAGAATTCAGAGGAGATTCAAATATTTCTCATAGATAAACTTGATCATGAACCCACAATTCATCGGCTCTCGACAAACACACCGCAAAAAGAGTTACATAAAATAGATCTCCACAAGAGAGGGGGAGAACATGGTATTGAGATCCAAAAAGAGAGAAGAAGCCATCTAGCTAATAACTATGGACCCGAAGGTCTGTGGTAAACTACTCACAACTCATCGGAAGGTCTATGGTGTTGATGTAGAAGCCCTCCATGGTCGATTCCCCCTCCGGCGGAGTGCCGGCGAAGGCTCTAAGATGGGATCTCGCGGATACAGAAGGTTACGGCGGTGGAAATTCTTTTTCGTTGGCTCCCTGGATGTTTTCGGGGCACGTGGGTATATATAGGAGGAAGAAGTAGGTCGGTGGCCGCCCGAGGGGCCCACGAGATAGGGGCGCGCCCTCCACCCTCGTGGCCGCCTCGGCTGCTTTTGCACTCCAAGTCCTCTGGATCACGTTTGTTCCAAAAATCACGCACCCGAAGGTTTCATTCCGTTTGGACTCCGTTTGATATTCCTTTTCTTCAAAATACTGAAATAGGCAAAAAAAACAGCAATACGGGCTCGGCCTCCAGTTAGTAGGTTAGTCCCAAAAATGATATAAATGTGTAAAGTAAAGCCCATAAACATCCAAAACGGGTAATATAATAGCATGGAACAATCAAAAATTATAGATACGTTGGAGACGTATCAGGTACCAAACATACATCACCTCCGCGATCTGCACACGTTCAGCTCGGTGACGTCCCACGAACTCACGATCTAGTAGAGCTTCGAGGGAGAGTTCCGTCAGCACGACGGCGTGATGACGGTGTTGATGAAGCTACCGACGCAGGGCTTCGCCTAAGCACCGCTATGATATGACCGAGGTGGATTATGGTGGAGGGGGGCACCGCACACGGCTAAAGATCAATGATCAATTTGTGTGTCTGTGGGGTACCCCCCCCCTCCCCCATATATAAAGTAATATAGGAGGGGGAGGGCCGACCCTCTCTTGGGCGTGCAATAGGGGAGTCCTACTCCCACCGGGAGTAGGATTCCCCCCTTCCAAGTCAGAGTAGGGGAGGTAGGAAAGAGGAGGGAGAGAAGAAGGAAAGGGGGGCCAGCCCCCTCACCCAATTCGGATTGGGCTTGGGGGGGGGCGCCCCATCCTAGGCTTAATCCTCCTCTATTCCACTTAGGCCCAATAAGGCCCATACACTCCCCGGCGAATTCCCGTAACTCTCCGGTACTCTGATAAATACCCGAATCACTCGGAACCTTTCTGATGTCCGAATATAGTCGTCCAATATATCGATCTTTTCGCCTCAACCATTTCGAGACTCCTCGTCATGTCCCCGATCTCATCCGGGACTCTGAACTACCTTCGGTACATCAAAACACATAACTCATAATATAAATCGTCAACGAACGTTAAGCGTGCGGACCCTACGGGTTCTAGAACTATGTAGACATGACCGAGACACATCTCCGGTCAATAACCAATTGCGGAACCTGGATGCTCATATTGGCTCCTACATATTCTACGAAGAGCTTTATCGGTCAAACCACATAACAACATACATTGTTCCCTTTGTCATCGGTATGTAACTTGCCCGAGATTCGATCGTCAGTATCTCAATACCTAGTTCAATCTCGCTACCGGCAAGTCTCTTTACTCGTTCCGTAATGCATCGTCCCGCAACTAACTCATTAGTCACATTGCTTGCAAGGCTTATAGTGATGTGCATTACCGAGAGGGACCACAGATACCTCTCCGACAATTGGAGTGATAAATCCTAATCTCGATCTATGCCAACTCAACAAGTACCATCGGAGACACCTGTAGAGCACCTTTATAATCACCCAGTTACGTTGTAATGTCTGTTAGCACACAAAGTGTTCCTCCGGTATTCGAGAGTTGCATAATCTTATAGTCAGAGGAACATGTATAAGTCATGAAGAAAGCAATAGGAACATACTAAACGATTAAGTGCTAAGCTAACGGAATGGGTCAAGTCAATCATATCATTCTCTAATGATGTGATCCTGTTAATCAAATGACAACTCATGTCTATGGCTAGGAAACTTAACCAGTTTATCTATGTATTCAACGAGCTAGTCAAGTAGAGGCATACTAGTGACATTTTGTTTGTCTATGTATTCACACATGTACTAAGTTTCTGGTTAATACAATTCTAGCATGAATAATAAATATTTATCATGAAATAAGGAAATAAATAATAAGTTTATTATTGCCTCTAGGGCATATTTCCTTCAGTCTCCCACTTGCACTATAGTCAATAATCTAGTTCACATCATCATGTGATTTAACACCAATATTCACATCTGTATGTGATTAACACCCATAGTTCACATCGTCATGTGACCAACACCCAAAGGGTTTACTAGAGTCAATAATCTAGTTCACATCGCTATGTGATTAACACCCAAAGAGTACTAAGGTATGATCATGTTTTGCTCGTGAGAGAAGTTTAGTCAATGGGTCTGTCACATTCAGAGTTGTATGTATTTTGCAAATATTCTATGTCTACAATGCTCTGCACGGAGCTACTCTAGCTAATTGCTCCCACTTTCAATATGTATCCAGATTGAGACTTAGAATCATCTGGATCGGTGTAAAAGCTTGCACCGATGTAACTCTTTACGACGGGCTCTTTTATCACCTCCATAATCGAGAAATATTTCCTTAGTCCTCACTAAGGATATTCTTGACCGATGTCCAGTGATCTACTCTTAGATCAAAATTGTACTCCCTTGCCAAACTCAGAGCAAGGTATACAATAGGTCTGGTACACAGCATAGCATACTTTATAGAACCTATGACTGAGGCATAGGGAATGACTTTTTCATTCTCTTTCTATTTTCTGCCATGGTCAGGTTTTGAGTCTTACTCAACTTCACACCTTGCAACACAGGCAAGAACTCCTTCTTTGACTGTTCCATTTTGAACTACTTCAAAATCTTATCAAGGTATGTACTCATTGAAAAATCTTATCAAGCGTCTTGATCTATCTCTATAGATCTTGATGCTCAACGTGTAAGCTACTTCATCGAGGTCTTTCATTGAAAAAAAAAACTCTTAGTCAAGTATCCCTTTATTCTATCTAGAAATTCTATATCTTTTCCAATCAACAATATGTCATCCACATATAATATTAGAAATGCTATAGAGCTCCCATTCACTTTCTTGTAAATATAGGCTTCTCCAAAAGTCTGTATAAAACCATATGCTTTGATCAACTCATCAAAAAGTATATTCCAACTCCGAGAGGCTTGCACCAGTCCATAAATGGATCGCTGGAGCTTGCACACTTTGTTAGCACCTTTCAGATCGACAAAACCTTCTGGTTGCATCATATACAACTCTTCTTCCAGAAATCTATTCAGGAATGCAGTTTTGACATCCATCTGCCAGATTTCATAAAATATGGCAACTGCTAACATGATTAGAATGGATTTAAGCATTGCTACAGTTGAGAAAATCTCATTGTAGTCAACAAATTGAATTTGTTGAAAACTTTTTGCAACAAATCAAGCTTTGTAGATAATAACACTACTATCAGTTTCTGTCTTCCTCTTGAAGATCCATTTATTTTCTATGGATTGCCGATCATCGGGCAAGTCCACCAAAGTACACACTTTGTTCTCATACATGGAACCCATCTCAGATTTCATGGCCTCAAGCCATTTCGCGGAATCTGGGCTCATCATCGCTTCCTCATAGTTCGTAGGTTCATCATGGTCTAGTAACATGACTTCTGAATAGGATTACCGTACCACTTTGGTGTGGATCTTAATCTGGAAGATCTACGAAGTTCGGTAGTAACTTGATCTGAAGCTTCATGATCATCATCATTAGCCTCCTCACTAATTGGTGTAGGAATCACTAGAACTGATTTCTGTGATAAACTACTTTCCAATTTGGAAGAAGGTACAATTACCTTATCAAGCTCTACTTTCCTCTCACTCAATTCTTTCGAGAGAAACTCCTTCTCTAGAAAGGATCCATCTTAGAAACGAATATCTTGCCTTCAGATTTGTGATAGAAGGTGTACACAACAGTTTCCTTCGGGTATTCTATGAAGACGCACTTCTCCGATTTGGGATTGAGCTTATCAGGTTGAAACTTTTTCACATAAGCATCACAGCCCCAAACTTTAAGAAACGACAACTTTGGTTTCTTGCCAAACCACAGTTCATAAGGTGTCGTCTCAACGGATTTTGATGGTGCCCTCTTTAAAGTGAATGCAACTGTCTCTAATGCATAACCCCAAAACGATAGTGGTAAATTGGTTAGAGACATCATAGATCGCACCATATCCAATAAAGTGCGGTTATGACGTTCAGATACACCATTATGTTGTGGTGTTCCAGGTGGCATGAGCTGTGAAACTATTCGACATTGTTTTTAAATGAAGGCCAAACTCATAACTCAAATATTATCCTCTATGATCAGATTGTAGAAACTTTATTTTCTTGTTATGATGATTCTCCACTTCACTCTGAAATTCTTTGAACTTTTCAAATATTTCAGACTTGTGCTTCATTAAGTAGATATACTCATATCTGCTCAAATCATCTGTGAAGGTTAGAAAATAACGATACCCGCCACGAGCATCAACACTCATTGGACCGCATACATCGGTATGTATTATTTCCAACAAGTCAGTAGCTCGTTCCATTGTTTTAGAGAACGGAGTTTTAGTCATCTTGCCCAAAAGGCATGGTTCGCAAGCATCAAATGATTCATAACCAAGTGGTTCCAAAAATCCATCTTTATGAAGTTTCTTCATGCGCTTTACACCGATATGACCCAAACGGCAGTGCCACAAATAAGTTGCACTATCATTGTCAACTTTGCATCTTTTGGCATCAATATTATGAATATGTGTATCACTACGATCGAGATCCAACAAACTATTTTCATTGGATGTATGACCATCGAAGGTTTTATTATGTAAACAGAACAACAATTATTCTCTGACTTTAAATGAATAACCTATTGCAATAAACATGATCAAATCATATTCATGCTCAACGCAAACGCCAAATAACATTTATTTAGGTTTAACACTAATCCCGAAAGTATAGGGAGTGTGCAATGATGATCATATCAATCTTGGAACCACTTCCAACACACATCGTCACTTCACCATCAACTAGTCTCTGTTTATTCTGTAACTCCTGTTTTGAGTTACTAATTTTAGCAACCGAACAAGTATCAAATACCCAAGGGCTACTATAAACACTAGTGAGGTACACATCAATAACCTATATATCAAATATACTCTTGTTCACTTTGCCATCCTTCTTATCCACCAAATATTCAGGGCATTTCCGCTTCCAGTGACCATTTCCTTTGCAGTAGAAACACTCGGTTTCAGGCTTTAGTCTAGCTTTGGGCTTCTTCACGGAGGTGACAACTTGCTTTCCGTTCTACATGAAGTTCCCTTTCTTTCCCTTTGCCCTTTTCTTGAAACTAGTGGTCTTGTTAATCATCAACACTTGATGCTCTTTCTTGATTTCTACCTTCATCGATTTCATCATCATGAAAAACTCGGGAATCGTTTTCGTCATCCCTTGCATACTGTAGTTCATCACTAAGTTCTACTAACTTGGTGATGGTGACTAGAGAACTCTGTCAATCACTATCTTATCTGGAAGATTAACTCCCACTTGATTCAAGCGATTGTAGTACCCAGACAATCTGAGCACATGCTCACTGCTTGAGCTGTTCTCCTCCATCTTTTTGCTATAGAACTTGTTGGAGACTTCATATCTCTCAACTCGGGTATTTTCTTGAAATATTAAATTCAACTCCTGGAACATCTTATATGGTCCATAACGTTCAAAACGTCTTTGAAGTCCCGATTCTAAGCCGTTAAGCATGGTCCACTAAACCATCAAGTAGTCATCATATTGAGCTAGCCAAACATTCATATCGTCTGCATCTGCTCCTGCAATGGGTCTATCACCTAGCGGTGCATCAAGGACATAATTCTTCTGTGCAGCAATGAGGATAAACCTCAGATCATGGACCCAGTCCGCATCATTGCTACTATCATCTTTCAACTTAGTTTTCTCTAGGAACACATATAAAACATAGGGAAGCGAGCTATTGATCTACAACATTATTTGCAAAATACTATCAGGACTAAGTTCATGATAAATTAAAGTTCAATTAATCATATTACTTAAGATCTCCCACTTAGATAGACATCCCTCTAATCATCTAAGTGATCACGTGATCCAAATCAACTAAACCAAAACCGATCATCACGTGAGATGGAGTAGTTTTCAATGGTGAACATCACTATGTTGATCATATCTACTATATGATTCACGTTCGACCTTTCGGTCTCAGTGTTCCGAGGCCATATCTGCATATGCTAGGCTCGTCAAGTTTAACCCGAGTATTTCTGCGTGTGCAAAACTGGCTT
Organism: Triticum aestivum; assembly: GCF_018294505.1. Classification (NCBI taxonomy): domain Eukaryota; kingdom Viridiplantae; phylum Streptophyta; class Magnoliopsida; order Poales; family Poaceae; genus Triticum; species Triticum aestivum. The sequence goes on along the minus strand of NC_057801.1, from coordinate 587,105,563 downwards.
GCACCCGTTGTATGCGAACGTTGAGCTTATCACACCCGATCATCACGTGGTGTCTCGGCACGACGAACTTTGGCAACGGTGCATACTCAAGGAGAACACTTATACCTTGAAATTTAGTGAGAGATCATCTTATAATGCTACCGTCAATCAAAGCAAAATAAGATGCATAAAAGATAAACATCACATGCAATCAATATAGGTGATATGATATGGCCATCATCATCTTGTGCCTTTGGTCTCCATCTTCAAAGCGACGTCATGATCAGCATCGTCACCGGCGCGACAACTTGATCTTCATCGTAGCATCGTTGTCGTCTCGCCAACTATTGCTTCTACGACAATCACTACTGCTTAGTGATAAAGTAAAGCAATTCCAGGGCGATTTCATTGCAGAAAATAAAGCGACAACCATATGGCTCCTACCAGTTGCCGATAACTCTGTTACAAAACATGATCATCTCATATAATAAAATTTAGCATCATGTCTTGACCATATCACATCACAACATGCCCTGCAAAAACAAGTTAGACATCCTCTACTTTGTTGTTGCAAGTTTTACATGGCTGCTACGGGCTGAGCAAGAACCGTTCTTACCTACGCATCAAAACCACAACGATATTTCATTAAGTTAGTGCTATTTTAACCTTCTCAAGGACCGGGCGTAGCCACACTCGGTTCAACTAAAGTTGGAGAAACTAACACCCGCCAGCCACCTATGTGCAAAGCACGTCGGTAGAACCAGTCTCGCGTAAGCGTACGCGTAATGTCGGTTCGGGCCGCTTCATCCAACAATACCACTGAACCAAAGTATGACATGCTGGTAAGCAGTATGACTTGTATCGCCCACAACTCACGCGTGTTCTACTCGTGCATATAACATCTACACATAAACCTGGCTCGGATGCCACTGTTAGGGAACGTAGTAATTTCAACAAAATTCTTGTGCACACGGAAGATCATGGTGATGCATAGCAATGAGAGGGGAGAGTGTCGTCCACATAACAACGAGAGGGAAGATCATGGTGATGCATAGCAATGAGAGGGGAGAGTGTCGTCCACGTACCCACGAGAGGGAAGATCATGGTTGATGTAGTCGTACGTCTTCACGATCGATCGATCCAAGTACCGAACATACGACACCTCCGCGATCTGCACACGTTCAGCTCGGTGACGTCCCATGAACTCACGATCCAATAGAGCTTCGAGGGAGAGTTCCGTCAGCACAACGGTGTGATGACGGTGTTGATGAAGCTACCGACGCAGGGCTTCGCCTAAGCACCGCTACGATATGACTGAGGTGGATTATGGTGGAGGGGGGCACCGCACACGGCTAAAGATCAATGATCAACTTGTGTGTCTATGGGGTGCCCCCCTCCCCCGTATATAAAGGAGTAGAGGAGGGGGAGGGTCGGCCCTCTCTTGTGTGTCTTACTCCCACCGGGAGTAGGATTCCCCCCCCCCTTCCAAGTAGGAGTAGGAGAGGAAGGAAAGAGGAGGGAGAGAAGAAGGAAAGGGGCCCCGCCCCCCTCACCCAATTCGGATTGGGCTTGGGGGGGGCGCCCCCTCCTAGGCTTCCTCCTCCTCTATTAAACTAAGGCCCAATAAGGCCCATACACTCCCCGACGAATTCCCGTAACTCTCCGGTACTCCGATAAATACCCGAATCACTCGGAACCTTTCCGATGTCCGAATATAGTCGTCCAATATATTGATCTTTATGTCTCAACCATTTCGAGACTCCTCGTCATGTCCCCGATCTCACCCGAGACTTCGAACTACCTTTGGTACATCAAAACACATAACTCATAATATAAATCGTCACCGAACGTTAAGCGTGCGGACCCTACGGGTTTGAGAACTATGTAGACATGACCGAGAAACATCTTCGGTCAATAACCAATAGCATAACCTGGATGCTCATATTGGCTCTTACATATTCTACGAAAATCTTTATCGGTCAAACCTCATAACAACATACGTTGTTCCCTTTGTTATCGGTATGTTACTTGCCCGAGATTCGATCGTCGGTATCTCAATACCTAGATCAATCTCGTTACCAACAAGTCTCTTTACTTGTTCCGTAATGCATCATCCCGCAACTAACTCATTAGTCATATTGCTTGCAAGGCTTATAGTGATGTGCATTACCGAGAGGGCCCAGAGATACCTCTCTGATAATCAGAATGATAAATCCTAATCTCGATCTATGCCAACTCAACAAGTACCATCGGAGACACCTGTAGAGCACCTTTATAATCACCCAGGTATGTTGTGACATTTGGTAGCACACAAAGTGTTCCTCCGGTATTTGGGAGTTACATAATATCATAGTCATAGGAACATGTATAAGTTATGAAGAAAGCAATAGCGAAATACTGAACGATCAAGTGCTAAGCTAACGGAATGGGTAAAGTCAATCATATCATTCTCTAATGATGTGATCCCATTAATCAAATGAAAACTCATGTCTATGGCTAGGAAACTTAACCATCTTTGATTCAACAAGCTAGTCAAGTAGAGGCATACTAGTGACACTTTGTTTGTCTATGTATTCACACATGTACTAAGTTTCCGGTTCATATAAATTCTAGCATGAATAATAAACATTTATCATGAAATAAGGAAATAAATAATAACTTTATTATTGTCTCTAGGGCATATTTCCTTCAATCATGTTTATTGTGATACGGTTATTCATTTGAGTCAAAGAATAATTGTTGTTCTGTTTACATGAATAAAACCTTCTATGGTCATACACCCAATGTAAATGGTTTATTAAGTCTCGATCAAAGTGATACACATATTCATAATATTGATGCCAAAAGATGCAAAGTTGATAATGATATGCAACATACTTGTGGCACTGCCGTTTAGGTCATATTGGTGTAAAGCGCATGAAGAAACTCCATGCTGATGAGCTTTCGGAATCACTTGATTATGATTCATTTGATACTTGCGAACCATGCCTCATGGGCAAGATTACTAAAACTCTGTTCTTCGGAACAATGGAGCGAGCTACAAAAACTAATTGGAAATAATACATACCGATGTATGCGGCCTGATGAGTGTTGAGGCACGCAGCGGGTATCGTTATTTTCTGACCTTCACAGATGATTTGAGCAGATATGGGTATATCTACTTAACAAAACACAAATCTGAAATATTTGAAAAGTTCAAAGAATTTCCGAATGAAGTGGAGAATTATGGAAACAAGAAAATAAAGTTTCTACGATCTGATCGTGAAGGAGGATATTTGAGTTACGAGTTTGTCCTTCATTTAAAACAATGTGGAATAGTTTCACAACTCATGCCACCTAGAACACCACAGTGTAATGGTGTGTCCGAACGTCGTAACCGTACTTATTAGATATGGTGCGATCTATGATGTCTCTTACCGATTTACCACTATCGTTTTGGGGTTATGCATTAGAGACAGCCACATTCACATTAAATAGGGCACCATCTAAATCCATTGAGACAACGCCGTATGAACCGTGGTTTGGCAACAAACGTAAGCTGTCGTTTCTTAAAATTTGGGGTTGCGACACTTATGTCAAAAGGCTTCAGCCTGATAAGATCGAACCCAAATCAGAGAAGTGTGTCTTCATAGGATACCCTAAGGAAGCAATTGGGTACACCTTCCATCACAGATCCGAAGGCAAGATCTTTGTTGCTGAGAATGGGTCCTTTCTAGAGAAGGAGTTTCTCTCAAAAGAAGTGAGTGGGAGAAAAGTAGAACTTGATGATATAATTGTACCTTCTCTCAATTTGGAAAGTAGCTCATCAGAGAAATCCGTTCCCGTGATGCCTACACCAACTAGAGAGGAAGCTAATGATAATGATCGTGAAACTTCAGACCAAGTTACTACTGAACCTCGTAGGTCAACCAGAAGACGATCGACACCAGAGTGGCATGGTAATCCTGTTCTGGAAGTCCTGTTACTAGACCATGGTGAACCTCCGAACTATGAAGAAGCGAGGATGAGCTTAGATTCTGATAAATGGCTTGAGGCCATGAAATCTGAGATAGGATCCATGTATGAGAACAAAGTGTGGACTTTGGTGGATTTGCCCGATGATCGGCGAGCCATAGAGAATAAATGTATCTTCAAGAAGAAGACTGACGCTGACGGTAATGTTACTGTCTACAAAGCTCGACTTGTCGCAAAAGGTTTTTGACAAGTTCAAGGAGTTGACTACGATGAGATTTTCTCACCCGTAGCGATGCTTAAGTCTGTCCGAATCATGTTAGCAATTGCCGCATTTTATGATTATGTAATCTGGCAAATGGACGTCAAAACTATATTCCTTAATGGATTTCTTAAAGAAGAGTTGTATATGATGCAACCAGAAGGTTTTGTCGATCCTAAAGATGCTAACAAAGTGTGCAAGATCCAGCGATCCATCTATGGACCGGTGCAAGCATCTCGGTGTTGGAATATACGCTTTGATGAGGTGATCAAAGCATATGGTTTTATACAGACTTTTAAAGAAGCCTGTATTTACAAGAAAGTGAGTGGGAGCTCTGTAGCATTTGTAATATTATATGTGGATAACATATTGTTGATTGGAAATGATGTAGAATTTTTGGATAGCATTAAAGGATACTTGAATAAAAGTTTTTCAATGAAAGACCTCGGTGAATCTGCTTATATATTGGGAATCAAGATCTATAGAGACAGATCAAGACGCTTAATAGGACTTTCACAAAGCACATACCTTGACAAAGTTTTGAAGAAGTTCAAAATGGATCAGTCAAAGAAAGGGTTATTGCCTGTGTTGCAAGGTGTGAAGTTGAGTAAAGACTCAAAACCCGACCACGGCAGAAGATAAAGAGAGAATGAAAGTCAATCCCTATGCCTCAGCCATATATAGGTTCTATAAAGTATGCCATGTTGTGTACCAAACCTGTTGTGTACCTTGCCATGAGTTTGGCAAAGGGGTACAATAGTGATCCAGGAGTAGATCACTGCACATCAATCAAAATTATCCTTAGTTACCTTAAAGAGGACTAAGGAAATGGTTCTCGATTATGGAGGTGATAAAGAGTACGTCGTAAAGAGTTACGTTGATGCAGGCTTTGACACTAATCTAGATGACTCTAAGTATCAGTCTAGATACATATTGAACGTGGGAGAAATTAGCTAGAGTATCTCCATGCAGAGCATTGTAGACATAGAAATTTGCAAAATACATACAGATCTGAATGTGGCAGACCCGTTGACTACTTCTCTCACAAGAAAAACATGATCACACCTTAGTACTCCTTGGGTGTTAATCACATAGCGATGTGAACTAGATTATTGAATCTAGTAAACCCTTTGGGTGTTGGTCACATGGCAATGTGAACTATGGGTGTTAATCACATAAAGATGTGAACTATTGGTGTTAAATCACATGGCAATGTGAACTAGATTATTGACTCTAGTGCAAGTAGGAGACTGAAGAAAATATGCCCTAGAGGCAATAATAAAGTTGTTATTTTATATTTCCTTATATCATGATAAATGTTTATTATTCATGTTAGAATTTTATTAACCGGAAACTTGATACATGTGTGGATACATAGACAAAACACTGTGTCCCTAGTAAGCCTCTACTAGACTAGCTCATTAATCAAAGATGGCTAAGTTTCCTAACCATATACATGTGTTGTCATTTGATGAATGGGATCACATTATTAGGAGAATGATGTGATGGACAAGACCCATTCTTTAGCTTAGCATTATGATCATTCGGTTTTATTGCTATTGCTTTCTTCATGTCAAATACATATTCCTTCGAATATAAGATTATGCAACTCCCGGATACCGGAGGAATGCCTTGTGTACTATCAAACGTCACAACGTAACTGGGTGATTATATAGATGCTCTGCAGGTATCTCCGAAGGTGTTTGTTGGGTTGGCATAGATTGAGATTAGGATTTGTCACTCCGATTATCGGCGAGGTATCTCTAGGCCCTCTCGGTAATACACATCATAAGAAGCCTTGCAAGCAAAGTGACTAATGAGTTAGTTGCAGGATGATATATTACAAAATGAGTAAAGAGACTTGCTGGTAATGAGATTGAACTAGGTATGAAGATACCGACGATCGAATCTCGGGCAAGTAACGTACCGATAACAAAGGGAATAACGCATGTTTTCATAACGGTTCGACCGATAAAGATATTCGTAGAATATGTGGGAGCTAATATGAGCATCCAGGTTCAGCTATTGGTTATTGAGAGGTGTCTCGGTCATGTCTACATAGTTCTCGACCCCATAGGGTCTGCACGCTTAACGTTTGTTGATGAGATAGTATTATATGAGTTATGTGATTTGGTGACTGAATGTTGTTCTGAGTCCCAGATGAGATCATGGACCTGACGAGGAGTCTCGAAATGGTCGAGAGGTAAAGACTGATATATAGGACGATGGTATTTAAACATCGGAAGTGTTTCGGGAAGCACCGGGTACCTATCGGGTCATCGGAAGGGGTTCCCGACACCCCAACAAAAGATATGGGCCTTATGAGCCAAGAGGGGAAACGCACCAGCCACAAAGGGGCTGGTGCGCCCACCCCATATGGGCTGGCCAAATTGGAGAAGGAAAGGGGAAGGAGGAAAGGAAAAAGGGAATAGGATTCCCCCTTCCCCCTCTTCCCTTCCTACTCCAAATAGGAATATGAGAGGGGAGTTGGCCGAATTGGGAGAGGACCCCAAGAAGGATTCCTCCTACTTCGGACGCCCCCTTGGCTGCCTCTCCTCCCCTCCAACTTATATATATGTGGGGAGGGGGGCGCCTACAATGAACAATAACTGTTAGCTGTGTGCGGTGCTCCCCTCCACAGTTTACACCCCCGGTCATATTGTCGCGGTGCTTAGGCGAAGCCCTGTGCGGATCACTTCACCATCACCGTCACCACGCCGTCGTGCTTACGGAACTCATCTACTTCCTCGACACCTTGCTGGATCAAGTGGGCGAGGAACGTCATCGAGCTGAACATGTGCAGAACTCGGAGGTGCCTGATAATCCCCAAGTGCAGGGAATCATCGTCGCAATTCCCAAAGGCAGAAGTGATAAGTATGGAATGTCGAACCCACAAGGAACTAAAGGTAAGATCAATATTCTCTCAAGTCCCATCTGCCACTGATACGACTCTACATACACCGAACGTTTACTTCCAACTAGAAACGAGAAATAAAACTATGTTGTGGGTATGAAGAGGATAACTTTGCATGGTATTGGAGAGCTAAAATATAAAAGTAGGTGATGTTATCATAAAGTAAGAATATATTACTTAAGTATTATAAATAGCGAGTGTGGAATAATGATGGGTCAGTGTGCGGAATTATCCTAGGCAATCGTTAACAAGACCGCTAGTCGTCATTGCAATTTCATATGAGGGAGAGGCATAAGCTAACATACTTTCTCTTCTAGGATCATATGCACTTATGATTGGAACTCTAGCAAGCATCCGCAACTACTAAAGATCATTAAGGTAAAACCCAACCATAGCATTAAAGCATCAAGTACCCTTTATCCCATACGCAACAACACCCTTACTCGGGTTTATGCTTCTGTCACTCAAGCAACCCACTATAAGCGAATCATGAACGTATTGCAACACCCTACAGCGGGAATCCCTCACGCTTGCGCGACATGGAGGCCACAATAGGACAGCACCAAAATAAAACATACAACTCGTACCAATCTAGATCATCAATCAACCCAAAGACAAAGGACATCTACTCAAAACATCATAGGATGGCAACACATCATTGGATCATAATATGTGGCATAAAGCACCATGTTCAAGTAGGGATTACAGCGGGGTGCGGGAGAGTGGACCGCGTAAAATAGATGAAGATGGTGATGATGATGGTGATGTTGATGAAGACGATCACCGCGGTGATGATTCCCTTCCCGATGGCACTCCGGCGCCACCGAGAGAGAGAAGGAGAGATTCTCCCCCTTGTGCTTCCTCCTCCATGGGCTCCCCCTGGATGGGGAGAGGTTCCCCCTCTGGTCCTTGGCCTTCATGGCGATGATGGCCCCTCCGAGATCCTTCCCCATGGCCTCCGGTGATGATGGCCCCCTCCGGCAGGGTGCCAGAGAGGTCCTAGATTGATTTCTCGTGGATATAGAGGCTTGCGGCGTCGGAACTCTCGATCTAGGTTATTTTCTGGAGGTTTGGGTATTTATAGAAGAGGTTGGAGTCAAGGACATGTCAAGGGGCCCCACAGGGAGTCCATGAGGCACAGGGGCGCGCCCAAGGGGGGTGGGCATGCCCCCCACCCTCGTGGAGGCCACATGACTCCCCTCCAATAGATTTTTGTTCCAGTATTTTTTATATTTTCCCCAAAAAATCTCCGTTGATTTTCAGCTCATTCCGAGGACTTTTATTTCTGCACAAAAACAACACCACGGTAGTTCTGCTGAAAATAGCGTCAGTCCGGGTTAGTTCTAATCAAATCATACCAAAATCATATAAAACTATTGTAAACATGGCATGAATACTTTATAAATTATAGATACATTGGAGACGTATCAGTGCCATATGTTTGGTACTTGATCGGTCGAAGCTAGAAGAAGTTTGACTACATCAACCGCGTTGTCCAACGCTTCCGCTTTCGGTCTACGAGGGTACGTAGACTTACTCTCCCCCTCTCATTGCTATGCATCTCCTAGATAGATCTTGCGCGAGCATAGGAATTATTTTGAAATTGCATGCTACGTTCTCCAACACTCCAACTGCAGCGAAACTTTTTGACGATTTTTTTGAAGAAAAGAGGCACTAGAAGCTTCGTGGGAGGGCTAGAAGAGCCACGAGGGCCCACTAGGCACCAAGGCGCGCCCGGGGGCTGGCTCATCCTGGTGAGTAGCAGGCCCCTTGAAGCCCATGTTAGCATGAGACCGACGCCAAAAAATCCTACAAATACATAAACCCCTAGAAATAACCCTAGATCAGAAGTTCTGCCGCCGCAAGCCTCTGTAGCCATGAAAACCCAATCTGAACCATGTTCCGGCACTACCGGAGGGGGAAATCATCACTGTATGCCATCTTGATCATCCTGGCGGCCACCATGATGAGGAGGGAGTAGTCCACCCTTAGGGCTGAGGGTTTGTACTAGTATCTATGTGTTTGATCTCTCTCTCTCTCTCATGTTCTTGATTTGGCACAATCTTGATGTATCGCGAGCTTTGTTAATATAGTTGGATCATATGGTGTTTCTCTCTCTATATATATATATCTTGTTGTGATGAATTGAGTTTTCCCTTTGAGATTTCATTATTATTGGATTGAATACTTTTATGAATTTGAGAGCAGTTGATCTATGTCTTGCTATGAATACCCATGGTGACAATGGGGTATCATATTGATTCACTTGATATATGTTTTGGCACTCAACTCACGGATTCCCGAGGTGACATTGGGGTAATCTATGCATAGGGGTTGATGCATGTTTTCGTCCTTGTTTCTCCGGTAGAAATCTTGGGGCACTCTTTGAGGTTCTTTGTGTTGGATTGAGTATTATGAATCTAAAAATGTTTGATGCATATCATATAATCTACTCACGGATACTCGCGGTGACATTGGAGTACTTAGGTGACATTAGAGTTGGTTGATGTGTATCATATGACGTTATTTTAGTACGAACTCATGGGCTGTTTGTGACATTTATAGGGATGGCTTGATAGATCGATCGGTAAGGATAACTTTGAGATGGTTTGGTACCCTACAAACAATTTCGTCTTATGTTCTCCGCTAGATAAGAACTTTGGAGTGATTCTTCATCGCACGTTGAGGGATGGTTATATAATACAATTATATTAGCATTGTTGAGAGATTGCACTAGTGAAAGTATGAACCATAGGCCTCATTTTCAAGCATTGCAATACCGTTTGCGCTCACTTTTGTTACTTGCTACTTTTGCCACTTTTTATTGTTACTATCACAAAAATCAATATCTACTATCATTACTACACTTGTAGCACCATCCCTTCGCCGAACTAGTGCACCTATACAATTTACCATTGTATTTGGTGTGTTGGGGACAGACTCTTTGTTACTTGGCTGCAGGGTTGTTTGAGAGAGACCATCTTCATGCTACGTCTCCCATGGATTGATAAATCTTAGGTCATTCACTTGAGAGAAAATTGCTATTCTCCTACAAAACTCTATGCTTGGAGGCCCAACACGTGTCTATAAAAATAAAGTTGTGTAGTAGACATCGTAAACTCCCCAATGTGGCTGGTCTTATAGGTCTTCCGGTATGAGCGCACACCCCTAGGGTACTAAATTAGTTATTTTGTTGGCCCACAGAAGCGTTGACCGTTAGTGGTTTTGGGAAGCTTTCAAAAACTTTTTGGCGGTTTTTGGAAGCTTCCGATCAGTTTCTTCTTTTATTTTATTTTTCCTAGGTTTACATTTACTTATTAAAAATATTTTTAAAAAATCCATGGACATTTTTAAAATTCATGATCTTTTTCAAATTTGTGATATTTTGTAAACTCATGAAGTACTTTCAAATTCGTGAACTTTTCTTAAAATCACAAACTTTTTCAAACTCATGAATTTTTTAAATATGTGCACAATTTTTTTTCAAATTCGAAACTTTTTCCAAATTCATGTGTTCTAAAATTTGTTATTAAAATTCATGAACTTTTTTCTGCATTTTTGTGCGTTTTTATAGATCTTAATCTATAAAATACCAAGTAATGGGCCATACGCCACTGACATGCGTGCAAGCGTCAGTTCTGTGACCAGCGCATAAGGGAATGTACAATGGTTGATAAGATGGTCTTATCTTACTCGGATGGAATTTAGATATGAAAAAGAATAAGTCTACAATGGATTATCTCTTAGCCTTATCTTCAACAACTAGTCATTCCTAAAAACATGGTGAGACATATTGTGCTAAGAGAACATCTCTTGTTTTCTCTTAAATAAGAGAAGACAAGACTTTTCTTATGAGTTCTCTCTTTTCCACCTCATCATTTATCCTACGTGGCACTACTAAGATAGCACTATTGTACATGCCCTAAGTGCCGAAGAGACGCACTCCTCTTTCGAGTGCGAAATTTTGGAGGACGGGTTCCTTGGAGCATCTTTTTTCAAAAATATACAAAACAGAATTTCCATGTTTCAGAAAAAATCTTGCAAAAACTAATACATATTTGCAACAGATATGTATTAAAAATATATTATGATTTACAAGATGCGGAAAAAACAAAATAGTGGACCGACAACAACAATAATTTCGTCCGTTTTCTTGTAGGTATTTCTCCTTTTTGTCTGCATCGCATATGAAAATACTCCCTCCTTTTTAAATATAAGCTCTTTTAGAGATTTCACTACGGACTATATACAAAGCAAAATGAGTGAATCTACGCTCTAAAATCCATCTATATACATTCGTATATGGTTGATATTGAAATCTCTAGAAGGGCTTATATTTAAAAACGGAGGGAATATATTGTTATGAAACTTCTCACAAATATGTTATCCTCCCTCCCTTCCACAATATAGTGCGCCCGCGCTTCCCGAGATTAAAGTTTAACCATAGATTTAACTACTGTGACCGACTGCGACGGGAGCAAAAATATATCACTGAATAAAATATGAATTCAGTGATATAATTTTTGCTCCCGCCGTAGTCGGTCTCATTGATTCAATTTGCGGTCAAACTTGGATCTCAAAAAGCACGGGCGCACTACATTATGGAATGGAAGGAGTACATGTATTCTTGTATGTATTAATTTTGTCAATTGTTTTTGCGCTATGAAAATATGATATTTTTAAAACTGCCTCCCTGGGGCCCGATCTCCGTTGGTCATTTTCGTCCTCTCTCACCCTACCACACAATGCATTTAGAAGCATTTTAGCCTAAAAATTGTATTACGGGCATTTGTTTCGTCCCAGCCTACTCATCCACGTAAATGGAAAAGAAAAAAGTAGGACAACGTTAACGCCCACAAGTGTGGTGGGAGTCAAACACACCCTATAACACACAGACTGTAAAAAAGAGACACAGACTGTGCCACGTCACCGCATGCATGCATTTGGAATCTTTTTAGATTTTTAGTTTTTAAAATGTTTTATCTCTTAAATGAAAAATCCGATTGAAGATCCGTTTTCACCATTAAATCCCTCATGATGAGATCTTTGAAACTAGATCTCATATCAATATATTTTGTCGATTTTTTTTGGGGTTAAAAATTGTCATGTCTATTGCATATGAATTGCCATTATATTTACACTAAAGTTGTCATGATATATTTCAGCTATTTTTTCTATATTTAAAAGTAAATTTTGACATATTATAAGACCGGGAATTAAGAAACTAGACTTGCCATGAACCATACACTAAAATTGCCATGATACATGCACTTAAAATTGCCATAGTTCATACAAAACATAATTTTTATAGTCAAAGTACTGGAATTGCCGTCATAAAAAAAACTAAACTTGCCATGCTCTACAAACTACACATGGCAACTTTAGTTTAAACACTATGACAACTATAGTGTAAACATCGTGGCAATTTTTGGCTTTTTTTTATCGAAACATATCAAAATGGGATCTAGTTTTGAAGATCTCATCGAGACGGATTTAATGATGAAAACGGATTTTTAATTCGATTTTTTATTTAGGAGATAAAACATTTTAAGCCGAAAACCAACAAGATTCCTGCTGATGTCATCTGTTCATACGTGGCAAAATGAGTGGTGGTTGAGGCGTGTGGGCGATGTGCAAAATGACGCACGTGTGGGTGTTCGTTTTTTCAAAAAAATAATGTTGAACAGAACAACCCAAAGAAATGGAAAACAGCACCCCAAAAGAAATATGGAAACTGGATAGGCCGAAACAACCCAACCCATAAAGAAAACCACACAACCAACCTGTTGGAGAAAAATGACAAAGCCTTGGGGTAACCTCCTAATCGAGTGCTCCTCTTCGGCGCCCTCAGCGCCCGTCAGCCTAGCTGGCGCTCGAAGACGCGCAGTAGTGGGTCGGCCTAGCTGGCGCTCGAAGTTGCGCAGTAGTGGGCCGGCCTAGCTTCGCTCGAGTATTATCAAAAAACAAATGGCAAGGAAAAAATGCTTCTGTACATGGGATTCGAAACACATGCTATTATCAATAATCTTCGCTCGAGAACCACTGCACCACGTCACTTTGTTGTGCTTTATTGGAAAACAGTACTACTTCACCCATGTTTCAGTCCCAATACAAATATTTGAAAAACGGAAACAGAAATTTGTGATTTTTTAAAAAGTTCATCGATTTTGAAAAAGAGTTCACGGATTTTCAAAGAGATGTTCACGAAAATAAAAAATTCATCAATTTTGAAAAAGTTCACGGATTCAAAAAAAATCACCGGATTTGGAAAAAGTTCATTGATTTTCATATAAAAAATCTCAAATTTGAAAATTGTTCACCAGATTTTGAAAAAAATATCATTGATTTGGAAAAAGTACATCGGTTTTGATAAAGAAATGTTCATGCATTTGAAAAAAGTTCACCTGATTTTCAAAAAAAGTTCAGTGATTTGGAAAATTTCATCGGTTTTGATAAAAAATGTGCATGCATTTGAAAAAAATTCACCCGATTTTGAAAACAAGTTCACAGATTTAAAAAAGGTTCATGATTTGAAAAAAGTTCATTGATTTCAAAAAATGTTCACGAATTTTCAAAAAGAGATCATAAATTCAAAAAAAGTTCATGACTGTCGAAAAGATTTCACCAGAGCCAGAAAAAAAAAGTTCATCAATTCTGATGGAAAAAGTTCACGTATTTTGAAAAAAAATGGAAAAAATAGAAAAGAAAAGGATCACGTATTTTTGAAAAAATGAAAATAAAAATAAAAAAGGAAAAGATGAAAAGGAGAAAAAGAATGTAGTAAAACACGTCAGGTTGGTTGGCTAGTTGGCTATCGGCGCTACCACAGAATGAGAGGGGTCGCGGGATTGAATCACGTACGCGAGCCTCCTAATCGGCATTTCATACACTGCAGCGACTATTTCTCACCTTACGCGAGCCAAACAGCGACCTCTCGTGTCGAGTAAACATTGTTGGGACGACCCATTTTAGTGCAGGGAAAATGAGAAAATGGAGCGCCCCAAGAATCTAATCCTGGTGACGCGGGGAACAACAACGCTGCTAACGACTACACTAGCTTCTAGTTAGTGGTTACTGGTAGGATCGCGACCTACTAGAGGCAGTCTGAGCCAGTTTTTCTTTGTTTTTTGTTAGATTTTTCTTTTATTTCTTTTTCTTCTCCTTTTTTATTTTTTTATTTTTTATTTTGTTTATTTTTGGTTTTTTGTTCTACATTCTTTTATACAATATCCACATTTTTTCAAATACGTGTTCAATATTTTTGTTTACATGATCAACATTTCTTCAAATATTCGTTCATAATTTATTAAAATACTTTATCAAAAAAATTGAAATAGTTGTTCAATATTTTTTCAAATACTCGTTTCACATTCACCAATACTTATTCAGCATTTTTGAAAAACTGGTTCAACGTTTTCGATAATTATTTCAACATTTTCCAAATACTTGTTCAACATTTTTTGAAATACTTTTTCAAATTTTTAATACTTATTCAATATTTTTAAATAATTGTTCAACATTTGTCAAATACCCATTCCACATATTTTAATACTTATTCAACTTTTAAAATTATACATACATATATATATATATATATATATATTATTTAAAATTATAAACCAATATCAAAAATGAAAAAACAAAACCAGAAAACATAGAAAAAACAAAATAGGAAACAGGCTGGTGTATCCCGCGCGCGTGGGCTGGCCCAATTGGCGTTTGCCTTCAGGCAGCCCCCCCCCCCCCCTGTCTCACTGAACGCAAGGAATAGTCGCGCCCCTCATAAACGGCGCCTTAAGCGCCCGTTTATTCTATATCTACAAACGGGCGCACACCTCGCCCTCCACTTGCGCCGGCCCATCTTACATTTTCCCCCTTTCTATGAAAAGCTTCGCAAAAAAAGAGTGCATGGCGAGATTCGAACTCTGGTTGTGCTAGATATCTGCCTTTTCACATCTTCAAATAACAATACGAACCTGTTTGTTGTTTTTTTGGTTTTTGTTTTTGGCCGGTTTGCTTTTTTTCTTTTTCTTTTATTTTAAAATTTGTGAGCTTATTAAAATCGATGAACTTTCTTTTCAGGAACATTTTTCAGATTCGATGAACTATTCTTTTAAATTGATGAACTTTGTTCCAAATCGAGGTAATTTTTTTAAAATCAGTGAACTTGTCTAATTTGGTGAACTTTTCTTTGAAAATCAATGATTTTTTTCAAAATTGATGATTTTTTTCAAAATCAATGATTTTTTTTCTAAATTGATGAACTTTGCTTTAAATTTGATGAACTTTTTGCAAAATCAATGAACTTGTTTTAAAAATTCGATTTTTTAAAGTTTTTTCAAAATCGATAAACTTTTTTCAATTTTTATTTTTTAATTATGTTTGTTAATTTATTTATATTTTAAAATGAATATTTTTGAATTCACGAATTTTTTGGGTGAATGTTTTCTTTTAAAAAAATTCCATTATTTTTTGAAAGTCAACAGTTGGTGAACAACGGCCTTTAAAATGGGGTCCAGCAACCTGGGGAAACCGATCAAGTTGATCGAGCATTATCCCTCTACATGGGCCAACCAGTAGAATAAGCACATAAAAAAAGAAAAAAAACTAAAAAGAAAAGGTGAGAAGAATAAGCACTACAGTTCCTAAATGGGTCGGCCAGGTTGGTCAGGTGTGCCTTGGTTAGTAAAAAACACCTGTAACTGATGCTTAAGGCACGGAATAGGATCGGGGAGCCTTGGGAGCCCATACTAAAAAAAGTGGGACCAACACCATGGGCCAGAAACGACAACAAGTTCGCACACACCTTTGACACCTGATAAACGATGCTAAAGAAGTGAGAAATGCGAATTTTGAAGCTAAAAAACAAGAAATGCGAAGCTTGAAGCTGAAAATCATACAATGGATGACTTAGGGTTAGTTCATAACAACATTACTGATAATAATCGCCATCATAAATCATGATCAATTTATGATTTATTTATTTTCCTCCGAAGACCGACACTTGACCCTTCACACACTATAGCCCTTAACCGTGGGCATGTTATTCCAATATATTTTTAAACTTTGCAAAGGATGTACTCTTTAACCACAAATAAAGGATTTCTTTAGTCAACCCTTAAACATTGACTAATTCCGATTACGGTCTTTGGGTTGTAAACACATCTGACCAGCACATGCCAGTTTTAGTTTCCCCGGGCCAGTAATCACCCAAAGCAACAGTAAAGTAAAACTCTAAGTAGGAAATGCAACGGCCTCCAATAGCATGAATATTCAGCAGCGGTCCCAACCGGCAATTCATACCCTCGGACCAAGTGACATGCCTACCAGTCATCAAATGGTATCTTTCACTATGGCCTCTCTGTAGGTGTGTGCAGGAAAGGGGTTAACAACTTACTAAACCATACCATATCTATGGTGAGGACACGTGGTAACACGAATCAAGTTTAGGGTTACCGGAACAAAGACTCGATCTACGGGCGACTCAGGAGGTCTATGTTTCCTGCAGTAGTTAGCACGATACATTTCTTTAGTACCAACAGGGTCACAAACCGACATGTCCCAACATGCCATCATCGGTTATTCTCATCACAACCAGATTTTTGTCTTACCATCACTTTTACTAGTGACAGATTCTTTTATACAGGTTACTCGGAACAAGTATAGGCATGTGTGGCACAAATGTTTCATGTGTAAGTGAAATCAAATATTGACAAGGGGCCACATATGCATGATCTCCTATATGCAGTTCCTTATGAGGTAACTTAAACAAGTTTCAAAAGTTCTAGCAAGCAATCAACAAAGCAGTAATCATATCAAGTGTTCAAGATGCTTGCCTTGAGCACGTAGCAAAGTTGGGGGCACTCCATAAGCTTTTAAAATTTATTCCCCTCCATTTTTCCTATTTTCAAAATAATGCAATTACCACATAATTTCAAAATAGTACGAAAAATTTGTTTCAATTTTTTTAAATAAATACTAAAATAAACTAGATGATAAATGAAGAATGTCAGAAAAATAATCAATTCATTTGGAGTTAGGAACAAAAAGTTGTGACGGTTTTAATATCAAGGACCTCTTTGTAATTAAAATAACTACCAATGGGTACTTTACAATTTTAATAGAAAACGCTTCGGATATAAATACGCTTCTTCATGGATAAAGCGTATGTTGGGGATATGACTATTTGTGTAAGCCGCCCAGGAGGGGCCGGGTTACGCAAAGAGGACTCATCAGAGGAAGCCCAAGACCAAGCATGAAGATGGCGGTTCAATAAAAGGCTTAAGGCCCACAGGCGGCTTAAGGCCCGTTGTAGTAAACCATCATGTTGGCATGACTTGTAACATAAGGTAGATTTAACTAGTCACCGAGCTGGACACTGTTTATAAGCCGACCGGGACTCTGTACGCCATAGGGCGTCAACCCGTGTATATAAGGGGACGACCTGCTGGCGGCTTAGGGCAAGAAACAACTCATCGAGAGCCGGGCATAGCATATCTCGCTCCCTGGTAATCGAAACATCAATACCAACCCAACTAGATGTAGGCCTTACCTTCACCGTAAGGGGCCGAACTAGTATAAACTCTCTCGTGTCCTTTGTCCCGATTTAACCCCTTCAAGCTTCCTAGTTGCGATGGCTCCACAACTAAGTCCTTTCACAAGGACATCTGACGTGACTATTCCATGACAGTTGGTGCCCACCGTGGGGCCAGCGCACGATGGATCTGAGTTCTTGAAGGGCAACTTCGAAGGGCTCAAGGTATACATAGTGGGCCGGATGACCAAGAGTCGTCGTGGCAAGATCTACATCGACGACGAAGGCTGGGGTCCCGATGCCGGCTCAATTGAGTACGGATATCGGGTCCCCTTCGGCGGAATCCATGTCTTCATCAGCCGGATCGGTGAGCCGGGCCCTGAGCCGGACAACTGCACCGACCTCGTCGAGACGGCTCAGCGTGCGAGGAAGACCTGGACTCAGCCGGTCATGAGGCGTGCCTTCGTGGGCTACGTCCACGGAGAAGAATTTTCTGATGGATCTGAAGATAGGGGTGAGACGGCCGTCCTCTCGGACGGAGATTCGTCCGCCGGTTCAACAGATTCGTTGTACCAAGTGCAAGACGGCGTGCTCGGGGGCTGTTCCGACGCCATCAGTATTCCGGACCCCTTTGAGCCGCCAAGATGGACCGGAATCTTCATGGCTGGGACTCAGCCCGGCTCAAACTCTACAGCTGCTGCAGCGGCAATGTCCGGTTTAGGAGCAGCCAGGGCAGGCGGCCCCGTGCGCCCACCGGCTTAGGTGCTGATAGACCTCATGGACAAGCTTACGGCCCTGTTAACCGCCACGGTTATTCCTGCAGATAAATATGAGCATGACGCAGCGGTAGGACAGGTGCGTGAGGAGATAGCTCAGGCCAAGGAGGCCTTGGCAGCTGAGGATACTAGACTAGCTACAAAATGGGCGGCTCTCGACGCCCGGGCGCAGCGCTTGCACTCAGAAGCTTATCAGCTCACCATGAGCCTAAACACGTCTAATGAGGTAATGAGGAGGAGACATCAGAAAACTTAGTCCCGTTTGCCTCCGAATTACGATCCTCAGATTCTTTTTGCGACACCCGGGGTCGGCCCAAGTAACCCGCCAGAGACCAATTAGCTTATGACGGCCGGAACAGGAGGGCCGACTCAGCCCCGGGAGACGGTGCCACCTCACATGAGCATGTCGCCGCCGCGTTATGTGCCAATCCCCTCGGATCACTTTTCCAACCCTATGGAGAACTTAATTGCAGCTTCAACACGTTTGGCGGCTCTTCCCATGGACGGTGATGACCCAGCGGCAGTGGAGACTCGGAGAGTCAGAGAACTTCTTCAGACAGCCTTGGCTCGGCAGGAGACATATTCTTATAGTCGGGACAGAATCCATTCAACTCCCCTGCCTTGGTTAGTGCCGCCCCGCCAGAACCGGAGCCCGAGTTACAACAGGCACATGGAGTCTGAAGCTTTGTCAAGCAACGCCCACCGCCATAACCATCCCGGTGGCTATCACCCGGTACAAGACCGAATACGTCAGGAGAACGAACGAGCGGCTCAGGCGGCGGCTTATCAGGATCACCCGGAGTATCCGACGACGTCTGTTGAGGCAGGGGTAGCCACTAGAACCGGTGGTGTTCCTTGCCTGGTACCGACTCTACACAATGTACGTCTGCCCAAGGACGTCAAGGGACCTCGAAAGATACCGAATTACACGGCCGACTTACAGCCCGGGGCGTGGATCGAGAGTTATGAGATGGCCATGGAGCTGCTAGAGGTCAGTGACGCAGCGATGGCTAAATATTTCACCATGATGTTAGATGGAACAGTCCGGTCTTGGCTGAAGGGGTTGCCACCCAATTCCATTAGCTCATGGGAAGAGTTAAAGGCCCGGTTCATTCAGAACTTCAAGGACACCTGCAAGCAATCCATGTAAATTGTGGACTTAACCAATTGTAAGCAGGGGGAGGGCGAATCCACCACCCATTGGGTGCGCCGGGTTAAGGAGATATTCATTCATCTGACAATATGGATGCCGGCTCTGCAGTCCTTATGTTGGAGAAGAATTGTAGCTTTGAGCCGCTGAGGCAGAAGCTGGGGCGCCTTAAACGTGACTGCAAGGATATGGGTACGCTGATGGCGGCTTTAGTCAAATATGCCGATTCTGATAGTACCAAGGATCCCACGTCTGACGATGAGAAGACGAGGAAGGGAAGAAGGAACGGCAATGGAAAGGGTCAACAGCATAACCCAGGGAATCAAAACGGCAGTAAGCGTAAGGCGGACGGTAACCCGGAATTCGTAGCCAATGCCAACGCGCAAGGTAATAATCCGAGACGTAAGGGTAAACCACCTCGATCCGGCGGGTCAGGCCCATCTCTTGAACAATTACTTAATGAGCCCTGCCCGAGACACGGCACCAGGGAGCGGCCTGCCACACACCTGTGGAAGGATTGTGCCATCATGAAGGCGTTTAAGAATTCCAACACTTATGATGGCCATAATGGGTCTGGTGGTGGTTCAGGAGCTGGCGGTTTCCATGGCCCAGGTGGCGGCTCAGGATCCGGCTTTCAGGGACGTCAAGGAGGGGGCTATAACCAACAGCAGTCTGGTCAAGGGGAGCAGCAACAGCAGCAGCAGTCGGGTTATCAGAGCAGTATCATGTATTTACCACTAGCTTATGCAAACGTGACCAGAAGGTGCATAAGAGGGCCGTCAATTCTGTTGAGCCAGCAATCCCTCGTTATTTGAGATGGTCAGAGCAGCCCATCATATGGAGCAAGGAAGATCATCCTCCGCGGGTCGATAACCCGGGTCAGTTGGCCTTGGTAGTGGCACCTCAGGTTGGTGGGTATAAGTTCACTAAAGTGCTCATGGACGGGGGTAGTAGCATCAATATCCTCTACTATGAGACCTTTCGACGCATGGGATTAACTGATAAAAATCTGAGAACATCCAACACTGTTTTCCATGGAGTTGTCCCTGGTAAGTCGGCTTACCCAGTTGGCAGGATTGAGCTGGAGGTGGCCTTTGGAGACGAATATGACTCCAGAGCTGAGAAGTTGACGTTTGAGGTGGTCAAAATCAGGAGCCCATACCACGATCTGTTTGGGCGGCCGGCTTATGCTAAGTTTATGGCCCGGGCATGTTATGTTTATTTGCAGCTCAAGATGCCGGGTCACAAGGGCACCATCACTGTACATGGCAGTCGTAAGGTAGCACTGGAGTGTGAAGAAGGTGATGCGGCTTATGCTGAGTCGGCCTGCACAACAGAAGAGCTCAAATTTTATCAAGATAATGTTGACCCGGCGGATATGACATCCCTGAAGAAGCCAACTACAGAGCACGACCCGGCGTTGAAGTTTAAGTCGGCAGCTGAGACAAAGCTTGTTGATTTTACCCCGGGTGACTCTTCTAAACAGTTCAGCATCAGCAGCAACTTGGATCCCAAATAGGAAAGCACGCTCATCGAGTTCATCCGTGAGAACCGGGACATCTTTGCATGGAAACCTTCTGACATGCCGGGTGTATTGAGGGAACTCGATGAGCACACTCTCAACATTGATCCAAAGTATACGCCGGTCAGGCAGTTTCTTCGGCGTTTTAATGAAGAGCGACGGGAAGCTATTGGGGAAGAAGTTGCCCGGCTCTTAGCGGCCGGGTTTATCATTGAAGTTTTTCACCCGGAGTGGTTGGCTAACCCGGTGCTTGTCCTTAAAAAGAATGGCACCTGGCGGATGTGTGTGGACTACACGGACTTAAACAAGGCTTGTCCGGCTGATCCCTTTGCTCTTCCCCATAATTATCAAATCATTGATGCTACGGCGGGTTGCGAGCGTTTGAGTTTTTTGGATGCTTACTCTGGTTATCATCAGATTAAGATGGCAGTTAAGGACCAGGAGAAGACGGCTTTCATTACTCCGTTTGGAGCCTTCTGCTATGTATCTATGCCATTTGGGCTCAAGAGTGCCCAGGCGACTTATCAGCGATGTGTGCAGAACTGTTTGCACGATCAAATTGGGCGTAATGTTCATGCTTATATGGATGACATTGTGGTGAAGTCCAGAGAAAAGGAGACCTTGATATCTGACTTAAAGGAGACCTTTGATAATCTCTGGGTTTACAAGATGATGCTTAACCCAGCCAAGTGTGTGTTTGGCGTTCCTGCAGGCAAGCTCTTGGGCTTCCTGGTGTCCAACAGAGGCATCGAAGCTAACCCGGAGAAGATTAAGGCGATTACCTCCCTAGCTAAACCGGCGTGCATCAATGATGTTCAGCGACTGGCGGGTCGTGTTACCGCCTTAAGTCGGTTCATAAGTCGGCTCGGTGAGAAGGCCCTCCCTTTGTATCAGATGATGAAGAAAACTGACACTTTTGTCTAGTGTGGGGCCGCTGATGCTGCTTTTGAAGACTTAAAGAGACAATTGTCTGAGCTGCCGGTTCTCACGGCTCCGATTGACAAAGAGCCTTTGCTGTTATATGTGGCTGCCAATTCACGAGCCGTCAGCGTTGCCATCGTGGTGGAGCGTAAGGAAGCCGGTAAGGAGCATCCGGTTCAATGGCCGGTTTACTACATCAATGAGGTGCTCATTGAATCCAAGCAAAGGTACCCGCATTGGCAAAAGCTTGTTTACGGGGTGTTCATGGCCAACCGGAAGTTGAAGCAGTACTTTCAAAGCCACCCTATAATTGTGGTAAGTTCTACCCTTTTGGGAGACATCATTCAAAACAGGGAGGCCACAGGACGAGTCGCCAAGTGGGCCATTGAGCTTGGGCATCACGATTTGAAGTATATGCCGCGTACTGCTATTAAGTCTCAGGCCTTGGTGGACTTTATCAACGATTGGACAGAGTTACAGGCCCCTGAGGAGAAGCCGGATAACACATATTGGACGATTCACTTTGATGAGTCCAGGCAGCTAGAAGGCTCGGGGGTTGGAGTGGTGTTAACTTCCCCTCGAGGTGACAAATTCTGTTATGTACTCCGGCTTATGTTTCCATGTACTAAAAATGCAGCTGAATATGAGGCCTTACTCCATGGTCTCCGGATGGCTAAGGAGATGAACTTAAGCCAGGTACGATGCTTGGGCGACTCAGATCTTGTGGCTCAACAAGTGTCAGGCAAGTGGGATTCCAAGGACCCCCTCATGGCGGCTTATCGTTGTGAGGTAGATGCTGTGGCTGGTCACTTCACGGGTTATCAAGTGGAGCACATCGATCGAAGGAAGAATGAGGCGGCTGATGCTTTAAGCCGATTGGGATCCCAACATAAACCGGTGCCGCCCAATACCTTTCTCGATGTGTTACATAACCCTTCTGTCAAGGTGCCTACCGAGGAAGAATTAGCAGTGCCAGACCCGGAGGCACAGCTGGTGGAGGCTCTTCATGTTATCCCGGATTGGACGGTGCCTTACTTGGCTTATATGATCAGGGGTGAATTGCCGGAGGATGAGACATTGGCGAGACAAATTATCAGGCGCTCCAAATCCATGACGATTGTTAACGGCGAATTACATCACCTAAGCGTCACAGGGGCGTTTCAACATTGTGTGTCACCTACAGAAGGCCAAGAAATACTTCGTGAGATCCATGAAGGAGACTGTGGCCATCATGCCGGGTCAAAATCTCTCGTAGCCAAGGCTTTTCGTCATGGTTTCTATTGGCTGACAGCTCATGCTCATGCAGAGGATCTGGTCAGTAAATGTGATGGTTGTCAAAAGTTCTCACGACGACCTCATGTGCCGGCTCAAGAATTGAGGATGATCCCAGTCACTTGGCCGTTCGCAGTCTGGGGGCTTGACATGGTTGGACCTTTCAAAAGGACTAAAGACAAAAAGACACATCTACTAGTGGCAGTGGACAAGTTTACCAAGTGGGTTGAGGCAGAGCCGGTCAGTAAGTGTGATGCAGCCACGGCAGTTCAATTCATGAAAAAGGTGATCTTTCGTTTTGGTTTTCCGCATAGCATCATAACTGATAATGGCACTAATCTCTCTAAGGGCGCCATGGAAGAGTTCTCTCAAAGAGAACATATCCGGCATGATGTTTCGGCCGTTGCTCATCCCCAATCCAATGGTCAAGCAGAGAGAGCTAATCAAGAGATCCTGAAAGGTATCAAACCCCGGCTCTTAGTCCCCTTATAGCGCACTCCGGGTTGTTGGGTGGAGGAGTTACCCTCCGTGTTATGGAGCATCAACACTACGCCTAACAGATCTACGGGATACACACCTTTCTTCATGGTTTATGGAGAAGAGGCGGTCTTGCCAAGTGACATCCGGCACGACTCACCCCGTGTGGCGTCTTACGTTGAGGCGGATAACGAAAAGGCTCGTCAGGATGCACTTGACTTGTTGGACGAAGAGCGAGACTTGGCAATAGCCCGCTCGGTGATTTACCAGCAAGACTTGCGCCGCTATCACAGCCGCCGGGTTAAGAGCAGAACCTTTCAGGAAGGCGACTTGGTGCTCCGGCTCATCCAGGATCAGTCTAACATGCACAAGCTATCCCCGCCTTGGGAAGGGCCCTTTGTGGTCAGCAAGAATCTACACAACGGGTCATATTATCTCATCGATATTCAAGAGCACAAGGACTCACTTAAATCGGAGGAGGAGAGCCGCCGGCCGTGGAATATAGCTCATCTCCGGCCTTACTATACTTAAGTTACCAGTTTTTAAGATACCTTTTATGATGTACATAAAGAATGTTTCATGTCTTCTTTATCAGGTGATGGACACTGCCAACAGGGGACGGATCATATCTAAATCTGGCTTTCCCTTTGGTCCGGCTTATGATCATATCTGAATCTAGCCATGGTCACTTGGGGGCTTCCTGTTCAAACATAGGTCGTATTCGAACCAAAGAGGACATAGTTGTTGATACCCACTTGATCGGCATACTGCCAAACCCACTTGGGGGCTTCTTGATCATATTTGAATCATAGCTTAACCCCTTTGGGTCTGACGTGGATCATATTCGAATCAGCGTCATTAAACAACTCTTATGTTCACTTGGGGGTTCCTGTTCAAACATAGGTCGTATTCGAACCAAAGAGAAGATAGATGTCGATACCCACTTGATCGGCATCGCCAAAGCCACTGGGGGCTATATGATCGTATTCGAATCTTAGCTTAACCCCTTTGGAACGGTTCTCTGATCGTATTCGAATCAGGAGCCTATGAACATTATTTGTAAGTATGATTACTTTAACTTTCATTGAAACCTTCTTGAGGAGATGGTTCTTGATCCTTCCAGTTTCATATTGATTACCTTTAGGTTCTAAAAGTGCCGGGTAAAGCCTTATATGAGCCGGGGAGACTATTAAAAGGGTCACAGGTATGCTGTGTGCTTATATTTTAACTAATCATGAACCGGCTTATACATGTTATCTTCTGATCATGTTCCGGGTTATCAATACTCTATAACCCCCTGGCACAGTGAACCGCCCAGGAAACCTTGCCTATTTTTATGTGCAGGATAAAGCAGAGCAAGTTCAAACATCAAGGAAATACGCGGTTAACATAAGCCAGAGGAATTTAGCGAGGGCGGTTTACAAAAGTAATCAGTACCATAAAGCATGACAAGCATTAAGGAGTTTTCTCTATCCTATTACAAGACTCCCCGAGTCTAAAATAAGTGGAGCATTGTTTTTGCAAAAGTTATAACACAGCTGGCGGCTCATTCCTCCGGCTGGCTTGACGACTCCGGGTTATCCTTCCCCGCCTCTCCTTCGGTTGTTTTGTCCTGGAAGGTGGACGAGGCCCAGTCAATGCCACTCAAGGCTTCAAATTCAGCCTCATTATCTATTAAACTGGCCGGGTCCACTTCAGGGGCAAAGGTATGCTTACGCGTTGGAGGGATCAGGCTGACTTGGTCATATGGGGCGTTTGGGATTCTCCGGTTCTCACTATCGTAACCCGGCGAATACTTAGTAAGATCAGTATCATTCCCAATGAGAGTCGCCAGGGGACGTACGGCTTTAACACAGGCCGTGAAGTCTTGGTCGTCAAAAACAGTGCCGTCCTCTTTAAGGCTTGGATATCCGAGAGAGAGAGATCAGTAAGGTCAAGTTTCGGCACCCATGCTCTTGCCCGACTTAATGCAGCCACGGCTCCGGCTCTCGCAGATGCCCGCCTTAAGTCCTGAATTCGTTGAGGTAGCACCGAAAGATGCCTCAACACATCTTGTAGGAGCCGAGGAGTGGTATTTGATAAGGCCACAACGGCCAACGCACGCTGTGACCCGGAGTACAGCTGCTCTACTAAGGTATACACCGCCTTAAGCTTGATCAACATATTTCCCTTCAGATTGGTACTCCTGGGGCTTGTATGTTCACAGGTATAACTATTACAATAACTATTGAAAGATTACAATATTTATGGGCGACTTACCGAAGATGGCTGAGACCATTTGGGATATCTGCCGTTTTAAGTCGGACAGCTCGTTTGTTGCCTCGGCAAGAGATGCTTCTGCTGTTTCAGCCCGAGTCACCAGTGAAGCCCTCTCATCAACCCAAGTTTTCTTCTTCGATTCAAAATTTTTCTTCATCTTCTCTTGTTCGGAGACACTGAATTCAAACTTGGAGTTGGCTTTCTGAGTTTCGAGCTCTTGGGTTTTCAACTGACTCTTCAGATCGGCAATCTCCGCCTCAAATTGACTTATGGTGGCCTGCATCGACATCAGGCTATGGTAAGAATCATGGTAAGATAACATTCAAGTCCCAAACACTTTACAAGTAAATATACTTGGCACTTGGGGGCTAATGTATGCTTAAAGAATTTTTTAACCTATTTTACCGTGTCATACATATTAAGTCTCAAGCACTTTACAAGTAAAGGTACTTGACACTTGGGGGCTAATGTGTAACCCAAATTCAAAGTTTCATGCTATCACCAGTGAGGGAGTCCTGGACTAGGGGGTGTCCGGATAGCCGAACTATCATCGTTGGCCGGACTCCAAGACTATGAAGATACAAGATTGAAGACTTCGTCCCGTGTCCGGATGGGACTTTCCTTGGCGCGGAAGGCAAGCTTGGCGATACGGATATGTAGATCTCCTACTATTGTAACCGACTCTGTGTAACCCTAGCCCTCTCCGGTGTCTATATAAACCGGATGGCTTTAGTCCGTAGGACGAACAACAATCATACCATAGGCTAGCTTCTAGGGTTTAGCCTCCTTGATCTCGTGGTAGATCTACTCTTGTAATACCCACATCATCAATATCAATCAAGCAGGACGTAGGGTTTTACCTCCATCAAGAGGGCCCGAACCTGGGTAAAACATCGTGCCCCTTGTCTCCTATTACCATCCGCCTAGACGCACAGTTTGGGACCCCCTACCCGAGATCCGCCGGTTTTGACACCGACATTGGTGCTTTCATTGAGAGTTCCTCTGTGCCGTCGCAATCAGGAAGGATGCCTCTTCCCGTCTTTAAAGACGGTACCATTGCCAAAGGAGCTTTGGCCGCCGGTCAAGCTATCCGGCTGGATGGTTTTCTTATGACCGCCTGTCCGGCCACCGCTTCGACGATGACCTCCCAGGTCATCAAAAGCGATCTTCGCATCAACTCAGAATTCGCCGAGCAGCTGGATCC
Organism: Triticum aestivum; assembly: GCF_018294505.1. Taxonomy (NCBI): domain Eukaryota; kingdom Viridiplantae; phylum Streptophyta; class Magnoliopsida; order Poales; family Poaceae; genus Triticum; species Triticum aestivum. The sequence continues at coordinate 587,078,342 of NC_057801.1, read as the reverse complement.
GATGGAGCTCTCTTCCGTAAACGAGCTCTTGGATCGCATCGCCACCCTGGGAGTCGCTACAGACTACGGTCAGATTGGGCTTAAAACCGATCTGAGAGAAATTAACTCTCCCCAGGCTACCCACCATGTTGCTGTGGTAGAAGAACAACGCGGCGACTCTTCCCCTATGTTAAGAACCAGTTATGTCTGGATTCCCGATCCCTCCATGCCGGATTCCCACGGAGGGACGGACGTCAATCGAGTATTGAACCTAAAGTCAGGCAGCGGACTAGATTCGTTGGATGACCTCCAGCAATCCAAGCTTCCAAATCCGGAAATTCCTCGGCCTTTGAGCCTCAAATTGGGCGGGGCTCCGAATTTAGTTCCACCCGCCCACCCAAACACAAGCGATCTATCTCAAATACGGCAAGAGCCCGATGAAACAGTACATCATTACTGGGCCAGATTCCTCCTGGTTATGGACAGGATAAAGGACTGCCACGAGGAAAGCGCAATCTCTATTTTCTGCAATAATTGCACGGACAAGGGAATCATGAACGCCATAAGTCGACGCGAGGTCACGCGCTTCACGGACCTGGCGACCATAGTACGAAAATACTGTGCGATGGAGAGTGCCTGGAAAACCGAAACTAGATTTTGGGACAATCCGGCCCTGAACACAACCTTAGTCCGGAATAAAAGGGTGCACCACGCTAAAGCACCTGGGTCAAAAACCAAAAAGCAAAAACCCCCCAAAGGGTACGGAACCGTACTAGAAGAATGGCTCAGCGGACCCTGCAAAATCCATAATGCAGAAGGCGCCACTCCAACACATAACTTTCGGGCATGTTGGATACTACGGCAGGTGGCCAAAAGTGGCAAAGGGCTTCTAGCCCCAGACAACCAGCCCAACAACACCAGTACGGTATCAACAGTCTTCGAGACTTTCGCATCAAATAATATGCGGAAACGAACAATCCGCGGCCTCGCCAAAGTCTACCAAGTAGCAACAACAAATCCATGGAGCGACACGGCTATCACCTTCAATGCCAGCGACAAACCTAAATTCCGAACAGCCCGAGCACCAGCGGCATTGGTCCTCAGTCCCATAGTGGACGGCTTTCGTCTTACCAAGGTACTCATGGATGGCGGCAGCGGATTAAACCTCATATACGAGGAAACTCTCCAAAAAATGGAAATAAACTGTAGCCACATTGAGCGAAGCAGCACAACCTTTAGAGGAATAATCCCTAGCCGGGAAGTACGCTGCACAGGAAAAATCACACTAGATGTGGTGTTCGGCTCGCCGGACAACTACAGGTCCGAGGAAGTCACGTTCCAAGTGGCCCCGTTCAGCAGCGGATATCACGCTCTATTAGGGCGAGCGGCATTCACAACTTTCCAAGCCGTACCCCATTACGGGTACATGCAGCTCAAAATGCCTGGGCCCAATGGAATCATCACTCTGATCAGTGATCCGGACATAGCACTCCGCGCCGAAAACAAGACAGCCGCACTAGCCCTAGAGGCACTATCCGAAGCACTAGCGGCAGAAGAACGCACGGCACTACGCTCCATGGTGAATAGGGACGATGTGATACTTGACAAGAGATCTAAGTCCACGTCTTTCAAACCAGCAGACGAAATAGTCAAATTCCAGGTCCATCCTACGGACCCCACAAAGACGGCCTCCATTGGGGCACAATTAAACCGTGATGTAGAAGCCGCACTACGAGAATTCCTTCGGGAAAATTGGGACATTTTTGCCTGGCACCCTTCAGATATGCCAGGAATCCCATGCAGGCTGGCAGAGCACAGCCTAAATATCCTAAAAGGATTCAAGCCAGTCAAACAGGCTCTTCGACGATTTTCCGAACCCAAAAGACAGGCAATGGGAGAGGAGCTAGCCAAACTATTGGAAGCCGGATTCATCAGAGATATAAAACATCCGGACTGGCTAGCAAACCTGGTAATGGTACTAAAAAGGACAAATCCTAGCGCCTGTGTGTGGATTTTAAAGACCTTAATAAGGCCTGTCCAAAGGATCCTTTCCCTCTCCCCCGCATCGACCAAATCATTGATGCTACCGCGGGGCACGATTCATTGTGTTTCCTCGACGCATACTCCGGATACCATCAAATCAAGATGGCGGAAACAGACCATGCCGCAACGGCATTCATTACTCCATACGGACCATTCTGCTTCAACACAATGCCCTTCGGACTTAAAAATGCCAGCGCAACATATCAGCGCATGATTCATACATGTCTGGCTACCTAGATCGGCAAAACAGTGGAGGCATACGTAGACGATGTGGTCGTCAAAACCAAAAACGTCGAAACTCTAATAGACGATTTGAGGCTCACATTCGACAACCTCCGAGCATATGACATTAAGCTTAACCCAGAAAAATGCATTTTCGGCGTACCAGCCGAAAAGCTGTTGGGCTTCATTGTATCCGGTAGAGGAATTGAAGCAAACCCAGCCAAGATCCGAGCTCTATCACAATTGGACATCCCAAAAGACCTCAAACAAATACAAAAATTGACTGGATGCGTGGCGGCCCTAAGTCGCTTCATCTCCCGTTTGGGAGAAAAGGCATTGCCCCTCTACCGCCTCCTCAGGCGCACCGAACACTTCGAATGGACGGATGCTGCCATAGCTGGACTCGAAGACATAAAGGCCATACTGGCAACAAATCCGGTCCTGGCCGCGCCCAACTTGGGCGAACCAATGTTGTTATATATCGCGGCAACACATCAAGTTGTAAGCGCCGTGCTCGTCGTCGAACGAGAAACAGAAGGGCACAAATTCCCTCTTCAAAAACTAGTGTACTACGTATCCACTGTCCTAACTCCATGCAAGTCCCGGTACCCACATTATCAAAAGATAGCGTACGCGGTGTTCATGGCATCCCGGAAGCTGCGACACTACTTTCAGGAGTGTTCGATAACAGTGGCCTCCGAAGTACCTCTCAACGACATCATAAACAATCGCGACGCGACGGGCAGGATTGCAAAATGGGCCATTGAGCTTTTACCATTCGATATAACCTACAAACCGAGGTGAGCTATAAAGTCGCAAGTTTTGGCTGACTTCGTCGCTGAATGGACTGAAGCCGAACTCCCTAAAGAGTACGGTGCATACTCCAATTGGATTATGCACTTCGACGGCTCTAAAATGTTGGCCGGCTTGGGGGCTAGCGTCGTCTTGACGTCCCCAACCGAAGATACAGTGCAATACGTACTTCAAATAATGTACACGGACTCCAACAACGCAGCCGAATACGAGGCCCTTCTACATGGTCTCCGGATGGCCATCTCCATGGGCATTCAACGCCTAGAGGTCCGCGGGGATTCAAACCTCGCAATATCCCAAGTAAATGGAGACTTTGACGCCAAGGATACGAAAATGGTAGCCTATCATAACGCCGTCTTAAAAATGTTAGCTCGGTTCAAAGGACTCGAATTCCACCACGTAGCCCGGGACAACAACCAGGCAGCCGACGTGTTGGCACGCATCGGTGCAAAACGCGACGCCGTCCCTCCAAACATCTTCCTGGAGCGGCTCTTTAAGCCATCCGTACTATGGGAAGAGGAGTCCGGAAATAGCAACCCAGAACCAACCGCGCCACCCAACACGGAACATTCTGACACAATCGGTGGCTTAGCCAATGAAATAACACCCTCAGCCCACGAAATAATGGCAGTAATCGCCCCGTGGACGGAACCATTCCTAGCCTACTTAACTAGGCAGGAACTCCCCGAAGACCAAAATGAGGCCCGCTGCATAGTTCGGCGATCTAAAGCCTACAAGGTCCATGAGGGAGAACTTTATAAGAAAAGCACAACTGGAGTCCTTCAAAGGTGTATCTCCGAAGAGGAAGGGCGAAATCTCCTGGCTGAAATTCACTCCGGACTCGGTGGGCACCACGCCGCAGCCCGGGCCCTTGTAGTCAAGGCCTTCCATACAGGATTTTATTGGCTAACTGCCCGGGCAGATGCTCAGGACTTAGTCCAACGATGCGTCAGTTGCCAGCTCTTTGCTAATCAAAGCCACATGCCACCCACCGCCCTCAAAACTATACCCATCACCTGGCCGTTCGCGGTCTGGGGGCTTGATATGGTTGGACCCCCTAAAGGGGGAACCCACAAGCAAAAATACCTATTGGTCATGGTGTACAAATTCACCAAATGGATAGAGGCCAAGCCAGTTAAGACGGCCGAATCCGGACCCGTGATAGACTTCATATCCGGGGTAGTACACCGTTATGGTGTCCCCCACAGCATCATCACTGATAACGACATGAATTTCACGGTCGACGAGGTTAAACTCTGGTGCAAAAACATGGGCATCAAGCTCGACTACACTTCAGTCTATCACCCCCAAACTAACGGTCAAGTCGAATGAGCAAATGGTCTAATAATGAGCGGCATCAAACCCAGACTAGTGCGGTCCCTCAAGGAATTTAACACGCACTGGGTAGAGGAGCTCGACTCCGTACTCTGGGGGCTGCGGACCACGCCAAACCGCACTACCGGATTCACACCATTTTTTATGGTGTACGGCGCAGAGGCAGTTCTGCCCTGCGATATAATTCATGACTCACCTCGCATGCGCATGTACGAAGAAAGAGAAGCTGAGTTGGATCGGCAGGACAGTTTGGACGCCTTAGAGGAGGAGCGGGATGTGGCAAAAGCTCGTTCCGCACTCTATGAGCAGTAGGCTCGAAGATATCAAAGCAGAGAAGTACGGGCCAAAACTTACAATGTTGGCGAACTTGTTCTACGCTTGCCAGACAAGAAAAAGGACAAACTTAAGCCCAAATGGGAAGATCCCTTCATCATCGACCAAGTCCTGACCGGCGGAGCATACCGTCTACGTAACGCATCTGGCAACCGACTCGAGCCAAACCCATGGAACGCAGCCCATCTCCGAAGATTCTACGCCTAACGCCGGACTCAGAGTTCGTCTCCCTCCTCCGTCCACCTTTTACATTTTCACTGTCTCTTGTCCCCCTCCTTCTTCCACCCCTTTTTTAAAGCCTTTGATAGGCTGATTTGCGCATTGTTCGCACACACTTGATGTGCTCCTAGCACTCATTATACCTGGGGGCTTCTTTAACAGAAGCTTATTTATACGGGCTTCATGCCCAACACATGTGTCATACTTCCGCATGTACCTTTTATTCACCATTATATGCATCAATATGACTTAAGTTTTGGCCAAGCTGGGTTGCCTGGCTCCTGTGCTTACCTCTACGTTCCCGATTGTTCGGCTAGGAGGTAAAGGGAGCACCTCTGCGATTGTTACTGCCGGGTCAGCCAGATGTGTACCTCAGACTGGGTGAAGCCGAAAGCTAGCGTTCTTAAGGGAATATTCGGTCGGTGACTTGAAAGATGATTTATTACTTATTTAACTTATCTGCCCCCAGATGTTTTTCTGCTCTCTTTGCAGTGTGGGCATGCACTTTAGGGCATGCATCCCAGGGAAAGGAACCCCAAATGGAACTATTCTCCCTGGAAGATGTTTCTTACTAACCATGTAATATAACATAACTAGTTGGGCACTTGTCTGATAAAGCACTAATGACCCCTACGCCTGGTTTCCATGCATGCCCCGGTTTTTTCATAACTGAGAAGGTATTCGGACACACTCCGGACTCTAGGGTCCCGAGGTTGAAGCGAAAAGGTCGGCAAAGACAAAGGATCTACAATCCAGCTAGAAGGCATTTACATGTCATCTTAAAATACATCGTCAAATTGACTGATTGTACTCCTCTTCAATCCCGTCTAACAGGCTGTCTAATTTACAGTCCTGTTGGGAATACTTAGCGGCCAACTCTACTTGGCCGTACATTAAGCTCACAGGGATCTCCTTCCCATCGGGCCCCACAGGTCCGACCTCGGCCATGTGGTTCGGATCCGCCTTCTTGTACCACGTCTTCACCATGGCCCAGGCCTCCCTGGCGCCTTGACGGCAGGCCAATATCTTCCACAGACGGAAGCACTGCCGTGCTCCCTGAAGCTTCTCGGCAAGCCCTTCCAGGCTTTCGGGTAGGGAGACGAACGGCCATAAGGCCTGGGCGACGCCACTCATCGCTTGCCGGACACGTTCGTGCAGTTCCATCAGCTCGGGGAGTTGGTCACCCGTTGAACCGGGCATTCCCTCCGCAGGGCGACCTGTGAGCACACCTAAAGACACATTTCTGTCAATCGACTTCCTCGCTGAACTCTTCTTTTCAAAGGAGTTTGCTCAAGCACTTACTATAAATGCCGCGACGAAGCCGCTGATTCTCCTTCATGGAGCCAGACATCTGGGCCCGAACACCTTTCAGCTCTTCTCCTAGCTGGGTGTGGGCATCTTGGAGCTTGTTCCTCTCCTGCTGCACCTTCATAAGCACCCTCTCGCCGGCCTTCAGCTGGCGCAGTAGCTGTTGCTTGTCCGGATCTAGTCCGGCACCCTCTGCAATATTATTGTCAAATTTACGCACACGCCGCACTCTATTAACTACTTATCTTTTCGAAGTATGTATTACCAGCGGGGGTCTCTGTAGCTCCCCCTGTGGCGGCCAGTGCGGCCTCAAGTTGGGCCTTGCACTCTTGAAGCTCCTGGGACAGGTGGGTATTCTTCTCCGTAAGATCCTGCATAACAAATGATCCTTAAATCAGTTATTTTAACTATTTTAAGTCTCGGGGGCTACTGGCATATATAACTATTAAAATCGCTTACCCATATGTCCTTCACATACTGCTCCGTGGCTCTGGTTAAACCATCTTGAGCGGCACGGAGGTGCGCGTCTCCCTCATTAAAGGCATTCAACGCCTCCGGGGAGAAACACGCGTCACGAAGAACTGTCCGGCGACGCCTGTGATTCATGGCACTCTCCACCTCAGACCTGGTGGCGAACAGCCTGTCGGCATCCTCCGTTGGAGGAGCATTCGGCTCATGCCTTGTGTTTGCCTCCCCTTCCGGACCACGCGTTGGAGCATGGCTGGCGGACGCTTGATTGGCAACCTCTCCGGACACTGTCCGGCGAGCGCTCTTTCTCCTGGAAAAGTCATGAGCGTTAATATACCTCCTAGGGATCCTTCCCTTAAAAACAGCGGTGCGTCGTACCGTTGCAGCGACGTTTCAATTCGCGTCGCACTCCTCTTCCGCCTACTGGGCCGAACTGACCCCTGCTGGTCAGCCGCCGCGGGTTCGGCTTCCCGCCTTAAAGACGCCTCCTGCGATGCACCATCGGTATAGGATGGTCAGAAATGAGCATGGGTCAAATGATGGTGTTAGGGCTCTAGTCGTAGTCACCTCGGAAGCCGGAAATAAACCGGGATAGTCAGCCGTAATGGCGACTAGGACATTGTCCATGCTAAGTTGGTGGAACACCCCGTTAATCAGCTCCACCTTTATGTCCGGATCCTCTTCAGAGGCCAGATCAAGGGATCGTCCCGGATCCTCGGGCTGTGGAGTCAGGCTTTGTATGCCCTCCACGTCCCGGCGCAGCTCCTGCGTCAAAATCACAAAGTAAGACACTTAACTTTGGAAATATGGATCGGATAGATAAACGTCCGCTTACCCAGCTCCGAGGGTTATTCATGGAGAATCCATCCAATGGACTCGTGCGGAGGAAGTCCTCCTTCTCCCCCTTGTACAAGCCAGACAGGATCTTTACCAGATCGGCGGCCGATCCCGGCCCTCTGCGGCCATGACGGGTGGCATCATCTTCCCCGTTGAAATCCCACATGGGGTGGCCCCTATATTGGAGCGGCTGCACCCCCTGCATAATGCACGTGGCCATGATTCCAATCATGGTCAATCCGGAGTGGGCCAGTAACCTAATCCGGCCCATCAGATAATGGACGCTCCCATCATCTTCCCGTTGAGGGCTCCGTGGGCTCCAGCTCAGATGTTTCTTCAAGGGAGCATTGCTGAACTCCAGGAGGCCGATCCGAACTGGATCCGGCAGAGGGGCGTCTTCCATGTAGAACCATTCCGAAGGCCAGTCTTCGGACGCCTTCTTCGGGGTACCGGATAGATATCCGGTCCCGGCGATGCGCCATATTTCGGCTCCGCCCACTTGATATATCGACCCCTCGTGAGAACGGGGTACGAGGCAAAACAATCTCTTCCACAGCGCAAAATGGGGCTCGATGCCCAAGAACAGCTCGCAAAGAGCTACAAAGCCCGCGATGTGCAGAATGGAGGCAGGTGTAAGGTGGTGAAGCTGGAGTCCGTAGAACTCCAGGAGCCCCCGGAGAAATGGATGTATGGGAAATCCGAGTCCCCTTATTAGATAAGGGATGAAGCATACCTGCTCTCCTTTGGAAGGGTTGGGGACGCTCTCCGCCTGCTTTCCACCCCTGAAGGTGGCCAGTCCGGCTCGAACAGGAACTATGAAGGCTGGGGGAAGATATCCCTCGGTTTGGAGCGTCACTAGCTCGCTGTGTGGAACTGAGCATCTCCCCCAATCTCCTGGCTGAGGGCTGGGAGCGCGAGAGGAGGAGCCACGTCGACTATCCATGATGGAATGGATTTTTGTCAGAGGCGCTTCGATGAGTACTTGCGGAAGGAGGATGGTGTGAGTTGGATCTAGATCCTCGCCTCCCTTATAGGCGGCTCGATCGCGTGGCTAGGGGGTAAAAATGTAAAAATACCCTAGCTTTTCACATTCATACGACACGTGGAAGAGGGCCATTATTGTACGTAGAAGCCAAGGAGCGCAACATTTATAAGGAAGCCAAACACTATTCGGCAGGTACATGAAGTTTGAAGGAGAACCTGCCTTGCAACGCCGAAGACAATATACGCGTCGGACTCGTCGTCATTGAAGCCTGGTTCGGGGGCTACTGAGGGAGTCCTGGACTAGGGGGTGTCTGGATAGCCGAACTATCATCGTTGGCCGGACTCCAAGACTATGAAGATACAAGATTGAAGACTTCGTCCCGTGTCCGGATGGGACTTTCCTTGGCGTGGAAGGCAAGCTTGGCGATACGGATATGTAGATCTCCTACTATTGTAACCGACTCTGTGTAACCCTAGCCCTCTCCGGTGTCTATATAAATCGGATGGCTTTAGTCCGTAGGACGAACAACAATCATACCATAGGCTAGCTTCTAGGGTTTAGCCTCCTTGATCTCGTGGTAGATCTACTCTTGTAATACCCACATCATCAATATCAATCAAGCAGGACGTAGGGTTTTACCTCCATCAAGAGGGCCCAAACCTGGGTAAAACATCGTGTCCCTTGTCTCCTGTTACCATCCGCCTAGATGCACAGTTCGGGACCCCCTACCCGAGATCCGCCGGTTTTGACACCGACAACCGGGTTAAACAGATTCAATTTAAACCGGACAAAACTGACAGTAAGTCGATTACTAAGTCTACAAAATATTCATTCATAAGCAATAGACTTGGGGGCTAGTATAGTAAGTAAGGTTCAGAATAAAAGCATAAGTTATACCTCAGATTTATGTTGTATTTGCTTCCCCATGTCAATTTCCAGGTCACGAATATTGTGCACTTGGTTCAGATAGCCCGAGACTATATCACCAATACTTAGGTGAAAATAATCAGTGATGTCCTGTTTGGCTCTCCGACGCTAGGCAAACTCCTCCTTGGCAGTGCATTGGGCAAGAACAGTAGGCCGGCCTGGTTCAACATATTGGCTCTTCACAATTTCAACCTCCGGGTCAGTTGTCTTGACCGGGCTAGGAGTTTCCGGGTCATCCGAGTTGTGGATAACATCTTCTGCAGGCGGGTCAAAAGTTGGCACCGGAATGTCAGAAGCCGGTTCAGGTGGTGGCTGATGAGTGGAGCTGTCAGGAACAGATGAGTCAAGCACCGGTTCAGTAACCACCGGGTCTCAGGATGGCTTATCCTTTTTTGCCCTCTTGCTGGGCTTTACTTGCAAGCTGTCAATCAAAATGGAAGGATAAGCATCAAAGTATAAGTATGGAAAAACTTAAAGTAAGAAAGGTTATATTACCCGGGAGCCGTTTTGAAAGCCGGCATGTTTGATTGCATCGACTCATCAGAAGAAGGGGAGGTATCCTGATAGTTGGAGTCAGATGAATTGAGAGGTTGGCGAATCAAACCCATCAAAGGTAAAACAAAACGTAAACCGGAGATAACCTCGGTCCGACGCTTCCTGGTTACGTCGGGTAAGCCGGAGGAGAGCTCTGCGTCCTAGTTGGCCCGAGTCTGCCACCGATTTTCAAGATGTTGTTGCTTCAAAAGAAATTGAGGATCTTGGTAAGCTAGAGGGTGTGAAAACCTTACTTTCCGGGTCACCCTTCGGATTTTTTGTGTTGGGCAAGGCTCTGAGTCGGAGGAAATTATAGTTACCTCTTCGCCAACTGCTTGACTGTTCCCAGTATCCTCCTGAAAGGGTCAAATGTCAGTAAAGTAATGACAAAGGAGTTAAAGAAAATCAAAAAAGATTACCTCTTCCTCATCCGAAGAAGAGTCATCCAGTTTAAACATATCGGAGGCGCTGGGTTTCTTCTTCCTAGAAGTGCCTGTCTTGGCGGCTTCCCTTTCAATTTTTTTTGGCCGCCCTGGCCTGTTTGGCAGCCTCATGGTCGTACTTGACCTTCCAGAAATTATCACCGGCCTGTGGAAACAGATGAAGGATCGTAAGTACAAGAAGGTAACATATGAAAGACTATTGATGAAGATTAGTAACTTACCGTAGGAGCCGGGTTCTTCTTGCAGAAGGGAAGTAAACCGAAGGTATTGCTGGTTACAGTGCCCTCTTTCAATAGCGACTGGACTGTAGCATCTACCACATCATCTGGTAAGTCTTTAGGGCTATGATGGATTGGGTCTTCTTTCTCGCCTGTGTAAGTACACATTAAGCTGGAGCGGCGGCTTAATGGTAGTATCCGCCAGGTGACCCAAACCCGGACCAAATCAATGCCACTTAACCTGTTGCCTAAAAGGGCTTTGATCTTCTTGATGGTGGGATTAAGAGGCAGGCGCTCAATAGCAGTCAACTTGTCCGCCAAATGATGGTTGGACTCAAGATGCAGGGCACGAAAGCCGGCCAGAGGCTTCTCATTAGCCGGAGAGATATCTCGACAGTAGAACCATGTCTGGTTCCAGTCTTTTGGATGACTCGGTAGCTCAGCGTAAGGAAAAAGGCAATCTCTCCGCCGCTGGATTGAGATGCTGCCAAGCTCAAGACTAGGCACGCTGGCACGTTCGTTCTGCCGGTTCAAGTAAAAAAGTTCTCTGAACAACAGCAGGCTTGGTTCTTCTCCTAGGTATACCTCGCAGAAGACTTGGAAATTACACAGATTTGACACGGAATTGGGTCTGATGTCTTGAGGCTTCAGGTCAAAGAAATCCAAAACTTCCCTGAAGAATTTTGAGTCGGGAGGGACAAATCCCCGGCTCATATGATCTGTGAAAACTACTACCTCCCCATCCTTGGGTTGAGGTATCTCCTCAGACGGGTGAGGGGCACGATAAGACATGGCTTCCTTCTTTGGCAAATGGCCAGACTTCACAAACTCGGGAAGTTTGCTTTTGGTTACTGTGGATGGAACCCAATTGCAAGTCACATGGGCCTTGGCCGCCTTAGGAGCCATGACAATAGTTGGCCTACGTCAAAATAAGAAGGCTCCGGTTCAATTTTAATCCAGAGACATATATAAATTGTTCACAGTGGCGGCTTAAGAAAGGGGCCTAATGATATAAGGGTGCTTGTGCAATAATGTTTAAGCTGCTATCAGTATCAAGAGCAATTCGAAATTTTTTAAGATCATGAGAAGAAGGCAAGGTTCACAGTTCAGTATCACTTATTTAAACCGGACGCTTAGACAGCAGTGATAGAAGCAAGTTTTATAGAAGAAACTTTCTGGGTGATATAAACAAGTTTCACAGACGACAGCTATTATCATGGATCAAATTATTGCTCTGAAAGGAAAATTTTCTAGACCTAGAAACAGAACAGAGAAATTCATACAGTTGAAGAGGGTTTCTAAGCAAGGAAACTGAGATATATTTTTATGCAAGATCAATACAAACAACTACCACGGCAGTTCTGTATAGTTTGACGACCTAAACAGGGCGTTGAAGGTGAGAACTAGCGAGGGTTTGTGTCGGGCAGTGATGAACGTCGACGAACTCAGCGGAGTTCCAATGCGGATCTGAGAAAGGGGAGGAGAGGTACTCACGGATGAAGACGAGCTGCAGAGATTCGCCGGCGTTTTCTGGTCAGGGTCAGGTCGATGCAGCGGCCTGAGTCGATGCAGACGAGGGGATCGACGGCGGCGGCGGCGGAGCTCGAGTGGCAGAGAGGAGAGGAAGAAGACGACTGGAAGGAGAAGAATGAAAGACCTAAGGTTGCGCCTATTTATAGGGAGAGGATAACTGAGACGGCGCGGGAAACGAGGAGATAAGAATTACTATAGGTAATGCTGCAAGTATATGAGCCCCTCCTCGACGCTCACGTACATACAATCCAACAACACCCCGAGCCTCACCTTCTCCACCAGCCTCTCCTCAATGCTCACCTCGACCACGACCTCAGCCTCTAGCTTCATCCCACCACATCCCGACGTGGGCAACCCTCCATGGCCCACGCCTCCCCCCACACGCCACTGCCAAGCGCTCCGGCCCTTGACGCCAGTACCTTGGCGTCCATCATGACGATCGCCATAGGCACCACCCCGAGACCTGTCCGAACAGCCGTCCATTGGACGCTTCTGTGCTCGCCCGGCCCGGCCATCGCGTTCCCGTCACCACGTTCACCGCGAACTAGAACACGCCTCCAGGGGCCTTCTTGACGCCGGCGTCTGACGCAACAACAGCGAACAAGAGCGTGTTCTATCCACTAGCCGCAAAGAGGTCGATGGCGAATGCGACATCGGCGAGGGCCAGGCGAGGCACTGGGAGCGAGCGGTCGTGGGAGGTGGCGGCGTGTAACAACCCGAGGCCACAGTGCAGAGGAGCGCTGGTCGCCAGCATGGACGTTGTTGTCGGCCAATATTGGTTGCGAGGATGAGAGGTATTTGGACTACTTGTGTAATTTTACATAACACGATCGTCGAGACTTAAATTTTAATTATGACAATGTTAGTGGCCGTGTGAAGCCTACATGAGACGTAGATGAGATCACTTCATTTCATAAGACCTACCAAAAGATCGAGAACCATGATTTACACAACCAACTCCAGCATGATCTTATTGAGCTTATGTGGTATCTCTGTGGGGAAAATAGATGCCCATTTGTATTCATTTCTATTCGTGTGTGATTTGAACAATTTGGCGATGTAATAATTATTTAAAGAGAAAAGTATGTTTTTCGTCCCTCAAGTTCTCAAAAAGTGCACACTTCGTCCTTCAACTTTTTTTGGTCTACTTTTGGTCCCTCAAGTTTCAAAACCGGTCAAGTTTCGTCCGAATTCCGGTTTCGCTAGAAAACAAGACACGTGGCGTGGTATTCTATCTCCCCTCACTTGCCACGTCCGACCCGCCATTGGGTCAAACAGACCGTCCGCGCGACGCCGTCAGCTCACTCTCCACCTCGCATTCTTCTCTTCCTCTTCTCTCTCCGTCCCGACCTCGCCGTTGATATCTACTACACAACCTTCTTCTTGTAGACGTTGTTGGGCCTGCAAGTGCACAGGTTTGTAGGACAGTAGCAAATTTTCCTCAAGTGGATGACCTAAGGTTTATCAATCCGTGGGAGGCGTAGGATGAAGATGGTCTCTCAAGTCTCTTGTGTCCCCAACACACCCAATACAATGGTAAATTGTATAGGTGCACTAGTTCGGCGAAGAGATGGTGATACAAGTGCAATATAGATAGTAGATAAAGGTTTTTGTAATCTGAAATAATAAAAACAACAAGGTAACTAATGGTAAAAGTGAGTGTAAACGGTATTGCAATGGTAGGAAACAAGGCATAGGGTTCATACTTTCACTAGTGCAAGTTCTCTCAACAATAATAACATAGATAGATCATATAACAAATCCCTCAACATGCAACAAAGAGCCACTCCAAAGCCACTAATAGCGGAGAACAAACGTAGAGATTATGGTAGGGTATGAAACCACCTCAAAGTTATTCTTTTGGATCGATCTATTCAAGAGTTCGTACTAGAATAACACCTTAAGACACAAATCAACCAAAACCCTAATGTCACCTAGATACTCCATTGTCACCTCGAGTATCCGTGGACATGATTATACGATATGCATCACACAATCTCAGATTCATCCAACAAACACAAAGTACTTCAAAGAGTGCCCCAAAGTTTCTATCGAAGAGTCAAGAACGTGTGCCAACCCCTATGCATAGGTTCATGGGCGGAACCCGCAAGTTGGTCACCAAAACATACATCAAGTGGCACATGATATCCCATTGTCACCACAGATAAGCACGGCAAGACATACATCAAGTGTTCTCATAAAAGACTCAATCCGATAAGATAACTTCAATGGGGAAACTCAATTCATCACAAGAGAGTAGAGGGGGAGAAACATCATAAGATCCAACTACAATAGCAAAGCTCGGGATACATCAAGATCGTGCCATAGAGGGAACACGAGAGAGAACATGAGAGAGAGAGAGAGAGATCAAACAAATAGCTACTGGTACATACCCTCAGCCCCGAGGATGAACTACTCCCTCCTCGTCATGGAGAGCGCTGGGATGATGAAGATGGCCACCAGTGATGGATTCCCCCTTCGGTAGGGTGCCAGAACGGGCTCCCGAGAGGTTTTTTGGTGGCTACAGAGGCTTGCGGCGGCGGAACTCCCGATCTATCTTGATATTCGATGGTTTTAGGGTACGTAGGGTTATATAGGCGAAAGAAGTCGGTCGGGAGGTGCTCAAGGGGTCCACGATACAGGGGGGCGCGCCCTGTAGGGGGGGGGGCGCCCCCTATCTCCCGGGCTCCTCGAGGGTCTTCTGACTTGATCTCCAAGCCTCCAGGATGATATTCTTCCAAAAAATCACGATGCCGAAGGTTTCATTCCGTTTGGACTCCGTTTGACATTCCTTTTCGTCGAAATACTGAAACAGGCAATAAAACAACAATATGGGTTGGGCCTCCGGTTAGTAGGTTAGTCCCAAAAATGATATAACTATGTAAAATAAAGCCCATAAACATCCAAAAGGGGTAATATAATAGCACGGAACAATCAAAAATTATAGATATGTTGGAGACGTATCAAGCATCCCCAAGCTTAATTCCTGCTCGTCCTCGAGTAGGTAAATGATAAAAAGAGAATTTTTGATGTGGAATGCTACCTAGCATAATTCATAATGTAATTCTCTTTATTGTGGCATGAATGTTCAGATCCAAATGATTCAAAAGAAAAGTTCATATTGACATAAGAAATAGTAATATTTCAAGCATACTAATCAAAGTAATCGTGTCTTCTCAAACTAACATGGCAAAAGAAAGTTCATCCCTACAAAATCATATAGTTAGGCTATGCTTCATTTTTGTCACACAAAGATGTTCCCAACTTCTATACCCCCGATGGAAAGCCAAGCAATTGTTTCATACTTAAATAATCTCAAACTTTTTCAACCTTCACGCAATACATGAGCGTGAGCCATGGATATAGCACTATGGGTGGAATAGAATATGATGATGGGGATTGTGTGGAGAAGACAAAAAAGGAGAAAGTCTCACATTGACGAGGATAATCAACGGGCTATGGAAATGCCCATCAATTGATGTCAACATGAGGAGTAGGGATTGCCATGCAACGAATGCACTAGAGCTATAAATGAATGCTCAACAAAAGAAAACTAGTGGATGTGCATCCAACTTGCTTCCTCACGAAGACCTAGGACATTTGAGGAAGCCCATTGTAGGAATATACAAGCCAAGTTCTATAATGAAAAATTCCCACTAGTATGAAAAAGACAACTTATGAGACTCACTATATAATAAACATGGTGCTACTTTGAAGCAGAATATATGAGACTCACTACATGAAGAACAAGGTGCTATTTTGAAGCACAAGTGTGGAAAAGAGATAGTAGCATTGCCCTTTTCATTTATTTTCTTCTTTTTTCTTTTTTTTCCTTTTTCCTTTTTTGGGCCTTTCTTTTTTTCTTTTTTTAGCCTTTCTTCTTTTTCCCCTTTTTTTCCTTTTTTTCTTTCGGCAATGCTCTAATAATTATGATCATCACACTTTCATTGATTACAACATATGGATTACAACTCGAAACTAGAACAAGATATGACTCTATATGAATGCCTCCGGCGGAGTACCGGGATGGTGCAATGAATCAAAAATGACATGTATGAAAAATAATGCATGGTGGCTTTGCCACAAATACGATGTCAACTACATGATCATGCAATGGCAATATGACAAAAGTAAAGTATGTCATGATAATGAATGGAACGGTGGAAAGTTGCATGGCAATATATCTTGGAATGGCTATGGAAATGCCATAATAGGTAGGTATGGTGGCTGTTTTGAGGAAGATATAAGGAGGTTTATGTGTGACAGAGCGTATCGTATCACGGGGTTTGGATGCACCGGCGAAGTTTGCACCAACTCTCAAGGTGACAAAGGGCAATGCACGGTACCGAAGAGGCTAGCAAAGGCGGAAAGGTAAAAGTGTGTATAATCCATGGACTCAACATTAGTCAAAAGAACTCATATACTTATTGCAAAAATTTAGAAGTCATCAAAAAATTCAAGTACTACGCGCATGCTCCTAGGGGGATAGATTGGTAGGAAAAGACCATCGCTCGTCCCCGACCGCCACTCATAAGGATGCACAAGCCAGGTACACTTCATGTTTCAAATTTGTTACACAACTTTAACCATACGTGCATGCTACGAGACTTGCTAACTTCAACACAAGCATTATTTAAATTCATAATCACCCAACTAGCATGATTTTAGTATCACTACCTCCATATCTCAAAACAATTATCAAGTATCAAATTGATCATAGCATCCAATTCACTTCCTATGATAGTTTTTATTATACCCAACTTGGATGCTCATCATTCTAGGACCAACTTTGTAACCATAGCAAATACCATGCTGTTCTAAAAGACTCTCAAAAAGATATAAGTGAAGCATGAGAGACTAGCAATTTCTACAAAAATATAACCACCGCCATGCTCTAAAAGATATAAGTGATGCACTAGAGCAAATGACAAACTACTCCGAAAGATATAAGTGAAGATCAATGAGTAGTCGAATAATTGTGAAACTATGTGAAGACTCTCTAACATTAAGTAATTTCAGATCTTGGTATTGTATTCAAACAGCAAGCAAAACAAAATAAAATGACATTTCAAGGATAGCACAACTCATGTGAAGAAGCAAAAACTTAGGCTCAACCGATACTAACCGATAGTTGTTGAAGAAGAAAGGTGGGATGCCTAACGGGGCATCCCCAAGCTTAGATGCTTGAGACTTCTTGAAATATTATCTTGGGGTGCCTTGGGCATCCCCAAGCTTGAAATTTTGTGTCTTCTTAATTCCTCTCATATCATGGTTTCTCTTTTTATCAAAAGCTTCATCCACACCAAACTCAACAAGAACTCGTGAGATAGGTTAGTATAAACCAATGCAAAACCTTATCATTCTCTACTGTAACAAATCACTAAAATTATTATTCCACATTTCATACTAAATGCCTCTACATATTTAATACTCCTATCCTCAAATAGAATCATTAAACAAGCAAACATATGCAAACAATGCAAACATAACAGCAATCTGCCAAAACAGTACAGTCTATAAAGAATGCAAGAGTAACAATACTTCCCTAACTCCAAAATTATGAAATAAAATTCCCACTGTAGTAAATTTATCATAGCTCATTGCAAAAGGTTTCAACATTATACCATTCTCTGACTTTTCTAGGGAATTTTTGCAACAGCGGTAAACTTTATGTTTTCAAACAGCAACATGTATACTAGCAAAATAAGCATGGCAAAGGCTATCCTTGATTTTTTTATTGAAAATATAGATGCAAAACATTATTCTAAATAACAGAAAGCAAATACTAACAAAAGAAAATAATACTCCAAGCAAAACACATATCATGTGGTGAATAAAAATATAGCTCCAAGTAAAGTTACCGATAAACGAAGACGAAAGAGGGGATGCCATCCGGGGCATCCCCAAGCTTAGGCTCTTGATTATCCTTGAATATTACCTTGGTGTCCCTTGGGCATCCCCAAGATTAGGCTCTTGCCACTCTTTATTCCATAGTCCATCGAATCTTTACCCAAAACTTGAAAACTCCACAACACAAAACTCAACAGTAAACTCGTAAGCTCCGTTAGTATAGGAAAATAAAATCACCACTTTAGGTACTGCAATGAACTAATTCTAAATTCATATTGGTGTAATATATACTGTATTCCAACTTATCTATGGTTCATACCACTTAATACTAGCCATGGATGCATCAAAATAAGCAAACAACACATAGAAAACAAAATCTATCAAAAACAGAACAGTCTGTAGTAATCTGTATCAAACGTATACTTCTGGAATTCCAAAAATCCTACCAAATTAAGATATCCTAAGAAATTCGTGTACCAATCCAGAGCAGAAAGAATCAGATCAGAAGCACGTTTCTGTGAATTAACTAAACTAATTTACTGGGTGCAAAAGTTTCTGATTTTCAGCAGGATCAACACAACTATCACCGTAAACTATCCTAAAGGTCTTACTTGGCACTTTATTGAAATAAAAGCTATAAAACATGATTACTACAGTAGCATAATCATGTGGACACACAAAAACAGTAAAGGTAAATATTGGGTTGTCTCCCAACAAGCACTTTTCTTTAATGCCTTTTAGCTAGGCATGATGATGACAATGATGCTCACATAAAAGATAAGAATTGAAACATAACGGGAGCATCATGAATCATATGACTAGCACATTTAAGCCTAACCCACTTCCTATGCATAGGGATTTTGTGAGTAAACAACTTATGGGAACAATAATCAACTAGCATAGGGAGGTAAAACAAGCATAACTTCAAAATTTTAAGCACGTAGAGAGGAAACTTGACATTATTGCAATTCCTACAAGCATATGTTCCTTCCTCATAATAAATTTCAGTAGCATCATGAATGAATTCAACAATATAACCAGCACCTAAAGCATTCTTTTCATGATCTACAAACATAGAAAATTTACTACTCTCCACATAAGCAAAATTCTCCTCATTCGGAATAGTGGGAGCAAACTCAACAAAATAATTATCATGTGGGGCATAATCCAATTGAAAACTAAAATCATGATGACAAGTTTCATGGTTTTCATTATTCTTAATAGCATACAAGTCATCACAATAATCATCATAGATAGCAACTTTGTTCTCATAATCAATTGGAACCTCTTCCGAAATAGTGGAATCACTAAATAAAGTTGACACTCTTCCAAATCCACTTTCATGTTCATCACAATAAGATTAAACATCCTCCAAAATAGTGGGATCACTACTTTATAAAGTTGACACTCTTCCAAACCCACTTTCATCAATATAATCATCATAATAGGAGGCATGCTATCATCAAAATAAATTTGCTCATCAAGGCTTGGGGGACAAAATATATCATATTCATCAAACATAGCTTCCCCAAGCTTGTGGCTTTGCATATCATTAGCATCATGGATATTCAAGGAATTCATACTAACAACATTGCAATCATTCTCATCATACAAAGATCTAGTGCCAAACATTTTAATGCATTCTTCTTCTAGCACTTGAGCACAACTTTCCTTTCCATCATTCTCACGAAAGATATTAAAAAGATGAAGCGTATGAGACAAACTTAAATCCATTTTTTTGTAGTTTTCTTTTATAAACTAAACTAGTGATAAAACAAGAAACAAAAAGATTCGATTGCAAGATCTAAAGATATACCTTCAAGAACTCACCTCCCCGACAACGGCACCAGAAAAGAGCTAGATATCTACCACACAACCTTCTTCTTGTAGACGTTGTTGGGCCTGCAAGTGCACAGGTTTGTCGGACAGTAGAAAATTTCCCTCAAGTGGATGACCTAAGGTTTATCAATCCGTGGGAGGCGTAGGATGAAGATGGTCTCTCTCAAGCAACCCTGCAACCAAATAACAAAGAGTCTCTTGTGTCCCCAACACACCCAATACAATGGTAAATTGTATAGGTGCACTAGTTCGGCGAAGAGATGGTGATACAAGTGCAACATAGATAGTAGATAAAGGTTTTTGTAATCTGAAATAATAAAAACAAGAAGGTAACTAATGGTAAAAGTGAGCGTAAACGGTATTGCAATGGCAGGAAACAAGGCATAGGGTTCATACTTTCACTAGTGCAAGTTCTCTCAATAATAATAACATAGATAGATCATATAACAATCCCTCAACATGCAACAAAGAGCCACTCCAAAGCCACTAATAGCAGAGAACAAACATAGAGATTATGGTAGGGTACGAAGACACCTCAAAGTTATTCTTTCGGATCGATCTATTCAAGAGTTCGTACTAGAATAACACCTTAAGACACAAATCAACCAAAACCCTAATGTCACCTAGATACTCCATTGTCACCTCAAATATCCGTGGGCATGATTATACGATATGGATCACACAATCTCAGATTCATCCAACCAACACAAAGTACTTCAAAGAGTGCCCCAAAGTTTCTACCGGAGAGTCGAGAACGTGTGCCAACCCCTATGCATAGGTTCATGGGCGGAACCCGCAAGTTGGTCACCAAAACATACATCAAGTGACACATGATATCCCATTGTCACCACAGATAAGCACGGCAAGACATACATCAAGTGTTCTCATAAAAGACTCAATCCGATAAGTTAACTTCAAAGGGGAAACTCAAATCATCACAAGAGAGTAGAGGGGGAGAAACATCATAAGATCCAACTACAATAGCAAAGCTCGGGATACATCAAGATCGTGCCATAGAGGGAACACGAGAGAGAACACGAGAGAGAGAGAGAGAGAGAGAGAGAGAGAGAGAGATCAAACAAATAGCTACTGGTACATACCCTCAGCCCCGAGGGTGAACTACTCCCTCCTCGTCATGGAGAGCAGCGGGATGATGAAGATGGCCACCGGTGATGGATTCCCCCTTCGGCAGGGTGCCGGAACAGGCTCCCGAGAGGTTTTTGGTGGCTACAGAGGCTTGCGGCGGCGGAACTCCCAATCTATCTTGATATTCGATGGTTTTAGGGTACGTAGGGTTATATAGGCAAAAGAAGTCAGCCGGGAGGTGCTCGAGGGGTCCACGAGACAGGGGGCCGCGCCCTGTAGGGGGGGCGCGCCCCTATCTCTTGGGCTCCTCGAGGGTCTTCTGACTTGATCTCCAAGCCTCCAGGATGATATTCTTCCAACTAATCACGATGCCGAAGGTTTCATTCCGTGTGGACTCCGTTTGATATTCCTTTTCTTCGAAATACTAAAACAGGCAATAAAACAGCAATATGGGATGGGCCTCCGGTTAGTAGGTTAGTCCCAAAAATGATATAAATATGTAAAATAAAGCCCATAAACATCCAAAAGGGGTAATATAATAGCATGGAACAATCAAAAATTATAGATACATTGGAGACGTATCAGCCGTCGCCTTGCCCGGCGTTGTCGCCTTGCTCACCGCCAGTGCCTTGTTCCCCTTCCTTGCCGACACCATGCGAACTCGCGAGGAGATCCTTGGGTGGATGAGTGAGGACAGAAGCAGTTGTGCTCCTACACAGGTAAGTGCCAATTTGTGATCTAGGGTTAGGGATTTGGGGATTTAGGGTTCTTCCTTGGTGATTGAGGGACTAAGGGAAGGTGCTGTTGGGTGTTGTTTGTCGTTGAATAGGTCTATATGCCTGAGGAATTGATATCTGGCAAAGTGCCACTCGCAATTGAAGATCCAGAGTTTTGCGGCATTGAAACCGAGAGCAATTTTAGTTGTTTTTGTGGATTTTTGCCGGTGAGAAAGGTTGCTTATGAAGGTGTGAACACTGGCAGAAGGTTCATTTGTTGCATGCGGGAGGTGAATTTAGTTGTCACATTCATTTCTTTCTACTGAATCTGCATGGTAATGTTCGGATGAACTGATGCTATTTATTTGAATTTTAGGATGAACAAGCATGTGATTTTCTGATGTGGTATGATCCTGAATGGCCTGCACCAGTGCAGAGATCTATCAATGCACTTTATGCAGATAAGTTGAAGGCTGAAGATTGTAAGATGGAATTGGAGCTCATGATGGCCGATAAGATATCTGACATGGAAGAAAAAGAGAAGAAAAGGCAGCAGAAGATGATATCCAAGACGAAGGCAATGAAGATGGAGCTAAACAAGAAGGATCTGTTTATCTGGGTGTTAGTTGGTAGCAATATAGCTTCATTTGCGGTGCTAGTTGTGCTTATTGGACTGAAAATGTAATGTTTTTGTAAGTTGCACTGCTAGCTATTGCCAAGAACTGAATGTAATAGGCTAAGATGCTATGTATGTTAGTTTGTTGTGCTTATGAGCACTGACCAATTGTACCTATTTCAGTTGACATTGTAAGCACTGAATTATTCTGTACTAAATTGTGCTCTATGTTGTACATATTGGCATTTGGACAGCAAGTAGGCACACATATTCAATAGGAAATGAGAGGAAGCACACAATTGTAAGTTCTAGAAACACAACCAAGGTTCAACTTAAGAAACATAGCCCAGGTTCATCTTGTCCAGTACACAAACAACAGGTTTTCTGAAGGAAACAAACAACAGTGTTCAAATTTAACTGGAGACATGAGATAAAAAGGTAACAAACACACAGGTTTTCTGAACATACACACTGGCCTCACTCAAGCAGCCTGGTGGGCACTTTTTTTGCTCTTTTATTTGCTCCAGTGAAGTTGGTGTTAGCAGCTCCAGAACTGAAATTAGTAGTAACTCCAGAGCTGCTGCTAACATTTTTTTGACTAGGAACTGTGGGGCAAAACCCCCACAACAGATCAAAACTTTATTAAAGTAGAGAACAATTACAACAGGTTGATTACAAGGAGTAACCAGAAAACAAAAGAACAGATTGAAAGCTTACAAAAACTAACTTAAGGGGGGAGGAAAGAGATCCATTTCAGCAAGTCATCCTTGTAAGCAGATTTAACTCTGTGCTGCATTAGGCTAATGTCATGCTTGAAAGCACAACTCCATTTATTGAAACTTGCCCTCTCACTTCTGAACACTTTGGCATTTCTGATGATCCAAATATTCCAGCAGGCAATGAAAACCACTTCAGTGAAGAAATGCTTATTAAAACTTCTCCTTGCCTGAGTAACCAAATCAAGCATGGAAGTGCCAGCCGACCAATCAATTTGCAGATAGTTCCAGATCCTGATACTGAAATTGCAGTTGAAGAACAGATGATCCCTGGTTTCTCTAGTCAGCAAAGGACATAGCCTACAATGAACTCCATCCTCCATGTGCCAATGTCTTCTTTCCACCATATCCTTGGTGTTCAGCCTGCCCATAATAAGCATCCAAGCAAAAACCTTGATCTTTAATGTACAGGAGGATTTCCAAATCCAACAGAGCAAAGGGTTGAGGGACTCAGATAAAAAGGTGTGGGAGTAGAACATCTTAGGCTTGAAGACATTGGATGAGCCCTGCCAGAACCATAAGTCCTTAGAACTGGGCACTCTACTATGGGAGTCCATCAAATCCTTAATCAGGTTGTACTCATCAAAAGCTTGAGCAGATAAAGGAAGGTGGAAAAGTTGGTGCATGTCCTGAGTATTGAAATTTTCCTTCACTGAAGCCCAGGGATCCTTTGCAAAAGAAAATAACCTTGGAAATCTTGTCTGCAAACAAGAAACTTCACTGTCAGGATTCCAATTATCTGACCAAAAAAGAGCAGTGTCCCCTTCATTAATCTGCACCCAGGAGCAATCTTTAAAACTCTGCATTACTTTGTAAATATCCCTCCACCAGAAAGAGCCACAATCATTTGTTCCCTGGGGCATTCCTTCATAATAATATGAATCCCAAACTAGGGACACCCAAGGAATATCTCTTTTGTTGAGGAAATTACTTGCATGCTTGAGCAGTAGGGCCACATTCTAAACTCCCAAGTTGAGAATACCAAGACCCTCTTTGTTTTTTGGCCTACAGATGAGGTCCCAAGCAGCAAGAGATGGGGCTGGCTCATCTCTATGCTTTCTCCAGAGGCATTGTCTTTGTATTCTTTCTAACTGTTTTAAAATGCCAGCAGGAATAGCTAGGCTACACAGAAAGAAGATTGGCATGGAGGACAGAGCAGAGTTTAGGAACTGTAGCCTTTCACCTTGGTTAAGAAAAGAGGAGCTAGCATTCATTCTTCTTTCCATACAGTCAACTAAAGGCATGAAGTCCACCATCTTAGGCCTGGTGGTCCCCACTGGTAAGCCAAGATAAGTGAAGGGCATTTTACCAATTTGGTAACCAAAAGCAGCAGCAAGATCCTGTTGGAAATATGCCCTAGAGGCAATAATAAAAGTATTATTATTATATTTCCTTGTTCATGATAATTGTCTTTTATTCATGCTATAACTGTATTATCCGGAAATCGTAATACACGTGTGAATACATAGACCACAACATGTCCCTAGTGAGCCTCTAGTTGACTAGCTCGTTGTGATCAACAGATAGTCATGGTTTCCTGACTATGGACATTGGATGTCGTTGATAACGGGATCACATCATTAGGAGAATGATGTGATGGACAAGACCCAATCCTAAGCATAGCACAAAGATCGCGTAGTTCGTTTGCTAGAGCTTTGCCAATGTCAAGTATCTCTTCCTTTGACCATGAGATCGTGTAACTCCTGGATACCGTAGGAGTGCCTTGGGTGTATCAAACGTCACAACGTAACTGGGTGACTATAAAGGTACACTACAGGTATCTCCGAAAGTATCTATTGTTTTATGCGGATCGAGACTGGGATTTGTCACTCCGTGTAAACGGAGAGGTATCTCTGGGCCCACTCAGTAGGACATCATCATATGCGCAATGTGACCAAGGAGTTGATCATGGGATGATGTGTTACGGAAACGAGTAAAGTGACTTGCCGGTAACGAGATTGAACAAGGTATCGGTATACCGACGATCGAATCTCGGGCAAGTAAAATACCGCTAGACAAAGGGAATTGAATACGGGATTGATTGAGTCCTTGACATCATGGTTCATCCGATGAGATCATCGTGGAACATGTGGGAGCCATCATGGGTATCCAGATCCCGCTGTTGGTTATTGACCGGAGAACGTCTCGGTCATGTCTGCATGTCTCCCGAACCCGTAGGGTCTACACACTTAAGGTTCGATGACGCTAGGGTTATAAAGGAAGCTTGTATGTGGTAACCGAATGTTGTTCGGAGTCCCGGATGAGATCCCGGACGTCACGAGGAGTTCCGGAATGGTCCGGAGGTAAAGATTTATATATGGGAAGTCCTGTTTCGGCCATCGGGACAAGTTTCGGGGTCATCGGTATTGTACCGGGACCACCGGAAGGGTCCCGGGGGCCCACCGGGTGGGGCCACCTGCCCCGGGGGGCCACATGGGCTGTAGGGGGTGCGCCTTGGCCTACATGGGCCAAGGGCACCAGCCCCTAGAGGCCCATGCGCCAAGATAAAGGAAAAAGGGAAGAGTCCTAAAAGGGGAAGGCACCTCCGAGGTGCCTTGGGGAGGATGGACTCCTCCCCATCCTTAGCCGCACCCCTTCCTTGGAGGAGGGGGCAAGGCTGCGCCTCCCCCCTCTCCCTTGGCCCTATATATAGTGGGGAAAAGGAGGAGCAATCATACCTAAGGCCTTTGGTTGCCTCCCTCTCCCTCCCGTGACACATCTCCTCTCCCGTAGGTGCTCGGTGAAGCCCTGCAGGATTGCCACGCTCCTCCATCACCACCACGCCGTTGTGCTGCTGTTGGATGGAGTCTTCCTCAACCTCTCCCTCTCTCCTTGCTGGATCAAGGCGTGGGAGACGTCACCGGGCTGTACGTGTGTTGAACGCGGAGGTGCCGTACGTTCGGCACTTGATCATCGGTGATCTGAATCACGACGAGTACGACTCCATCAACCCCGTTCACTTGAACGCTTCCGCTTAGCGATCTACAAGGGTATGTAGATGCACTCCCCTTTCTACTCGTTGCTGGTCTCTCCATAGATAGATCTTGGTGTTACGTAGGAAATTTTTTGAATTTCTGCTACGTTCCCCAACAGTGGCATCATGAGCTAGGTCTATTGCGTAGATTCTTTGCACGAGTAGAACACAAAGTAGTTGTGGGCGTTGATGTTGTTCAATATGCTTACCGTTACTAGTCCAATCTTGTTTCGACGGTATTGTGGGATGAAGCGGCCCGGACCGACCTTACACGTACTCTTACGTGAGACAGGTTCCATCGATTGACATGCACTTGGTGCATAAGGTGGCTAGCGGGTGCCAGTCTCTCCCACTTTAGTCGGAACGGATTCGATGAAAAGGGTCCTTATGAAGGGTAAATAGCAATTGGCATATCACGTTGTGGTCTTGCGTAGGTAAGAAACGTTCTTGCTAGAAACCCATAGCAGCCACGTAAAACATGCAACAACAATTAGAGGACGTCTAACTTGTTTTTGCAGGGTATGCTATGTGATGTGATATGGCCAGAAGAATGTGATGAATGATATGTGATGTATGAGATTGATCATGTTCTTGTAATAGGATTCACGACTTGCATGTCGATGAGTATGACAACCGGCAGGAGCCATAGGAGTTGTCTTTATTTTTTGTATGACCTGCGTGTCATTGAAGAACGCCATGTAAACTACTTTACTTTATTGCTAAACCCGTTAGTCATAGAAGTAGAAGTAGTCGTTGGCGTGACAACTTCATGAAGACACGATGATGGAGATCATGATGATGGAGATCATGGTGTCGTGCCGGTGACGATGATGATCATGGAGCCCCGAAGATGAAGATCAAAAGGAGCAAAAAAATGATATTGGCCATATCATGTCACTATTTGATTGCATGTGATGTTTATCATGTTTATGCATCTTGTTTACTTAGGACGACGGTAGTAAATAAGATGATCCCTTACAAAATTTCAAGAAGTGTTCTCCCCTAACTGTGCACCGTTGCTACAGTTCGTCGCTTCTAAGCACCACGTGATGATCGGGTGTGATGGATTCTTACGTTCACATACAACGGGTGTAAGACAGTTTTACACAGCGAAAACACTTAGGGTTAACTTGACGAGCCTAGCATGTGCAGACATGGCCTCGGAACACGGAGACCGAAAGGTCGAGCATGAGTCGTATGGTAGATACGATCAACATGAAGATGTTCACCGACGTTAACTAGTCCGTCTCACGTGATGATCGGACACGGCCTAGTTGACTCGGATCATGTGATCACTTAGATGACCAGAGGGATGTCTATCTGAGTGGGAGTTCATAAGATGAACTTAATTATCCTGAACATAGTCAAAAGGATTTTGCAAATTATGTCGTAGCTCGCGCTTTAGTTCTACTATTTTAGATATGTTCCTAGAGAAAATATAGTTGAAATTTGAAAGTAGCAATTATGCAGACAGTAGATAGCTTATGTCCTTAATGCACCGCTTAGTGTGCTGAACCCCAAATGTCGTTTGTGGATGTTGCGAACATCGGACATACACGTTTTGATAACTACGTGATAGTTCAGTTAAATGGTTTAAGTAGAGGCACCAAAGACGTTTTCGAAACGTCGCGGAACATATGAGATGTTTCGAGGGCTGAAATTGGGATTTCAGGCTCGTGCCCACGTCAAGAGGTATGAGACCTCCGACGATTTTCTTAGCCTGCAAACTAAGGGAGAAAAGCTCAATCGTTGAGCTTGTGCTCAGATTGTCTGAGTGCAACAATCACTTGAATCGAGTGGGAGTTGATCTTCTAGATGAGATAGTGATGTTTTCCCAAAGTCATTGCCACCGAGCTGCTAGAGCTTCGTGATGAACTATAACATATCAGGGATAAATAAGATGATCCTTGAGGTATTCACGATGTTTGACACCGCGAAAGTAGAAATCAAGAAGGAGCATCAATTGTTGATGGTTGGTGAAACCACTAGTTTCCAGAAGGGCAAGGGAACAAAGGTATACTTCATGAAACGGCAATTCAGCTGCTGCTCAAGTGAAGAAACCCAAGGTTGAACCCAAACCCGAGACTAAGTGCTTCTGTAATAAGGGGAACAACCACTGGAGCAGCATTACCCTAGATACTTGGTAGATGAGAAGGCTGGCAAGGTCGATAGAAGTATATTGGATATACATTATGTTAATGTGTACTTTACTAGTACTCCTAGTAGCACCAGGGTATTAGATACCGGTTCGGTTGCTAAGTGTTAGTAACTCGAAATAAAAGGCTACGGAATAAACGGAGACTAGCTAAAGGAGAGCTGACGATATGTGTTGGAAGTGTTTCCAAGTTTGATATAATCAAACATCGCACGCTCCCTCTACCATCAAGATTAGTATTAAACCTGAATAAGTGCTCTTGCACCTAAAGGAATGGTTTATTGAATCTTGATCGTAGGGATACACATTTTCATGCCAAAAGATATAAGATAGTAATGATAGTACCACTTACTTGTGGCACTGCCATGTAAGTCATAATGGTATAAAACGCATGAAGAAGCTCCATGTTGATGGATCTTTGGACTCACTCATTTTTGAAAAGTTTGAGACATGCGAACCATGTCTATTGGTATATATGCATGAAGAAACTCCATGCAAATGGACCGTTTGAACTCACTTGATTTTGAATCACTTGAGATATGCAAATCATACCACATGGGCAAGATGACTGAAAAGCCTCGGTTTCAGTAAGATGGAACAAGATAGCAACTTGTTGGAAGTAACACATTTTGATGTGTGTAGTCCAATGAGTGCTGAGGCATGCAGTGAATATCGTTATGATCTTACTTCACATATGATTCGAGTAGATGTTGAGAATATTTACTTGATGAAACACAAGTCTGAATCATTGAATGGTTCAAGTAATTTCAGAGTGAAGTAGAAGATCATTGTGACAAGAGGATAAAATGTCTATGATATGATCATAGAGATGAATATCTGAGTTACGAGTTTTGGCACACAATTAAGACATTGTGGAAATTGTTTCACAATTAATACCGCCTGGAACACCATAGTGTGATGGTATGTCCGAACATCATAGCTGCACCCTATTGGATATGGTGCGTACCATGATGTCTCTTATCGAATTACCACTATCGTTCATGGTTTAGGCATTAGAGACAACCACATTCACTTTAAATAGGGCACCACATAATTCCGTTGAGACGACACCGTTTGAATTATGGTTTAGAGAAACCTAAGTTGTCGTTTCTTAAAGGTTTGGGGCTGCGATGCTTATATGAAAAAGTTTCAGGTTGATAAGCTCGAACCCAAAGCGGATAAAATGCATCTTCATAGGAAACCCAAAAACAGTTGGGTATACCTCCTAATTCAGATCCGAAAGCAATATGGATTGTTTCTAGAATCGGGTCCTTTCGCGAGGAAAAGTTTCTCTTGAAAGAATTGAGTGGGAGGATGGTGGAGACTTGATGAGGTTATTGAACCGTCTCTTCAACTAGTGTGTGACAGGGCACAGGGAGTTGTTCCTGTGGCACCTACACCAATTGAAGTGGAAGCTTATGATATTGATCATGAAACTTCGGATCAAGTCACTACCAACTTCGTAGGACGACAAGGACACGTACTACTTCGGAGTGGTAAGGTGATCCTGTCTTGGAAGTCATGTTGCTAGACAACAATGAACCTACGAGCTATGGAGAAGCGATGGTGGGCCCGAATTCCGACAAATGGTTAGAAGCCATGAAATCCGAGATAGTATCCATATATCAGAACAAAGCATGGACTTTGATGGACTTGCCCAATGATCGGCAATCCATTGAGATAAATGGATCTTTTAAGAAGAAGACGGACGTGGATGGTAATGTCACCATCCATGAAGCTCGACTTGTGGCGAAAAGTTTTTCACAAGTTCAAGGAGTTGACTGCGATGAGATTTTTCTCATCCGTAGCGATGCTTAAAGTCCGTCGGATTCATGTTAGCATTAGCTGTGTTTATGAAATCTGGCAGATGGATGTCAAAACGAGTTTCCTTACCAGTTTTCGTGAGGAAAGGTTGTATGTAATACAATCAGAAAGTTTTTGTCGATCCTAAGGATGCTAAAAGGTATGCTAGCTCCAGCGATCCTTCTAAGGACTGGAGTGAGCATCTCGGAGTTGGAATGTATGCTTTGATGATGATCAAAGATTTTGGGTTTGTACAAAGTTTATGAGAAACTTGTATTTCCAAAGAAGTGAGTGGGAGCACTATAGAATTTCTGATGAGTATATGTTGTTGACATATTGTTGATCAGAAATGACGTAGAATTTCTGGAAAGCATATAGGGTTATTTTGAAAGTGTTTTTCAATGGAAAGCCTGGATTAAGCTACTTGAACATTGAGCATCAAGATCTATAAGGATAGATCAAAATGCTTAGTAATACTTTCAAATGAGCACATACCTTGACATGATCTTGAAGGTATTCAAGATGGATCAGTCAAAGAAGAAGTTCTTGCCTGAATTGTAAGGTACGAAGTTAAGACTTAAAGCTCGACCACGGCAGAATAGAGAGAAAGGACGAAGGTCGTCCCCTATGCTTTAGACGTAGGCTCTACAATATGCTATGCTGTGTACCGCACCGAAAGTGTGCCTTGCCATGAGTCAGTCAAGGGGTACAAGAGTGATCCATGAATGGATCACAGGACAGCGGTCAAAGTTATCCTTAGTAACTAGTGGACTAAGGAATTTTCTCGATTATGGAGGTGGTAAAAGAGTTCGTCGTAAAGGTTACGACGATGCAAGCTTGACACCTATCCGGATAGCTCTGAGTAGAGAGACCGGATACATATAATGGAGCAATAATTTAGAATAGCTCCAAGTAGAACAGTTGTTTGGAATAGCTCCAAATAGAGCGTGGTAGCTGCATCTAGGAGATGACATAGAGATTTGTAAAGCACACACGGATCTGAAAGGTTTAGACCCGTTGACTAAAACCTCTCTCACAAGCAACATGATCAAACATAAAACTCATCGAGTGTTAATCACATAGTGATGTGAACTAGACTACTGACTCTAGTAAACTCTTGGGGTATTAGTCACATGGCGATGTGACCTGTGAGTGTTAATCACATGGCGATGTGAACTAGATTATTGACTCTAGTGCAAGTGGGAGACTGTTGGAAATATGCCCTAGAGGCAATAATAAAAGTATTATTATTATATTTCCTTGTTCATGATAATTGTCTTTTATTCATGCTATAACTGTATTATCCGGAAATCGTAATACACGTGTGAATACATAGACCACAACATGTCCCTAGTGAGCCTCTAGTTGACTAGCTCGTTGTGATCAACAGATAGTCATGGTTTCCTGACTATGGACATTGGATGTCGTTGATAACGGGATCACATCATTAGGAGAATGATGTGATGGACAAGACCCAATCCTAAGCATAGCACAAAGATCGCGTAGTTCGTTTGCTAGAGCTTTGCCAATGTCAAGTATCTCTTCCTTTGACCATGAGATCGTGTAACTCCTGGATACCGTAGGAGTGCCTTGGGTGTATCAAACGTCACAACGTAACTGGGTGACTATAAAGGTACACTACAGGTATCTCCGAAAGTATCTATTGTTTTATGCGGATCGAGACTGGGATTTGTCACTCCGTGTAAACGGAGAGGTATCTCTGGGCCCACTCGGTAGGACATCATCATATGCGCAATGTGACCAAGGAGTTGATCACGGGATGATGTGTTACGGAAACGAGTAAAGTGACTTGCCGGTAACGAGATTGAACAAGGTATCGGTATACCGACGATCGAATCTCGGGCAAGTAAAATACCGCTAGACAAAGGGAAATTGAATACGGGATTGATTGAGTCCTTGACATCATGGTTCATCCGATGAGATCATCGTGGAACATGTGGGAGCCATCATGGGTATCCAGATCCCGCTGTTGGTTATTGACCGGAGAACGTCTCGGTCATGTCTGCATGTCTCCCGAACCCGTAGGGTCTACACACTTAAGGTTCGATGACGCTAGGGTTATAAAGGAAGCTTGTATGTGGTAACCGAATGTTGTTCGGAGTCCCGGATGAGATCCCGGACGTCACGAGGAGTTCCGGAATGGTCCGGAGGTAAAGATTTATATATGGGAAGTCCTGTTTCGGCCATCGGGACAAGTTTCGGGGTCATCGGTATTGTACCGGGACCACCGGAAGGGTCCCGGGGGCCCACCGGGTGGGGCCACCTGCCCCGGGGGGCCACATGGGCTGTAGGGGGTGCGCCTTGGCCTACATGGGCCAAGGGCACCAGCCCCTAGAGGCCCATGCGCCAAGATAAAGGAAAAAGGGAAGAGTCCTAAAAGGGGAAGGCACCTCCGAGGTGCCTTGGGGAGGATGGACTCCTCCCCATCCTTAGCCGCACCCCTTCCTTGGAGGAGGGGGCAAGGCTGCGCCTCCCCCCTCTCCCTTGGCCCTATATATAGTGGGGAAAAGGAGGAGCAATCATACCTAAGGCCTTTGGTTGCCTCCCTCTCCCTCCCGTGACACATCTCCTCTCCCGTAGGTGCTCGGTGAAGCCCTGCAGGATTGCCACGCTCCTCCATCACCACCACGCCGTTGTGCTGCTGTTGGATGGAGTCTTCCTCAACCTCTCCCTCTCTCCTTGCTGGATCAAGGCGTGGGAGACGTCACCGGGCTGTACGTGTGTTGAACGCGGAGGTGCCGTACGTTCGGCACTTGATCATCGGTGATCTGAATCACGACGAGTACGACTCCATCAACCCCGTTCACTTGAACGCTTCCGCTTAGCGATCTACAAGGGTATGTAGATGCACTCTCCTTTCTACTCGTTGCTGGTCTCTCCATAGATAGATCTTGGTGTTACGTAGGAAATTTTTTGAATTTCTGCTACGTTCCCCAACAGATCCTCCATCACATCAGAGTCAACATTGATTGGAATAATTAAATGACTTATGGTAGTTGACATCCAGACCTGTGGACTCAGAGAACACCTGCAAAATATCCTTCAAGGCCAGAAGTTGAACCCTGTCAGCAGGTAGGATGATCAATGTATCATCAGCATACTGGATCACAGGGTAATCTCTATCATGGCAGGGAATAGGGAGATGAATAATTCCCTTCCTGAACATATCATTTATCACTATCTGCAGAAGATCAGCAGCTATGACAAAAAGAAGAGGAGATACAGGGTCACCCTGTCTAACTCCTTTTCTGCAAACAAACTTCCTTCCATGGACACCATTAAGAAGGACAGAAGAAGTACCAGTAGCTAGAAGCTGCTTCATCCAAAGGATCCACTTTTCATTGAAGCCCTTATGCCTGAGAATTTGAAAAATAGCTTCATGCTCAATGGAATCAAAGGCCTTCTCAAAGTCCAGTTTGAGAATTACTATAGGTCTCTTGGACTGATGACATTGGTGCAAATATTCAAAGGTCCAACCAATACAAACCTGGATTGTTCTGCTTTTAATGAAACCATATTGATTTTTGTGAATGCACTGCATAATCAACTCCTGGAATCTATTTGCCGCCATTTTGGACAGATATTTGAGCCCCATACTAGTGAGAGAGATAGGCCTATAATCCCCCACTTCCTCGGGTGATAGCTTTTTGGGCACCAGAGTAATAAAGGAGGTGTTAATGTTCTCCAAGACAGCAGAACCCTCATGAAAAGCCTGGGCCAGCTCATAGAAGTCACTTGCAATTAGGTGCCAGCATTTCTTAAAAAACAAACCATTGAAACCATCAGGACCAGGTGCTTTATCCACAGGCATGTGCTTAACCACATTGTCCATTTCTTCCTTTTCAAAAGGCTTAGTGAGCACCTCAAGACCAACCATAGGGGTAATGAGGGAAGGCAAGTCAAAGCCCATCACAATCCCTCTAGAGGTGCCCATTCTATTCTTAAAGCAGTTCCAAATAATTCCAGCCATTTGGGAGTGATCAGAGACCACAGAACCATCAGGTAGCTTAAGGCTAGCTATAGAGTTCCTTCTGTTTCTCTCAGTGGCCATAGCATGGAAGAATTTGGTGTTCTCTCCCCCAACCTTAAAATACCTGATAGTGCATCTCTTTTTCCAATATAAGAACTGCAGGTGCAGAAGCTTTTCCAAATGGTTCTTGACAATTCTCCTGAAATTAATCTCTTGAATGAAAAGGGGCCTCCATTCCTCCAACTCATCAAGAAGGAAAATAACATGATTGCATTTGCTGATCAATAATTTTAGTTTGGAGACATTCATTTGCCACCTCTTAAGGCACTGTCTTAGGCTTTTAAATTTGTCTACAATCCTAGCAGTTATATGAATTTTCCTAGAGGGCTGTTTCCAAGATGCTTCAACATAGTCATGAAACCCTCTAACTCCATCCAATAGTTTTCAAACCTAAAGAGATTTGATTTTGGAATGGAAGTCTTAATGGTGACCAAGCAAGGTACATGATCAGAAGCAGTCCTAGCCAAGGGCGGCACTTCAGTCATAGGATAATCAGTAATCCAGTCCACAGAGGTGAAGAACCAGTCTAACTGCTCAAGGAGAGGGATATCTTGCATATTAGACCAGGTGTAGGACCTGTCTTTGATAGGAAGCTCAAGAAGTCCCAGGTGTCCAATTATCTCATTGAAGATAAACATGTCATTTATGTCTCCACCAGGTAAGTTTCTGTTCTCCACAAACCTAAGGAAATTGAAGTCACCAAGCAACAACTAGTGCTCATTAAGGGGGGTAGACAGGTTATATAACCAAGTGACAAAGTTGTCCCTGGCTTCACCCTGGCAAGGGCCATAAACAACCACTAAAGTCCACATTTCATTGTTCTACCTGGAGGTGAACTGTACCACCACAGCAAACTACTACACTTCAATTAAGGTGCCACTAAAAATAGCAGAATTCCAGACCACAAGGATTCCCTCAGAGGTACCAATGGAAGGGGAACAAGCAAAAGAGTCGAATCTTTTGGGGCAGAAGGACTTAATTGACCTAGAGTCAAAAGAGGAGCATTTAGTTTCTTGCAGACAGGCAATTGAACATTGACTTTCCTCAATTTTCTGCCTGACAGCTCTCTGCCTAGCTTCAGAATTGAGGCCTCGTACATTCCA
Organism: Triticum aestivum; assembly: GCF_018294505.1. Classification (NCBI taxonomy): domain Eukaryota; kingdom Viridiplantae; phylum Streptophyta; class Magnoliopsida; order Poales; family Poaceae; genus Triticum; species Triticum aestivum. The sequence continues at coordinate 587,043,176 of NC_057801.1, read as the reverse complement.
GCAAAGAACATTCTAGTTTCTATAAATATTACTCATTATAGCATAAGATAAAGTCCATAAACCACATGGTACACAGTACCACATTTCCAGAATAGCATAATAAAGTTTGTCCCCATATTAAGACACACAAAAGATCAAGTGGTAAAGCACTGCCTAAATAAAGAGATAAAGCAAATTTAAGGGCTTGCCAGACCCAACATGCCAATGACACACTAATCATCAGTTTTAGACGAAACAGCAGCAAGTGGGTCCACCATAAGTGCATCCACAGATAGGAGAGCAGCATCAATTTCCAACTCTCTCCCTACTTCTTGGAGTCAGCTGACATGAGTTGCAGGAGGGATTCCATCTTCAGCAGGCTCATCAGGCATCTGGGCCGTGAAAGGCTTGGATTTGGGCTTCTTCCTCTTGGGCTGAATGGCGAGCTCCTGGAAGGTTGGCTTGAACCCATCACGCTGAACAGAGCTTCTTGTGCAATGCCTAACCAAGGTGTCCACAATTGGAGTTGGCGCCAAGGTTTTTCGTGGCTTTCTCGCTTTGGCCACCGCAACTGCAGGGGAAGGCACCTTCACAGGTTCCACATCAACATGCTCAAAAAAAAGCACCCTGGCGACAGGCCTAGGCGTCTCCTACTCTCTCCAAGTAAGTCTCGGCAGATCAGAGTCACTGAACGCAAAATCCCAGCTTCGTTTAGACAGAACAACGGGCGATAGTGGTTTTAGCATAACTGACTTGGGGACCGAGAAAACAATCGGGGCTTGTAGCAGGCTCTCAAATGATCTCCTCCACACCAAGTTAGGAGGATGAGGAGGCCCAAAAGGCACCGAGGCAAAATAATCTCCTCCCTGACAGCAGGAGGCTGATAGACAAAAATGGCCCAGTTGTTAACTACATCATCAGCAAACGGAGGCATAGCAGGAGCTTCAGGCAGATCATCCTCAACCACAACAACAGGCGGTTCATGGTCAGTAGCAGAGCTTGGCTAGGCTGAGAGATCAACCACCATTGATTCTTGATCTTGGGCAGGCTCTGGTTGCACGTTGTCATTCCAATTGTCCCAATTATCATCAGCCCCCTCATTGATCACAGGCTCAGGCGGAGGAGGAGGGACTGCATTCCACCCCAAAGCAGGATAAGCAGGTAGGTTGAATGGGGGCAGCTCAGGGAATGGAACACCGGGAACCGGATGCGGATTGCCATTGATAGGCATCCAATCCTCATCCTGGGGCATCTGCTCTACAAAGTTGGCACCCAAAATATACAGTGGCGCAGTCCAGGAAACTCTAGCACCTCCGTAAGCCGCATAATCCATGAAAACCACATCATGTGGCACAAGAATATCCTCTGGGAACGAAGCGAACACCAGAGAATGAACCAGATAGGGGTCCTCGCTGACCCAATGGTGAAACTTTCCAAAAGTGTTCACAGCTGCCCTGATGCATTCAATATTATGAAGGTCCAATGGTATGCCAAGAAACATTAGCAGCCCCTGACGAAAACCCTGAACGCCACGGAAAGATTCGCCCTCATCGTGCTTCATAAATCTCACAAAATGGTCATTACCCGGCGGCTGTGGCGGGAGCTGCAGCAAAGAAAATCTGACCGCAGCATCCCGAAGCTCAAATAGCCCAACCGAACGAATCCAAGGCTGCGCTAACCTAACAAAAACTCCATGCGCTTGCAGCCACTGCACAACTTCTTCTCTAGCAGCACCAAGCTCATCAGACTGGGGGATAGGCATTACCTCTGCAAGCATGAACTCCTCATGGTGGCGCACAATTGGGGTATGTGGCGTCGCAAAAGTACGCAGGAGCCGATCTTCCCCACCATCGACGATGTGGTGGCCAGCAGGAAAATACAGCAGGGGATCCAGGTGGAAGTTCGCCATCGGGACGGAGCACTCTGCCTCCAAGGACGGCGAGTGCAGCGGCGAAGGAGGGTTGCAGGTGGCAAGGCCAATGGATTTTTGGATCCTGGGCTGATGGAACTGGGCGATGGCGTAAATGCAGAAGTGGAAGGGAGGTACAAGTTTGGTAAAAGAGTTGTCAGAGAGATATTCCCGCAGCACGCCTCGGAAGATGGAGCATTAACGGGTTTTGCTTGCCAAACGAGCCCCAAAATCTTGGCGAACCTGTTGCAATCTTTCTTGACATGAACAAAACGGAGGCAAGAAATACACCAAAGCTTAGACGTGCATGCAGACGCAAAATGTCCCTGCTTCAAACACTTCTGACACGTAGAAATTTCATCAACCATGTCAGAAATTAAATTATCAAAATCCTCCCTGGCCTGCTGAGATGAGGGGATATCCAAAATCTCCACAGAGGAAGCCAGCCCAGCCCGGTCCGACTCAGCCGAGGGTGTGGGCTGATCAAGGCCCACAGCAGACGGCAAGTGTGGCCCGTTATGTCTCGGCATGTCCCGATTCAAAGAATCCAAATTCCCGCCTGAGATTGGCGGCGTGCGATCAGTTGTTGGCAGAAGATCTTGAACCGTACCAAATGAGATAGATGGCATTGCCGACGTCCACCGGAGATTCGCCGACGGCGAAGGACGGATAATAACCCGCTCATGAGGAGGAATTGAGTAACTCGCATCTTCAGCAGTTTGAATGCAATTTTCCATGGCCGGATAACGATAACCCTGGCAAGCACCATAATTCTGAAAGACTGCAAACGATAATTTTTTGCCAATGGACCGAGAGGATTTTAATGAAGACTTAGATGGCCTAGAACGCAATGCTAAAGCCCCAAGAGTAGCACGCCTTTTAGAGGGCCTAACAAGGATCCACTTAGCATCACATTCCAACTTCCAGATCTTAAACTCGCGGCTCCAGTTAGGACCACCGTTACTCCAAAGATGAAAGTAACATTTGAATTGATCGCAAGAAAAAGACCGAAGAGTAAGAATGAACAAAGCAACAACTTTGCAGGAAACTTGGAAACCAAATACCTTATCCTTGATCAGAAAAACCATGAGATCAATGCCCGAGCCGCCAACGGCTGCCTCCAGAGCCGCGGCCACCGAATCTTCATTCAAACAAAAATTGTGACGGCCAAAAGAGACCACCATGGTGAAGATGTCCGAGTCCTCCAAAGCATGTACCGAAAAGACCATAGATTGGAAAACCTTATCTGCAAAGGCCAAACCCTTGGAGAAATCCAAGCCAAGAGTGGAACCCTCCATGGAACCCATAGAAGATGGGTATGAATGTGTAGATCCCGAGACGCCGAAGAGATCTAGTGGAGAGGAACTAGGAATTGGTGGCTAGAAGTGGAGATTGCCGGAGGGTGGTGGAGATCGCCGGGGTGGGGCTGGGAGAGCCATCCAACAACAGAAGGTTTTGTCGATTCTTCACAGTGGCCTTTGAGGTAGCAGTGACCTTGCTCTGAGGTGGTTTGAAAGTCACAATTCCTATGCTCAACCAATGGTGCCCAGTTTTGAACTGCTGTTATAATTCCCTGAAAAAAGAAATTGTTAATTAGCATTTCCAATTTGCAAAAAGTAGCAATAAATTATGGAGATCTCTAAATTATGTAGCACTCACTTTCTGCTGGTCAGATATGAACACCCAGCCTTGACCATCTTCCACTTCCAAATCTCTAAATAATGAATTACAGAACCAATCCCATGAGTCATTATTCTCCTTCTCAACTACTGCCCATGCAATTGGATACATTTGGTTATTTGCATCCCTCCCTATAGTACAGAGCAGCTCTCCATTTGTTGCTCCTTTGAAAAAACATCCATCCATTCCTACTACTTTTCTACAACCTGCCTTGAAACCTTCTTTCGGAGCAGCCAAGCACACATACATTCTCAGAAATGTCGGTACTCTTTCCTTTGGATCAAGTTTGACAACAACAGTGCTTCCTGGATTGCTCCTCAGCAATTCCAACTGATAATCAAACACTTTTGAGTATTGGAACTTGGTGGAATCATACACTCTTTGCTTCACAATTTGTTTTGCTCTGTTAATTTGTGATGTGCTCACATTTGCAAACATGTCCTCTTGCACATGTGCTTTCAAGCTGTCAATCTTCCATCCTGGGTGGCCTCTAATGAGCTTATCATATTTTTGTGCAATCCTCACTGAAGTGACCAGCTTGTTGTCCTTCCTTTTTGGACAACAATGTTTATCTATGAAAGATTTCACCTGCCAACTATTGCACCTACTTGTCCTACTTAGTAAACAGAACCAGGGACATGTCCCCCAATCACACTCTGCTCTGCACCTTACAGAATCATTTTTCTTAAACCTAATTAACCTTCTATGATGCAGTCCATAAGTAATTATTGCTTTTCTGAACTCTTCCTTTGATTCAAATTTCATTCCAAGACAGAACTCTGGTACTTCTCCTTTGTCTTTGTACACAGGATATTTTTTTGGTTTGCTGACAGCCTCTCCATCATTGTTTTCTTCAAAAGAGTCATCAAAATCCGAGCTGTCTGAGTAGCTTTCAGTAGCTGCATCCTCTCCAACATTTTCCCTTGAACCTACTGCTGCATCTGTAATGAACACTTCATCTAAAATGTCAATGTTGCCAGCCCTGAGTTTCTTCTTGTACTCTACATAGTCAGCATTGATCTTTCTTGCTTCTTCATCATCCTCAGATGCTGACTCATCATCAGGTATATAATCACTATCCTCTTCATCAGACTCTCCATCTTGTGCATCAGTATTCCCATCTAATCTGGGCACTTGCTCTTATCGCATAACTACACTTAAAGGGGTGAACTGTTCCTCTTCCTCTCCAGCAGAGCATGCTGTTGCAACTGTTTCTTCCCCATCAGCAGGAGCATGCTTCTCAACATACACATATGCAACTCCTCCATCACAAACAAACTCAGCCATCTTAAGAACAGTGTTGTCATCATGCAGAAAAACAAGTCCATCATTCATCTCTTTTCCTGGAACTAACCAATAAAACTGACATTGTATCCCCTCCACATCAGTGCAATGATCTCTTAAATGCCCCAAAAGTTCGGGCAAAGAAAGCTTATCTCTGTCAATGTCTAACATAGCTTCACTGCCTCCCAAATACATCATGTGGTTCGCAATCTTCACAAATTCGCCATTATAATGGAACATGACATGAATTAAATCCAGAGGATCCATTACTCCTTGATAACCCATAAGTGTAGGGGATCGCAACAGCTTTCGAGGGTAAAGTATTCAACCCAAATTTATTGATTCGACACAAGGGGAGCCAAAGAATATTCTTGAGTATTAGCAGTTGAGTTGTCAATTCAACCACACCTGGATAGCTTAGTATCTGCAGCAAAGTATTTAGTAGCAAAAGTGGTATGATAATAAAGTTAACGATAGCAAAAGTAAAGATAAATATTTTTGGGTTTTTGTAGTAGTTGTAACAGTAGCAACGGAAAAGTAAATAAGTGAAAAACAATATGTGAAAAGCTCGTAGGCAATGGATCAGTGATGGATAATTATGCCGGATGCGATTCCTCATGTAATAGCTATAACATAGGGTGACATAGAACTAGCTCCAGTTCTTCAATGTAATGTAGGCATGTATTCCGTAAATAGTCATACGTGCTTATGGAAAAGAACATGCATGACATCTTTTGTCCTACCCTCTCGTGGCAGCGGGGTCCTAGCGGAAACTAAGGGATATTAAGGCCTCCTTTTAATAGAGAACCGGAACAAAGCATTAGCACATAGTGAATACATGAACTCCTCAAACTACGGTTATCACCGAGAAGTATCCCGATTATTGTCACTTCGGGGTTGTCGGATCATAACACATAATAGGTGACTATAGACTTGCAAGATAGGATCAAGAACACACATATATTCATGAAAACATAATAGGTTCAGATCTGAAATCATGGCACCCAGGCCCTAGTGACAAGCATTAAGCATAGCAAAGTCATAGCAACATCAATCTCAGAACATAGTGGATACTAGGGATCAAACCCTAACAAAACTAACTTGATTACATGGTAAATCTCATCCAACCCATCACCGTCCAGCAAGCCTACGATGAAATTACTCACGCACGGCAGTGAGCATCATGAAATTGGTGATGGAGTATGGTTGATGACGACGACGGCGATGAATCCCCCTATTCGGAGCCCCGAACGGTCTCCAGATCAGCCCTCCCGAGAGAGATTAGGGCTTGGCGGCGGCTCCGTATCGTAAAACGCGATGAAACTTTCTCTCTGATTTTTTTCTCCCCGAATGTGAATATATGGAGTTGGAGTTGAGGTCGGTGGAGGTTCAGGGGGCCCACGAGATAGGAGGGCGCGCCCTAGGGGGGGCCCCTGTCTCGTGGACAGCCTGTGGGCCCCCTGGTGTTGATTCTTTCGCCAAAAATTCTTATTAATTCCAAAAAGTGTCTCCTGGATTTCCAGGACATTCCGAGAACTTTTCTTTTCTACACATAAAACAACATCATGGCAGTTCTGCTGAAAACAACATTAGTCCGGGTTAGTTTCATTCAAATCATGCAAGTTAGAGTCCAAAACAAGGGCAAAAATGTTTTGAAAAGTAGATACGTTGGAGACGTATCAGTCCCTACAATATATGGACACAAATTTCAGATTCGGCTACAACCTAAGTGGATGGCATCTACCCACGAATCCTAAACAATATACGCAAAAAACATACCTGAAGGTCTACCAGTGGTCGCTGTCCTGATAGTTCTCGTCGTCGCCAGTGTATACTGGATCGGCGCAGCCGCAACCGCAACACACTACACCCGCCTGTGCCGCCGCGTAGATATGCGCCTAGGTATACTGCATCGGCGCCGCCGTAGCTTTTCTCAAGGGCGCTGCCGTCCCTGGCTCCGACGCCAACGCCGACCACCACGCCAAATCGGGATCGCCGCCGCCAAGCCTAGGGTTTGGGAGAGAGGTCACAGAGGAAAGGGAAAGGGGGAGAGAGTGAAGACGGCGTCGCGCGGGCGGTCTGTTTGACCCAACGGCGGGTCGGACGTGGCAAGTGAGGAGAGAGAGAATACCACGCCACATGTCCTGTTTTCTAGCGAAACCGGAATTCGGACAAAACTTGACCGGTTTTGAAACTTGAGGGACCAAAAGTAGACCAAAAAAAGTTGAAGGACGAAGTCTGCACTTTTTGAGAACTTGAGGGACGAAAAACATACTTTTCTTTTATTTAAATTGGAACATTTGTTTGTAATGAAAACGATTGTTGTATTGTGAATTGCTTTTCGAACAATTTATATAGTCGTATGTTGAATTTATATTATGATTCTATGCGGTTCATATTATTGAAATATGTAATTTGTTTAATGCTATGCAAAATTTACGGTGTCACGAATGCTCAGGCGGAACAGATCCCATAAACGCGTCCCGCAGCTGTTCTGCAGAAGCGCTCACGTCACCGTAATATTTTTGCAGCCGCCCTTAAACGAGTTTTGCAGTTGGCAGGTTGCGAGAGATGCTCTAAGTTCAGTCAACTGAACAATGTTTGAATTCTAGCATACGTATCTGACTTGAGATCTTACAAGGAATGTCGAATCATATATTCATATCACAGTAATAATTTATAAGATAAGTATATGGTTAGCAGGCAAGCTATCAATCTATATACACAATGCACCGTCATTTTAGGGATCTATTTTGATTGCGCGCTACATCTTTGCCCTCTACCTCAAGTTGACTGCTGGGTATATTAGGACCCCCAACGAGGGTACTGTATTATAGATCCGTAGCAAACAAGGCCACACAATAATTTCCCCATGGACAAGTATAGGAACCGTTTGCATTACTCAATCGTACTACCGATGCTTCTTCTCATATGGTTTGCTACCCATGCGCAATGTAAGTTTCCTATATAAACAACCAGTCGACTAATTGTTATATGCAAATGATATGTATAACTTATTTTTTACTTGTGTATACTTTTATTTCTTCAGAAGTTCTTATGATTTTGCTTAGTGATTCTGCATTTATTTTTTTGATGTATCAGTTATTTGTTAGTACTAGATAAACAGAGACTAGTATGAATATTAATTAATTGTTTTATTATCTTCTATAGGCAGAGTCTTGGAAGACGTCGAAAATGTCAAGATCAAGTTAAATGGTCTGTGCGCCCGCGATCCAAACTGCAAAACTCTTCGTTGTGTTTCTGTTGTTTTGCGAACCATCTTTGTTATTCTTCTTTGGATGATTGCATGGTCGACTGTCGAAATGCTTCTCCGTTGGACCCGGCGGCAGCGATGATACGTTCTCCATCACCCTCCTATCTAATCTAGTCATATGGCGTTTTAAGGATGATGCCAGATGTGCTCATGAATAAATTAGTAAAATAAACAATGTTGTTATATTTGCTTTTCAAGAGTAAAAAAGTTACATAATTACGAGTGTTCATTATAAATTAATTACTTAATGTCTTGCTTGGTTTGTTGATTTGACCGTCTCGACTTGAACTAAATAGATTTCTTTTTATTTGTTTTGATGATAAGTATTTTCGGGCGGAGGAAGTACGTTTGATGAGATGTTTCCATCAAACTGCTCCATTATTAATTATCCGCACAGAAAGGAGAATTCTTGTGAATCAAGCATGCCCAACACAATTACTGAAGCTACACCTTTTGCTCAAAGTGTGGGAAGGAGTTTTGTCTCGGTCAAAGTTCGACTAAGTGCAAAACAGGGTGATGGGGGTTGGATTTGTCGGGTGATGTGATTGATCCTACGCTCACATGATCGATCATGGACTGAGCAGTCCCCAAAGAATTGCGTTTCCAACGATTGCAGGTTACAACACGAACACGTATGGACACAGATAAGCTAAAACAAAACCATGGCCAGCAGCCCATCTTCACGAAGTACTCTTCCGCAGCACATACACGCATTACAAGAGGAAATGCTGCAAGTATCGTAGCCCCTCGTCGACGCTCACGTACCTGCAATCCAACAACACCCCGAGCCTAACCTTCTCCACCAGCCTCTCCTCTCCGCTCACCTCGACCACGACCTCAGCCTCCAGCTTCCCCCCGCCACATCCCGGCGCGGGCAGCGCCTCGGTGGCCCAAGCCTCCCCCCTCACGCCAGAGCCGAGCGCTCCGGCCCTCGATGCCGGCACCTTGGCGTCCATCATCACGATCGCCGCAGGCGCGACCCCGAGCCCCGTCCGAACGGCCGTCCACCGCACGCTCCAGTGCTCGCCCGGCCCGGCCACAGCGTTACGGTCACTCACGTCCACCGCGAACTGGAACACGCCGCCGGTGGCCTTCTTGACGCCGGCGTCGCACGCAGCGACGGCGAACGAGAGCGTGTTCTTTCCGCCTGCCGCGAAGAGGTCGATGGCGAATGTGACGTCCGCGAGGGACAGGCGAGGCGCTGGGAGCGAGCGGCCACGGGAGGCGGCGGAGTGGAACAGCGCGAAGAAGCCGCGGTGCGGCGAGGAGCATCGGTCGCCGGCATTGACGCTGCTGTCGGACAAGGGGAGGAGGCCGATGGCGGAGGGGTATTGGCAGCGGCAGAGCCGCGCCCAGAGGTGGTCGTCGGAGAAGGCGGCGTGCCAGGAGGTGGAGACGCAGGAAGCCGCGGCAAGGGACGCGGCATCAAGGAAGTTGGCCACGAGGGAGAGCGCCTCCCACGGAGGAGGCCGAGATGGCGCCGGCCGTGGCGGCATTGTCGTCGCTCCGTCGTCGCGCATGTGTTCGACGTTGTCGTTATGGGTATAGAGATTCAAGGTCGGAGATCGATGCGTGCACGACAGTCCGCGCTCGAACGCTTATATCGATCGGGGCGCGCGTACGATTCAGGAGAGGGAGAGGACTCCAGAGTTTGCTATTGGGGGGAGACGCTGCCACGCTGGGCGGTGTGTGGGCGCGAGCGGAGCCCACGTGGTTGGGGAGGACTGCTGTGGCGGGGCGTGAGCATGGCGCGTGGCCACCGAGGGACAGAGCGTGCCGAGACGGCCCCGTGCGCGCGCCGCGGCACGGGTTGCCCTCGAGCAGTGCGCGTGTCCGAGAGGGACACACGGTGGTCATCTGTACCTACGTTTCGGCGAACACCAGATGGCGCGCGTCGCAACGTGCGAGCAGGACCCAGCTTGACACGTGGCGATGGACCGACTCGACCGTACGCCGGTTTCAGTTTTCTTTCAGGAGTACGCGAATGGCGGAACATATATTTATAGGAGACTTGTAACTGTGGATTTGGGGTACTTATCCCCTTTCTTCTATAATAAATGACACGTGCGTATTTGAGAAAGAAAAATATTTATAAAAGACAGAAAGTTTAATTACAAGATGCCTGACCAAAATGTGAACATCTCGACTCGCATAAACCAGACACCAACATCAGCTAAGCAAGGCTAAGTCACTCTCTCACGAAAGAATCTAATCCTTCTACTTCGAAGCCAGCAAGCCTCCAGTCCCAAACATCCAGAAACACCTGCTCAACAAGTTGTGGAGGTGATCTCTTCTCATGAACTCTATTAAACATCCTACCATTCCTCTGCTTCCACAACGAGCAAGCGGTACTAATCACAAACGAGTCGAATCCACACTTGATACGTCCGGTGAAACTTCTTCTCTTGTCAAACCACCAATCTCTGAACATGTGCGTTTGAGTAGATGCCTGGATGTTGATCCGCAGGGTCTCGAAGCATCGATCCCACACTTCTCTAGCATACGAACATTGTGTGAGGATGTGGTCCACGTTATCCTCGTCCTGTAAGCAGGTGAAACAAGGCGATGGCTCATCTTGAAGTCTGTGTCCGTCCCTCCGATCCGGGGTCCACAGTCGATATTGAACGGTGAGCCACGCAAAGATTTTACACCACAAAGGCGCCTAGCTCCTCCAAATGCAACCCGCCGTCGAAGATCTGGTCAAGCCCAGGCATAACCTTGAGTTGACGGACTTCATCGTGTAGGTCCCTTTTTCATCCGCAGGCCAATGAAACAGGTCAGGTTGTTCTTCATTCCTATACATTGTGTTGATCGCATGGCACAGATTGGCCACTTAGATGTGTGCTATAAATGAAATATCTCCGCGAACGTCCTCGGCCCAGGCATTATTGATGAGGCCCTGCTGCACTGTCCTGGTGTTATGGACATGAGTGGTGACAAGCTCAATGATAGCTGGAGTGATCTCTCTGACCGTGAATCCATGTATCCACCTACCTTCCAAAAGAGAATCCTCTCGCCATTTCCCACTTCAATCTTCACCATGCTGCTAAACACTATCCTTGCCTCGCTATCTTCGATCATCGGGATTCCTTGCCATGGCCTACTGGGATCCACCCTTCTCGGCCATTCCCACCTGACCCGTAGGGCCAGCGCTTGTAGCTGTAAATTCTTCACTCCTAGTCCACCGAAGCAAATTGGGCGAGCTATAGTGTCCCACGCGACGAGGCACTGACCACTATTGATTCTCTCCTTCCCAGCCCAAAAGAATGAGCGCATCCACTTCTCTATCTCATCAAAGACCCAATTAAGTGCGTTAAGGACCATGAGCTGATGAATTGGCCTAGCTGCTATCACTGTTTTGGCCAAGATCAATCTCATCGACCTTTGAATAAGTCCTCGTTGCCAAGCTGGGAGTGATTTCCTCGTCTGATCCAACAATGGCTGCCAATCAGCACGGCGTAGCTTCTTGATTGCGAGGGGAATGGCAAGATAACGACAAGGGAATGCTCCCATCCAACAGTGCAATGTGTCCAAGACCCTCTGCATGTCTGCATCCGTACCCTCGATAAGTATCGCTTCTGATTTCGCATAATTTATTCTCAGACTAGAAGCTACTCCAAATAGATGGAGCACCTCTCTAACACATCGCAAATCTTGCTCCGAAGGGTGGATGAAGATTGCACCATCGTCAGCATAGATTGATAATCGTTGCATGGAAGAGATACCACAGAAAGAACTCAGAACCCCAACCTTCGTAGCTCTGCCGATGAGCGTCGTGAGCGCGTACATTGTGATGACGAACAACAATAGGGAGACCGGGTCCCCCTGCCTTGGTCCTTTGGCATGAAAGATTGGCCGTCTGGATACACTGTTGATAATGACTTCGGTACTGGCCATGCCTAGAATTGAAGCAATCCATTTAAACCATCTATGCCCAAATCCCTTTGCTCTCAGTACTTCAAATAAGAACTGCCATGAAAGCGAGTCGAAGGCTCGGGAGATGTCGAGCTTCAGGAAGAGGCCCGACTGCTTAGTGGCATGAATCTTACGGGCCACTTGACAGACCAGGAGGTAGTTATCATGGATGTTCCTCCCTTTGATGAAAGCGGACTGGTTGATAGAGACAATCTCTGGCATCCTCCTATGCACACGGTTGGCCAGCATCTTAGAGAACAACTTGGAGAAACTACGGGTAAGTTGATGGGCCTGTAGTCCCCCACCTCAACCATGTCGGCCTTCTTGGGAATCAGCACGATGTGAGCTTTGTTCAACTTGGCAAACCCTTTGTTGTCACCAATGAAAAGTTTGAGCAGAGCCGCCATGATTTCGTGCTTGATAATAGGCCATGCTTTGTGGTAAAACACTCCGATAAAACCATCTGGTCAGGGCGCACGTTCGGTGGAATCGTCTTAATCACATTCCAAAACCTCCTCCTCAGAGAACATCTCCTCCATATCCGACAGCTCGAGTTGTGCCATGCCGAGCGACTGAAAATTCATTGACAATTCTCTTGCGTGCACTGTACCTACAGGTTGTTGAAAGTCTGATAGAATACATCCTCTTTACGCTGCTGGTCGGTGATGATCTCCGGGTCATGGAAGATGCGAGGAATGAAGTGTTTTGATCTTCTCCCATTTGCCACAGACTGGAATAATTTTTTATTCGCATCTCCTTCTCTTAACCGTCTGATGCAAGATTGTTGACGATCAATTGTTCTCTCCAAGGATGCCAATCCGAGCAAGGCTAACTTCAGAGTTCTCGTAAGCCAAAGTTCCAACTCCGAGAGCCGTCTCATTTCTTGCACTTGATCAAACTTAAATATAACCCAGTTAGCCACTGCCATGAGCACCTTGATATTGCCCGTTTCCGTTGTCCCCAAGCTTGCATGAAGGTCATCGTGTTCCTAAGTAAGGCGTCTAGTCTCTTGAAAGGATCCACAATAGAGTCATCACACACCCAAGCCTCTCGCAGTGCATCATCAAAGCCTACCAACTTCGTCCAGTAAGTCTCGAACCGAAAAAGTTTCTCTAGGTAGAAGTGTGTGTTCGTCGAGAGGTGCAACGGTGCATGGTCCGAGATGTTCGTAGACAGAGCTTGGAGCATGTGGTCAGGGCATGAGAGCTCCCAATCCACTGACGCCAAGACCCTATCAATTTTGGTAAGGGTGGGGGCATCTCTTTCATTGGACCCTGTATACAAATTCCCATGCATATGAGGAGTACAAACATGTTTAAAATCGGAGTACAATATATAGGAGGAGTACAAACATCGATTTTAACATGTTATACATGAAACTTGATTAGAAAAATGTGTAGAATCTAAATATGATGATATTTTTAGCTGTTAAATATTTCTAAAATATTACTTTGGAGTGAACTTAATCTGTAATGTATGATATGTTTTTCTTTCTTACTGATAATGAGGAAAGAAAACATCGGTAACCACGCATGCACACATGTGAAAAACCTCGCGGGGAAAAAAGAACATATTTCTCATTTTATTTTAAGCGAGTGTGCGCGAGACAGAGACGCCTTAGAACTGATCATCCTCAAACATGCTTTCGTTGTGTGAGCACTAAGACCACCATCAACAACACAAATGTGATGCCATGTGAAAATAAAGGACGTGAACACATTAGGGTCTTGAGTCATGGTTATTGGGTTAAGAACGTGTGTTATTTACTCTCCCGTTACAACGCACGGGCTCTTTTGCTAGTACGCGCTATTCGTCACCCTGGGTGAGGAATTCTTATTCCTCACCCCAGCTGAACCACACACTTTAGGGAAGAAACAAAGGTTGTGACATAAATTTACCTCCTGCATGGCCCTGGCAAAAAAAAGACCGGACTTGCAAGGTAAATTTACCTCGCGCGTCTATGTACTGCTAAAATAATCAGGAGAAACCCCACTATGGATCATGGGTCGTGGGACGGTGGGAGGTCTCTGTCATTTTCCAAACCGTCTCCGTCAGACAACATGTCCACCGCCGCTACCCCCGACCTGCTCCGCACTAGCCATGGCGGCTCCTCTTCCCCGGAGTCCAGCAGAGCAGGCCACTCTATCCATGCGGCGGCGAACTAGGAACTGTGATTTTGCATAAGGAGAATAGGTCGCCCGCCAGCGAGATCCAATTCAGCGGATGCGGCGGCGCCAAGTCTGACCTCGACCTCAACGCCAGGGCAACACTCGCCCGTGTCGACGCGCTCTGGGAGCTCAGAGTGTCGGAGTAAATGACCACGGGTAGCCTTATCGGCTCCCCCTGGCTTTTCAAGACATCGGACCGACTGTGCCCCTCAAGCATCCAAGACGAAGGGCCGCCTTCTCGTGGCTGGCTGGTCCAGTGGCCGGCTGCGGGAAGGCGGCGAGGTTTAGTAAGCCGTCCCGAAGTGGGCCGACTCCTAGCAGGCGGCCACCAGAGTGGCTGACTATTAGCAAGCGGCCCGCCATGCACCATCAAAGTTTGCACCCACATAACGGTGATAAGATGGGGCGTGGCTATAGTGAAGCCTGCCGCCCCCGAATCCCGGAGCGAGCGTGGCCACAGTGCAATGTACCGGGCGGTCATCCACCGCTCGGCGCGACACTGTTGCCATGTTGACCATGACACCACCCATGGCAGAACGACCATGCCGCCCACGACGAGCTGTGATGTAGACTCGACTAGATGGCGAGTCGTTCGTCGGCCCGAACTTTCACGGTACTAGCAGCAACAAGAAATTCCGATCGAGCAAAGATACAAGACCGTAATATCAAAAACTGGCGTCGAGTAGATGAATCAACTCCACGCGTAGCAGCGAAAAAATCCGTCACGGATCAGCAAAAGCAAACACGATATTTGGTGTCCCCCGACATGGGACTTTTCTGACTTTTATTCAACTCACGATCTAAACAAAACTTCTCAAATAAAACCTGACCCTGTACACGGCCGTAGCCGGCCCCTTATATAGGCGCACACAACCGACTCTCTAGCTAGCTTAAACTGACTTGGACTCCTACTCTTATCCCAACTAACAAATTAACAAACTTAATTATCCAGCACCGTTGATCACATAGCAACCTATGAAAAACTAGGACTCTTCTTTATTAGACCAAAAGAAATCAACGTGACATATCCTTAAATAAACTAAATCTTGATTTTCATGGTGCCTACCATCACGTATTGGCTTGGTGTTCTAAACCGTGGCTCAACCTTGTCTTGTACTGGTATTTTAATTACCATGTCCCCTATTCGTAACATATGCCCTGCGCTACCTGAAGCTTGCTCCGTCGTTAGCTTGACTGCCCTGCAATCTTTTGGTCCATTGTTCTGCTGCATATCAAGCTCGTGATTTATAGTAACGACAGCACCAGTACACCGTTGAGCCGGAAACATAGCAATGGCACTAGTGGCCACATCAAGCTGTCGGTACAGCATGAAGGCTGTGGGCCCTACCTGTCAGTGAGCTACCAGAAGGTGGCATGACCAAACCAGTCGGCACGAGGAGAGGCTGGCTCCCAACAGCCAGCCTACCCTCATCGTGGAAGTTTGTGCACCATTAACCAGATAAGACAGGGTGATGCTACAATGATCGCCCGCTAGGCAGCAGCACTATAGCCACGCCCGCCCCGACAAAGCCATCATCATCAAGGGCAAGGCTACAGTAATGAGCAGCCGACAGGGCCCACAGGCGGTGGGCCTAGCCTATCGGCCAAGAGGCCGGCAGCCGGCGGGACCCACCAGTCGGCGGGCCGCAGCAGCCAGCGGAGAAGCCGGCGTCTATAGACACTGATGGTCTGGGTCGACACCCAGTCGGATTACCATTGTACCCCTGGAGGATAGGCCTATATAAACCCTCCAGGGCACCCATGCAAAGGGTTGATCTCTTAAAATCACACACACCATATAGAAAGAAGAGGAGATCTAGCCTTGTCCTCCGTCTTCCTCTAGCCAAATAGCTCAAGGAGCCACTTGTAGCTATTTATTGATTTAGTGATCATGCGGAGACCCCGCAGAGCAGGACTAGGGGTGTTATCTTCTAGGAGAGCCCCAAACTTGGGTAAGATTCGCCGGCGTGCATGTCTTTGCCTCATCCCGTTTCCAGGCACCGGTGATGTCTTACTGGCTCCCATTATGATTAGCCATCCTTTGGCATATGTAGCACCTACCACCCGACATTTGGCGCCCACCATGGGGCCAGGTGCACCGTTGTCCGGAGACCTGCTCTGGACAGGAACCCTGTTCCTTCCCGGCGAGCGTAGTCAGCCCGGCACGCCCGATAGCACTTGCCCCGATGCACTGCATGGCGTCGTCGACGCCGCCTGTGCAGCGATCTGCCTTGCGAATCTTCTCGGTGAGGACCGCCTCTCCGACGAGCCCTCGCCAGAGGCGGGTGCGGCTGATGTCTACTACACAACCTTCTTATTGTAGACGTTGTTGGGCCTTCAAGTGTAGAGGTTTGTAGGACAGTAGCAAATTTCTCTCAAGTGGATGACCTAAGGTTTATCAATCCGTGGGGGGCATAGGATGAAGATGGTCTCTCTCAAACAACCCTGCAACCAAATAACAAAGAGTCTCTTGTGTCCCCAACACACCCAATACACAATGATAAATTGTATAGGTGCACTAGTTCAGCGAAGAGATGGTGATACAAGTGCAATATGGATGATAGATATAGGTTTTTGTAATCTGAAAATATAAAAACAGCAAGGTAACTAATGATAAAAGTGAGCGTAAACGGTATTGCAATGGTAGGAAACAAGGCATAGGGTTCATACTTTCACTAGTGCAAGTTCTCTTAACAATAATAACATATTTGGATCATATAACTATCCCTCAACATGCAACAAAGAGTCACTCCAAAGCCACTAATAGCGGAGAACAAACGAAAAGATTATGGTAGGGTACGAAACCACCTCAAAGTTATCCTTTCTGTTCTATCTATTCAAGAGTCCGTAGTAAAATAACATGAAGCTATTCTTTTCGTTCAATCTATCATAGAGTTCATACTAGAATAACACCTTAAGACACAAATCAACCAAAACCCTAATGTCACCTAGATACTCCATTGTCACCTCAAGTATCCGTGGGCATGATTATACGATATGCATCACACAATCTCTGATTCATCTATTCAACCAACACAAAGTACTTCAAAGAGTGCCCCAAAGTTTCTACCGGAGAGTCAAGACGAAAACGTGTGCCAACCCCTATGCATAGGTTCATGGGCGGAACCCGCAAGTTGATCACCAAAACATACATCAAGTGAATCACGTGAATATCCCATTGTCACCATAGATAAACACGGATAAGACATACATCAAGTGTTCTCAAATCCTTAAAGACTCAATCCGATAAGATAACTTCAAAGGGAAAACTCAATTCATTACAAGAGAGTAGAGGGGGCAGAAACATCATAGGATCCAACTATAATAGCAAAGCTCGCGATACATCAAGATCGTGCCATAGAGAGAACACGAGAGAGAGAGAGAGAGAGAGATCAAACACATAGCTACTGGTACATACCCTTAGCCCCGAGGGTGAACTACTCCCTACTCGTCATGGAGAGCGCCGGGATGATGAAGATGGCCACCGGTGAGGGATCCCCCCTCCGGCAGGGTGCCAGAAAGGGCTCTCAAGAGGTTTTTGGTGGCTACAGAGGCTTGCGGCGGCGGAACTCCCGATCTATTGTTTGCTTCGATGTTTTTAGGGTATATGGGAATATATAGGCGAAAGAAATCGGCCGGGGGAGCCACGAGGGGCCCACGAGACAGGGGCGAACCCAGTAGGGGGGGCGCCCCCACCCTCGTGGCCACCTCAAAGCTTCCTTGACTTCAACTCCAAGTCTCCTAGATCACATTCGTTCCAAAAATCACAATCCCGAAGGTTTCATTCCATTTGGACTCCGTTTGATATTCCTTTTCTTCGAAACACTGAAATAGGCAAGAAAACAACAATATGGGTTGGGCCTCCGGTTAATAGGTTAGTCCCAAAAATAATATAAAAGTGTATAATAAAGCCCATAAACATCCAAAATAGATAATAATATAGCATGAATGCTTCATAAATTATAGATACATTGGAGACGTATCAACATCCCCAAGCTTAATTCCTTCTCGTCCTCGAGTACCTAAATGATAAAAGAAAGAATTTATGAAGTGTGAATGCTATAAGGTGCACAAGTTTGATCAATGATAATTTCAATCACCTTTTCTAGCATGATTATATGTCATAACAATAGTTCATCTCATAAAACTCCTCAAGATCAAGTAACAAGCTATTCACATGTTAAAGCATAGACCATAAACTTTTTTGAAAACTAGCAAACTTCATTCTCAGTCATCAAACAATTACAATTCATCTTATTTTTAGGAAGGGTCTATGTCAAAGCTTTGATTTAGCAAACTCCACATACTCAACCATCATATAGTCTTCTACAATTGCTAACACCCACGCAATACTTATGGTTATGGAGTTTTAATCGGACACTAAGAAAGATAGGGGCTTATAGTGTTGCCTCCCGACGTATTTACCTTTGGGTGATGTCAACAATAATAGTTCATGCTAACTTACATCCAATTGGATATATATATCAGGATCTTTCCAACACGAGGTTCTTGCCAAAGGATAAAATGAAAAAGGGAAAGGTGAAGATCACCTTGACTCTTGCATAAAATAAAAGACATAAAGTAAAAGATAGGCCCTTCGCAGAGGGAAGCAGGGATTTGCAGAGGTGCCAGAGCTCGGTTTTTAAATAGAGATAAATAATTTTGAGAGGTATGATCTCATTGTCAACATAACAACCAAGAGTTCCCAATATCTTCCATACTACACACATTATAGGCGGTTCCCAAACAGAATGGTAAAGATTTTACTCCCCCTCCACCAACAATCACACTCCACGGCCATCCGAAACAACGGGGTACCGTCCATACCAACAACAGTCCTGGGGGAGTTTTGTTTGCAATTATTTTGATTTGATTTTGATCTTTTGATCATGGGACTGGGCATCCCGGTTACCAGCCATATTCTCGTGAATGATGAGCGGAGTCCACTCATCTTGAGAATAACCCACCTAGCATGGAAGATACTGACAGCCCCTAGTCACTACATGAGCGATTCGGGCATACAAAACAGATTATTATTTGAAGGTTTGGAGTTTGGCACATGCAAATTTACTTGGAACGGCAAGTAAATACCGCATATAGGTAGGTATGGTGGACACTCATGGCAAAAACTGGGTTTAAGGATATTTGGAAGCACAAGTAGTATCTCTACTTGGTGCAAGGAATTTTGGCTAGCATGAGGGGGAAAGGCAAGCTCAACATGTTTGAATGATCCATGACAATATACTTTAACTGAGATGAGAGAAAACATAACCCATTACGTTGTCTTCCTTGTCCAACATCAACTTTTTAGCATGTCATACTTAATAAGTGCTCACAATTATAAAAGATGTCTAGGATAGTATATTTATATGTGAAATCTCTCTTCCTTCAATATTCTTTCATGAATTGTTTAAATAACCAATACAATGCTTGCTAACCTTCAATAAATTTACAACCTCTACTTCTTGGATATGAAGTCATTACTCCCCGTGGGATAAGCAAATGAAACATATATAATTTCAGATTTATGACATTCAACTCATTCAACCATTTACTCATAGGATATAAGTGAAGCACACGAGTAAATGACAAACTACTCCAAAAAGATATAAGTGAATATCAATGAGTAGCTAAAGAATTGTGTAACTATGTGAAGACTCTTTCTCATTTAGGAATTTCAGATCTTAGTATTTTATTCAAACAGCAAGCAAAACAAAATAAAATGACATTGCAAGGATAGCACAACTCATGCGAAGAAGCAAAAACTTAGGTTCAACCGATACTAACCGATAGTTGTTGAAGAAGAAAGGTGGGATGCCTAACGGGGCATCCCCAAGCTTAGATGCTTCAGACTTCTTGAAATATTATCTTGGGGTGCCTTGGGCATCCCCTAGCTTAAACTTTTGTGTCTCCTTAATTCCTCTCATATCATGGTTTCTCTTTTTATCAAAAGCTTCATCCACACCAAACTCAACAAGAACTCGTGAGATAGGTTAGTATAAACCAATGCAAAACCTTATCATTTTCTACTGTAACAAATCACTAAAATTATTATTCAAAATTGCATACTAAATGCCTCTGCATATTTAATACTCCTATCCTCAAATAGAATCATTAAACAAGCAAACATATGCAAACAATGCAAACATAACAGCAATCTGCCAAAACAGTACAGTCTGTAGAGAATGCAAGATTCATCATACTTCCCTAACTCCAAAAATTATGAGAAAAATACTATGCTATAGAAGATTTATCAGAGCTCATTATGCAAAAAGTTTCAACATATACCATTTTCTGACTTTTCTAGGGAATTTTTGCAACAGCGGTGAACTTTATGTTTTCAAACAGCAACATGTATACTAGCAAAATAAGCAAGGTAAGGGCTATCCTTGACATTTTTATTGAAACTAAAGATGCAAAATATTAATACAAATAACATCAAGCAAATACTAACAAGAGAAAATGACGCTCCAAGAAAAACACATATCATGTGGTGAATAAAAATATAGCTTCAAGTAAAGTTACCGATAAACGAAGATGAAAGAGGGGATGCCTTCCGGGGCATCCCCAAGCTTAGGCTCTTGGTTGTCCTTGAATATTGCCTTGGGGTGCCTTGAGCATCCCCAAGCTTAGGCTCTTGCCACTCCTTATTCCATACTCCATCAAATCTTTACCCAAAACTTGAAAACTTCACAACACAAAACTCAACAGAAAACTCGTAAGCTCCGTTCGTATAAGAAAATAAAACAACCACTTAGGTATTGTAATGAACTCATTATAAATTCATATTGGTGTAATATCTACTGTATTCCAACTTATCTATGGTTCATACACTCTGATACGACTCATAGATTCATCAAAATAAGCAAACAACACATAGAAAACAGAATCTGTCAAAAACAGAACAGTCTGTAGTAATCTATAACAAACGTATACTTCTGGAACTCCACAAATTCTAACAAATTAGGAAGACCTAAGAAATTTGTGTACCAATCCAGAGAAAAACGAATAAGATCAAAATCACGTTTCTGTGAATTATCAAAACTAATTTACTGGATGCAAAAGTTTCTGATTTTCAGCAGGATCAACACAATTATCACCGTAAGCTATCCTAAAGGTCTTACTTGGCACTTTATTGAAATAAAAACTATAAAACATGATTACTACAGTAGAATAATCATGTGGGAACACATAAACAGTAAGGGTAAATATTGGGTTGTCTCCCAACAAGCGCTTTTCTTTAATGCCTTTCTGGCTAGGTATGATGATGACAATGATGCTCACATAAAAGATAAGAATTGAAACATAACGGGAGCATCATGAAGCATGAGACTAGCACATTTAAGCCTAACCCACTTCCTATGCATATGGATTTTGTGAGCAAACAACTTATGGGAACAATAATCAACTAGCATAGGAAGGCAAAACAAGCATAACTTCAAAACTTTAAGCACATCGAGAGGAAACTTGATATTATTGTAATTCCTACAAGCATATGTTCCTCCCTCATAATAATTTTCAGTAGCATCATGAATGAATTCAACAATAAAACCATCACATAAAGCATTATTTTCATGATGCACAAGCATAGAAATTTTACTACTCTCCAAATAAGAAATTTATTCTTATGAATAGAAGTGGGAGCAAACTCAACGAAATAACTATCATGTGATACTTTATTCACATAATCAATTTGATCATTAAAATCATGATGACAAGTTTCATGGATATCATTACTCTTTATAGCATAAATTTCATCACAATAATCACAATTGATAGGAGGCATGCTATCATCATAATATATTTTCTCATCCAAACTTGGGGGACTAAAAATATCATCTTCATCAAACATAGCATCCCCAAGCTTGTAGCTTTGCATATCATTAGCATCATGGATATTCAAGGAATTCATACTAACAACATTGCAATCATGCTCATCATTCAAAGATTTAGTGCCAAACATTTTAATGCATTCTTCCTCTAGCAATTGAGCACAATTATCGGAATCCTTATTTTCACGGAAGACATTAAAAAGATGAAGCATACGAGGCACCCTCAATTCCATTTTTAATTTTATTTCATAGACTAAACTAGTGATAAAACAAGAAACAAAAAGATTCGATTGAAAGATCTAAAGATATACCTTCAAGCACTCACCTCCCCGGCAACGGCGCCAGAAAAGAGCTTGATGTCTACGACACAACCTTCTTCTTGTAGACGTTGTTGGGCCTCCAAGTGCAGAGGATTGTAGGACGGTAGCAAATTTCCCTCAAGTGGATGACCTAAGGTTTATCAATCCATGGGAGGCGTATGATGAAGATGGTCTCTCTCAAAAAACCTTGCAACCAAATAACAAAGAGTCTCTTGTGTCCCCAACACACCCAATACAATGGTAAATTGTATAGGTGCACTAGTTCAGCGAAGAGATGGTGATACAAGTGCAATATGGATGATAGATATAGGTTTTTGAAATCTGAAAATATAAAAACAGCAAGGTAACTAATGATAAAAGTGAGTGTAAACGGTATTGCAATGGTAGGAAACAAGGCATATGGTTCATACTTTCACTAGTGCAAGTTCTCTCAACAATAATAACATACTTGGATAATATAACTATCCCTCAACATGCAACAAAGAGTCACTCCAAAAGCCACTAATAGCGGAGAACAAACAAAGATATTATGGTAGGGTACGAAACCACCTCAAAGTTATCCTTTCTGTTCTATCTATTCAAGAGTCCGTAGTAAAATAACATGAAGCTATTCTTTCCGTTCAATCTATCATAGAGTTCATACTAGAATAACACCTTAAGACACAAATCAACCAAAACCGTAATGTCACCTAGATACTCCATTGTCACCTCAAGTATCCGTGGGCATGATTATACGATATGCATCACACAATCTCAGATTCATCTATTCAACCAACACAAAGTACTTCAAAGATTGCCCCAAAGTTTCTAAGGGAGAGTCGAGACGCAAACGTGTGACAACCCCTATGCATAGGTTCATGGGCGGAACCCGCAAGTTGATCACCAAAACATACATCAAGTGAATCACGTGAATATCCCATTGTCACCACAGATAAACACGGCAAGACATACATCAAGTGTTCTCAAATCCTTAAAGACTCAATCCGATAAGATAACTTCAAAGGGAAAACTCAATCCATTACAAGAGAGTAGAGGGGGGAGAAACATCATAAGATCCAACTATAAAGGCAAAGCTCGCTATACATCAAGATCGTGCCATAGAGAGAACACGAGAGAGAGAGATCAAACACATAGCTACTGGTACATACCCTCAGCCCCGAGGGTGAACTACTCCCTACTCGTCATGGAGAGCGCCGGGATGATGAAGATGGCCACCGGTGAGGGATCCCCCCTCCGGCAGGGTGCCAGAAAGGGCTCTCAAGAGGTTTTTGGTGGCTACAGAGGCTTGCGGCGGTTGAACTCCCGATCTATTGTTCGCTTTGATGTTTTTAGGCTATATGGGAATATATAGGTGAAAGAAGTCGGTCGGGGGAGCCATGAGGGGCCCACGAGACAGGGGGCGCGCCCAGTAGGCGGGGCACCCTCGTGGCCACCTCGAAGCTTCCTTGACTTCAAGTCCAAGTCTCCTGGATCACGTTCATTCCAAAAATCACGCTCCTGAAGGTTTCATTCCGTTTGGACTCCGTTTGATATTCCTTTTCTTCGAAACACTGAAATAGGCAAGAAAACAACAATATGGGCTGGTGTTGGTGTCAAAACCGGAAGATCTCGGGTAGGGGGTCCCGAACTGTGCGTGTAAGGCTAATGGTAACAAGAGACGAGAGACACGATGTTTACCTAGGTTCGGGCCCTCTCGATGGAGGTAATACCCTACTTCCTGCTTGATTGATCTTGATGATATGAGTATTACAAGAGTCGATCTACCACGAGATCGTAGAGGCTAAACCCTAGAAGCTAGCCTATGATTATGACTGTTGTTGTCCTACGGACTAAACCCTCCGGTTTATATAAACACCAGAGGGGGCTAGGGTTACACAGAGTCGGTTACAGAGAAGGAGATATACACATCCGAATTTCCTAGCTTGCCTTCCACGCAAAGGAGAGTCCCATCCGGACACGGGATGAAGTCTTCAATCTTGTATCTTCATAGTCCAACAGTCCAACCAAAGTATATAGTCCGGCTGTCCGAGGACCCCTTAATCCAGGACTCCCTCAGTAGCCCCTGAACCAGGCTTCAATGACGATGAGTCCAGCGCGCAGATTGCCTTCGGCATTGCAAGGCAGGTTCCTTCTCCGAATACTCCATAGAAGATTTTGAACACAAGAATCGTGTCCGACTCTGCAAAACAAACTCCACATACCACCATAGAGAGCACGGTATTCCATGAATCCAATCTGCTGACAGCTTTTTATGACATCACGCCATGGTTCGGTTATTATTCGAACCGTTTTTCACAACCAGCCACCGCACATGTCGCGAGGCAGTTTTATTGGCACGTCTTGTCAAAGCAGAGATCGTGTCCCCTTATCACGGGATTCTCAACCGTGCCATCAATCGTGGCGTTTGGGGAATAAGCGATTTTAGAGGGCAAGTGGGGAGGCGCGGGATCTCCGCTGCCTTTATAAGGGGATAAGAACTTCCTTTTTCACCCACGCCTTCCTCTGCTCATCCATTCCTTTTCGCTTGAGCCCTAGTGCCCAAGCGCTCCTCTTCTCAGCCCAAAAAGGCTTCCCGAAAATGTCCGGATCCGGAGCAGGAGGCAAGTGGATGGCCTCTACCGTTCGGGAGAAGGATATCAAAAAGCTTCGGGGGGGGCAGGTATTTGGCCAAGAGAATTGGCCACCGTCTTCCGACGGCGGGACAGATCATCCCCACCCCGGATCCCCACGAGAGGGTGGTATTCCTCCCTCATTTTGTCCGTGGGCTAGGGTTTCCCCTTCATCCATTCGTTCGCGGCATCATGTATTATTACGGGATTGATTTTCATGATCTATCCCCAAATTCCTTCCTCAACATCTCGACATTCATCGTCGTGTGTGAGGCCTTTCTCCACATCCCGCCACACTTTGGCTTATGGCTGAAAGTTTTTAACGTGAAGCCCAAGGTAGTGAGCGGCGAGCACGCCGAGTGCAGAGGCGCCATGGTGAGCAAGATGCCCAACGTTACATGGCCAACGGGTACTTTTAGTGATTCCGTCAAGGAGTGGCAACAATAGTGGTTTTACATCACTGAGCCACGCGGCAAAGAATGGGCCGCGGCTCCGGAATTCAGATCTGGAGCCCCTCTACGACTCATGTCCTGGCCCAAGAAGGGCCTGAACTGGGCTTCGTCTGACGAACTACCGGTGCTCCAGACGCGTGTCCAAGATATGGAAGACAAAAATATCAAGCTAGTTAATGTAGTCCAGGTGGTGCTAGTTCGCCGGATTCTACCTTGTCAACACCGGGCTTGCAATCTATGGGAGTTTGACCCGGCCAAGCACCAGACCCTGCTAGAGCTCTTTGGCTCCATGCATAAGGATATCTGGAAGGTGCTTTTCAAGTCCGGCAAACCGTGGCCGGACTCCGCCGAGGATCGCGGGTACCAATTGCCCCGCCCTGCAAGTTCGGTGAGTAACTATACATTGACAATTCATATGTTTCATTTGCATATCCTTGGGAAAATGCTTAACGTATTTCCCTTTAATTTCCCAGGGCTTGGCAAAGAAGGCAGGGCGGATCTACTGTCCGGCCCCGCTGCCAGAAGAACCGGCCGGCCCACTGCCCATTCTTCCTCCGAAGAGGACGAGGAGGAGGAGGAGGAAAACAAATCCCCCGCGGGGGGAAGAAAGAAAAGGACGGCCTCCATCTCCTTGGAGGCCGAGTCGCCTAAAAGGGGAAAAACTCCCCTTTTAGAGGAGTCCACTGCCGCCGCCGATAGCAGCCCGGAGTGGGATCCCAGGGCCCAGCCCCTGGTGAACTTGTGAGTATAAAATCCGAACATACTTATGCGTCCATACTTGTCGTGGCATAACATTTTAATCTGAGCCATATTTTTTTAGTCCTGCGAGGCCGAACAGCCCTTGTCAGAGGATTTGCTGGGTTTGGATGCTATGGAGAGCGAGACACCCCCGAAGGCCCCCTCCCCCGGACATGTGAATGACACCGAGGTTTCATCCCAGAAGGGCCCGGGCCACGAAGGGGGAGGGGAGATCGCAAAGGAGACGCCAGGAGGCCACACTTCAGGGTCTGGACACACGGGAGAGAAGGCTCCCGTGGATGCTGACGGCAGGGTTCGTCTTGAATCCGGCCCCCAGCCGGACACGATGCTGGAGATCAATAAGGCCCCAGAATCAGACAAGCCGCCTCTGTCAGCTGAAGGAGGTGAATCTGTTCCACCGACTTCCTCTGTCCAACCAGAGTTGTCGAATACTTTGTTAGCGGCGCTGAGGGGCGCCTCCATCATTGATGAGCACCGTGACCTTATGGGTGCGGTGATTGAGAAGATTCAGTCTACCGAGAGTGGACTGGATAAATCCTGTATCAGCCTCATGAGAGGCTTTGAGGTATGTTTTATGAGGTTTGGAAGAGTGTCATGGTATAGATAGCAGCCCCTGATACACTATTCAGTGAAGGAAAAGACCGGACAGAGGATTAAATTTATGTTCACAGGAGACTTACTTGATGACCTCTACCTCTTTTTTTAATAAGCAGGCGTCTGCCGCGTCCGCCGCTTCTCATGTTGTGGAAGTATCCGGACTGAGTAGGGATGGCAACGGGGCCCCATACGCGCCAAACCCATGAGGATTTCATCTATTAGGGGGTGGGGATGGGCAAAAAACATCCCCGTGGGGGTATTTACCAAACTAGTTTATTCCCCATAGGGTACAATGGGGATGGGGACGATATCTTATTCCCCAGACCCAATACCCATCGGGGACCCGGTTAGTAACCGTGACACTGCGGTCAACCTTAAAATATTCACAAACAAACTTGCGAAAACAAAAAAAGCTATGAAAAAACCTTAAACATGTCTCGCATCCTCACCTCAGCTGCCACCATGACCAAGAAGTCAATACGACCTAGATAGGCATTAGCAGGACAAGGACAACACCATGAATGTATGTTGATTATAGGGTGTCATATTATGTACATGAGTATTTGTTTATGGGGATGGGGACCCTAATGGGGCCCCGTTCCCCAGTGGGGCATGGGTATGGGGAAATTTCATCCCCAGTCATGTAAACAGGGATGGGGATGGGATGATAGGGAATAGATGGGGATGGGGATGTTGTAGGTATCCCCATAGGGGATTGTCCCCATTGCCATTCCTAGGACCGAGGCATAGTCTGGAGCAGGCCGAAGGAGAACTTGGCCGAGTGCAGAAGCAGCTGGAGGATAACCAAGGTATGCAAAAACCTTGTTTTTTTGGGCACAGATGAATAAGTGTGCGTGATGAAAATATTTTTATAATGTGCTCTAGGGGCGACGATCGAAATTGAGGCTCTTAAAAAGGCTGTGGCCGAAGCCGAGAAGAAGGCCGCCGTAGAGCAGGCTCTCCGCGAGAAGCATGAGGCCAAAGTTATTGAAGCTGAGCGAGAGCTTCAAGAGGCTGTGGAGAAATGCGAGACCTTGGAGCAGAGTTTATCAGGGAAAGAATCCGAACTCTCCCAGGCTCGCCAAGCCGCAAGTGATGCCCCGGGGGAAGCCCAAGGTGCCTTGAAGGAAATCCAGGAGGCGAGGAAGATTGCGGCTGGTAAGGCTTTTTATATACAAAGCGGGTAATTTAAAGGAGAAAATCATGTTGATAGTTTAAATTCTAATTTCCCTAGGGGTATTTGCGGAGCTACCACACAGCATCTCTGATGCTGCCCAATTCTACCGAGCCGAAGAGGGGAATACTGCGGATAAGCTCTTCTGGATGCAGTATCTGGCGCCGAATTATCCTGTGCCTTTCTCCGACCAACTGAAGCAGCTGGTCGAACTGCATAAGGCGGTCGAACTAGCCATGAAGGATTTGATTATCCGGCTGTGGCCCGCCGAGCCGATTCCAAGCAGTTACTTTGGGCTCGTGAAGCGGCTTGTGAGTGCCTGCCCTCGACTCGAAGTCATCAAGCGGTCGGTATGCATAGAAGGCGCGCGAATGGCCTTCGCCCATGCAAAGGTGCATTGGGGGAAGATGGATGCGGAAAAGTTGATGACCGAGGGACCGCCAGAGGGAAAGGAGCACCGCAAGCCCGAGTTGTATTATGAGGGTGTCTTGAAAGGAGCCCACCTTGCGGCGGAGCAATGCACCAAGGACGTTATATTTCCATGAATACGGTCATGTTTGTCCTTTGTAATGTCTGAACAAGGTTATTTACATTATTTATGGCTTGTCGTTTGAAAGTTTTTCCTCCTGTGCGGCCGTTTTATATACTAATCCTGAGAGTTGGCCAGTCGTCGGCTTCCGCCCCCACGTAGTAAGTACGGGGGTGTTTGGGATAAACCTGAGCACTCTTTATCCCAGTGTTGGGTCCCTAAAGGAGGTGTTTAGCACAGCGAACCAGGCAATCAGACTATAGGGCTTTATCACTCTCACTTAGCCATAGGAGTGTTTTAAAAGGAAGGTAGGCGCAGCCCCTAGTGTTCGGAAGACCGCACAAGGGGCTCTATAAGCGCCTGATCAGAAAAAAGCTGATCCATCGCACGCTGCATTGGTTATGGCATTATGCGGAAGAAATCCTTAAAGATTTTAGAACCTCTCGAACAACTGCCAGCTCTCGCTGCATCATGACAGTTAGTTTTCGGCTTTCTCTACTGAGGTGCTCGTCCGGAAGAACCGGGACACAATCGCAGTAGTTCTCCCAGTGCTACCTTAGCCGATATAGTGGAACATAAGGTACCAAAACATAGGAGCCGGGCAAACGCAACTATTGACCCAAGACATGATTTGGAGCTGATGCATATAATGCTATAAGTTCGGGGTGCCGAACTGCCGTGAAGGTGTTCGGACTTCTGCGCCGTAGTATGGGTATGATAAAGCCCCTGGCATATTAAGGCATATCGGGAATAGCAGTTGCCTTTTAACAAAAGAGTTGTAAATAAGAAATAGCAACAGATGAGCATCATATAAATCCACATGTTGTATTTGAGTAATGCGTTAATGCGTATGAGTACAGATAATGTGATAAAAAAGAAATATGATTGCGGAACCTGCTGAGGCCAGGCGGGGGGAAGTTGTATTCGGATCCGGAGTGTAGTCGGATTATCATAGAGGGGAATATCTAGATATTCCCTTACGCACTCGAACTGTTTCCGCGTCATCCATCCCTGCCTACGTAATGGTGAACCTGCAAAGAAAATGCAAGAAATGGTTTTGCGCCACAGAGTGGTTGAGCCGCGGTATGTGGCTTGTCTTATCATATTCCAAAGTGTTTTTAATTAAGCTCCCGGCGAGCCGGGCTATCCTGCCGCGCAGTGGTTCGAACTCCTTTGCCGGCGTCCAAAAGCTTGGCCGTCGACTCGAGGTTTGACTGGAAGGTGCCATGCGTTGCTCTTGCTGTTAAAGCGGTGGTAGACTCCTCGGCAGTAAGGGGGAGTTCGGACCTGCCATTAACCGCGATGACGCCGCGTAGACCGGGCATCTTGAATTTACGGTAGGCATAATGTGGCACCGCGTTGAACCGAGCGAATGCGGTTCGTCCGAGCAGTGCCTGATGGTCACTGCTAAATGGGACGATGTTGAAGACTAACTCTTTGGTACGGTGATTTTTCAGAGATCCGAAGACCACGTCCAGTGTGATTGAGCTCGTGCAACAAGCCTCTATACCTGGTATGACACCTTTGAAGGTGGTTTTTGTGGGCTTGATCCTTCAGGGGTCGAGGCCCATTTTGCGCACTGTATCCTGGTATAGCAGGTTCAGGCTACTGCCTCCGTCCTTAAGGACTCGTGTGAGGCGAAATCCGTCAATGATGGGATCGAGGACCAGTGCGGCCGAACTGCCATGACGGATACTGGTAGGATGGTCCCTGTGATCGAAAGTGATCGGGCAAGAGGACCATAGGTTAAACTTTGGGTCGACTGGCTCCATCGCATAGATGTCCCTTAGTGCACGCTTCCACTTGGGAATGTGGCTTGCGTATATCATATTCACCGTTTTCACCTGGGGAGGGAATTTCTTCTGTCCTCCTGTATTCGGTGATCGGGGCTCCTCGTTGTCATCGTCGCTTTGAGACCCCTTCCCCTTGTTTTCGGCATCTGACCAGCCGGCTTGTTTGAAGACCCAGCATTCTCTGTTTGTATGATTGGCTGGTGTTCCCGGGGTGCCATGGATTTGGCATGGACGGTCAAGTATGCCGTCCAAACTGGACGGGCCTGAATTGTTTTTGTTGAATGGCCCTTTCCACTGATCGGACTTGGAGCCACTGAATCCGGCATTGACTGACGTGTCTTTGGCACTATCACCATTTTTGTGGCGCTTGTGTTTGTTGCACCGTGGTTTGTCGTTGCTATCCTTGGCTTTTGATGTGCCATGATTGCTTGTTGTGTTGTTGCTACGAGCCAACCAGCTATCCTTGCTCGCGCAAAAGTGGGTCATGAGTGTTGTGAGGGCTGCCATGGACTTTGGATTTTCTTGGCCGAGATGTCGGGCAAGCCACTCGTCGCGGATGTTATGCTTAAAGGCCGCTAGGGCTTCTGCATCTGGACAGTCAACAATTTGGTTCTTTTTGGTTAGGAACCGGGTCCAAAATTTCCTGGCTGACTCTCCGGGCTGTTGGGTTATGGGACTTAGGTCATCAGCATTCGGTGGACGCACATAGGTGCCCTAGAAGTTGTCAAGGAACGCGTGTCCGTGGTTTTCCCAACTCCCGATGGAGATTGCCGGCAAGCTATTCAGCCAATGCCGAGCCGGTCCATTGAGTTTTAGTGGGAGGTACTTGATAGTGTGTAGATCATCTCCGCGGGTAGGAAAAAATCTTCTATCCATATTGCAGGGTCTGTAGCAGCATCATATGATTCAATGTTCACGGGTTTGAACCCTTCTGGGAATTCATGATCCATTACTTCATCAGTGAAGCATAGGGGGTGTGCGGCCTCTATGCCGGGCTACATTGTATTCGGTCCGGCCGGATTTGTTAGTGTATCTGCTATGACAGTCCTCGTCATGGGTTGGGGCGTGCCCCCGTGATCCGTAGATCGATCTTGGCTGTCCTGCTTTGTTTTTCAATTTGTCTCGCAGGTCATGTGTGGAGCCTCGGGCCTTTGTGTTTTTGCTTGTTTGGCGTCGGGGTGCGGGCTGGACTTCGGGCTGGTATGCCGCTTTGTCGCGGCCACGGGGTAGCCGGTCAGCCGCATCATGCGCTGGTAGCGTGGGCTTTAATGCCTCCTCCTCGAGTTGAGGTAGCAACCTGCACTTTGGGTAACTTTTTGTAGGGCGCTCGAGTCCGTATTCCTCGGCAGCCAGGACCTCGGTCCATCTGTCAGTTAGCAGAACTTGATCAGCTTGAAGCTGTTGCTGCTTTTTCTTCCGGCTTTTGCAGTGTCTATAAGCCGGCGCTTGAAGCGCTCCTGCTCGACGGGATCCTCAGGCACGATGAATTCTTCATTGCCAAGGCTCACTTCGTCTTCGGAGAGAGGCATGTAGTTATCATCCTCTGATTCTCCATCTGTTGCATGTTCTTTAGGGCTACCTTGCCCATCTTCTTGCTCGGCCTGCTTGAAGCCTGGCTGGGCAGGATTGTTTTCGTCTTCGGCACCATCCGGATTGTTATCATCTCTTGTGCCGGTATCGCTATTTTTTCTATGGCGGGGCTTGGAGCGGCGCCTATGACGTCGGTGTCTAGGTTGCTTATCCAAAGGATTATCTTCGATTGCCTCATCGCCATTGCTTTCTTTGGGGGTGTCCACCATATATATATCATACAATGAGGTGGCTGTCCAGCGCCTTATAGGCGGTGGTTCTTGTTCTTCTCCTGCATCGTCGTCCATACCGTCGACGTCTTCGGAGTTGAAGTCAAGCACGTCGGTTAAGTCATCGACAGTGGCTATTAAGTGGGTGGTGGGTGGGTAACGAATTTCTTCGTCGTCCGTTTCCCACTCAAGCCGGACATAGTTTGGCCAAGGATCTCCCGACAAGGAAAGAGACCTTAATGAATTTAGCACATCACCCAAGGGCGAGTGCTGAAAAATATCCGTGGAGGTGAACTCCATGACCGGTGCCCAATCAGATTCGATAGGCACGGATGCACGCGGTTCAGATCCTGTAGCCAGAGATGAGTCCGGGGGTCCGACAACACCGACCTCATAGGAGGTGGGAGCAGTGTTCGGCTCTAAGGCCGATGAGTATGCGGCCTCCGCGGCAGGGTCCATCCACCCGTCCTTGGAGGGCGCGACCTGCTCCGGATTGATTCCTGGCGCTGCCGCAGGCGTGATCTCCCGAATACTGTCCGACGGCAGATCTAAGTCATGCTCGTCGGGACCGTTCGACGCACCTGACATGGGCTCGAATCCGTCGAAGATCAAGTCTCCGCGGATGTCGGTAGTATAGTTCAAGATTCCAAACCTGATCCGATGGCCAGGGGCGTAGCTATCGATCTGCTCCAGATGGCCATTTGAGTTGGCCCGCAGTATGAAGCCGCCGAATACGAAGATCTGTCTGGGGAGGAAAACCTCCCCCTGGACCGCGTCATTGAAGATGATTGAAGGAGCCATCAGGCCTTATCGCGACAGCATAGTGGAACTCTCAATGAAAGCACCAATGTCGGTGTCAAAACCGGTGGATCTCAGGTAGGGGGTCCCGAACTGTGCGTCTAAGGCTAATGGTAACATGAGACAAGGGACACGATGTTTACCCAGGTTCGGGCCCTCTCGATGGAGGTAATACCCTACTTCCTTCTTGATTGATCTTGATGATATGAGTATTACAAGAGTTGATCTACCACGAGATCGTAGAGGCTAAACCCTAGAAGCTAGCCTATGATTATGATTGTTCTTGTCCTACGGACTAAACCCTCCGGTTTATATAGACATCGGAGGGGGCTAGGGTTACACAGAGTCGGTTACAGAGAAGGAGATCTACACATCCGAATTTCCTAGCTTGCCTTCCATGCAAAGGAGAGTCCCATTCGGACATGGGACGAAGTCTTCAATCTTGTATCTTCATAGTCCAATAGTCCGGCCAAAGTATAGTCTGGCTGTCTGAGGACCCCTTAATCCAGGACTCCCTCAGCTGGGCCTCCGGTTAATAGGTCAGTCCCAAAAATAATATAAAAGTGTATAATAAAGCCCATAAACATCCAAAACAGATAATAATATAGGATGAATGCTTCATAAATTATAGATACGTTGGAGACGTATCAGCAGCCAACTCCGAGAGCTGCCTCATTGACCTCCTTGGCAAGCTCGACATCGCTAGCGAGCCCACCTCCGACCTGGAGTCGATCGGCTTCACCGACCCGATGCTTGTCGACTTCGACACGGCATCCCTCGACGCCTTCCCCACCAATGTGGTGGTCATCGACGACCCTCTCCCTCGAGCCGACAGTGACGGCAGTATCGTCACCGAGGTGCTGGTCATCAGCCATGGCGCCGCATCCGGCACGGACGCCCATGACACTCTGCAGGCAGCGATACACGATCTATCTGCACCCATCCCTGCCGACATCGACGCTGGAGGCCCACCGCCTTGCCCTCATTGAGAACGTCAAGAAGATAGCCTCCATGAGACGCCTCACCGAGGCGTATCAACGTGAGGTTGATCGTGTCGCCTCCGGCACGCCGGCTGCTGCCGGGCCTAACAGCATGGCCATCGCTAGTATGTTGGGGGTCGACCGCCCAGTCTACGCCACACCCCTCGAGAACCTGCGAGCTGCCCAGGAGGCAGCAGACGAACTAGAAGGCTTGGACGGTGACGAGCTATGCTGCATGACGAGACGTGTCCAACAGCTCATCGACGCGGCCGCAGAACGGCAAGAAGCCCGCGCTCGCGCAGAGAGTCCCCCCCCCCCCCGCCGAGAGCACGGCCGGACCTCTCGGACGCCAACAGCAGGTGGCGCCTGCGAGCGAAGAGATAAGGAGCCGGCTGCTAGCCGCAGTCGGACGCGCCTCACCATTGAGCACGACGAAGAAGGTCACCCACGAGCCATGGAGCGGTGAGGTGACCACCCGCCTCCTCCTCTGCCCCGCAGGGAGAGATATCCCTCCCCGCTGCCTGTTGAGCACCCAATGCTCAGCGGCCGGCTGGGCCGCCGCGAAGGAATCAACGAGAACGATGCCCGCCACCAGATCAACTGCCTGGCGTGATCCCTAGCGCTAGAAGAGGAGGATGCTGTCGGCCCGCCTTGTTTCGGCCCCCGCATTCGCGACGAGCCATTTTCCAAAGGATTTTTGCTCCCAAGAGACACGCCCAAATACAACGGCTCGGTGAAGCCGGAAGACTGGCTGATAGACTACTCCACTGCAGTCAGCATAGCAAACGGCAACAGGCGCGTTTCCATGAAGTACGTCCCCCTCATGCTTCAAGGCACAACACACACCTGGCTAAACAACCTCAAGCCCTACAACATCAACAGTTGGGTGGATTTCACCGAGGTCTTCATCTGCAACTTCACCAGCACATACAAGCGGGCGCCCAAGCCATGCCAACTCTCTCTGTGCGTCCAAGGCCCAACCGAGTCCAGTCGTGACTACCTGACGCGCTGGGCCGAGCTCCGCAATTCCTGTGAAGGGGTGCACGAGGTGCAAGCTATAGAGTATTTCACCGCCGGGTGTAGAGAAGGAACCCTCCTCAAGCACCGACTCCTCTGCGACAAGCTGGCCACACTCGACGAGCTGCTGATCATAGCGGTCAACTACGCTACTGCCGACTCAATGAAGTCGGAGCTTCGGGTGGACGCCTCTGGAAAGGTGCTCCCACCGGATCCTAGAACGCCGGCTGGCGACACCAATCGGCGCCCGCATCGCGACAACAAGGGCAAGGCCCCGATTCCGACTTCCACCAGCCGGCAAGTGGCAACAGTTGAAGATCAGCAGCCGAAAGGGCAGCCCATACCCAAACGTCAAAAAGGCGGCAAGCCGGCTTGGCAGCCCGCTTTCTCCTACGAGCAAACCCTTGATGCCCCTTGCAAGTTCCATAGCGGCGCGAAGCCGTCCAACCACACAACCCGGAAGTGCCATTGGCTCACCCGAATCTCTAAAGGCAAAGGGCTGCTGCCTCCTCCGCCTGTTGGCCAGCCGCCTCCGGCTCCTCAGTAGCCGGCGGCCCGCCCAGCAGTCAGAGCCATTCGAGACGAGTTCCTCGAAGAGCACGCAGCCTATGTCATCTTCACGAGCCAAGCTGACGACAGGCGCAGCCGACGTCGGCATCACCAAGAGGTCAATGCTGTCGCCTGCAAAGTTCTAGAGTTCCTGCACTGTTTTGAGAAGCCCATCAGCTGGAGCCGAGCTGATCACCCAGAGGTGATGCCTTCTCCGGGCTCTTATGCCATGGTGTTGGATGCCACCTTTGCAACTGAGAGGCAGGCTGCTCGTTTCTCCTGAGTCCTGATTGATGGCGGAAGCAGCATCAACATCCTGTACCGTGACACCGTGGAGAAGCTGAACATCAAGACGAAGCAACTCCTGCCCAGTCAGACCGTCTTCCATGGCATTGTACCCAGCCTTTCATGCTCACCAATCGGCTGTTGGGTTATGTAGTAATTTCAAAAAAAATTCCTACGCGCACACAGGATCATGTGATGCATAGCAACGAGAGGAGAGTGTTGTCTACGTACCCAACGCAGACCGACTGCGGAAGCGATGACACGACGTAGAGGAAGTAGTCGTACGTCTTCACGATCCAACCGATCAAGCACCGAAACTACGGCACCTCCGAGTTCGAGCACACGTTCAGCTCGATGACGATCCCCGGACTCCGATCCAGCAAAGTGTCGGGGAAGAGTTCCGTCAGCACGACGGCGTGGTGACGATCTTGATGAACTACAGCAGCAGGGCTTCGCCTAAACTCCGCTACAGTATTATCGAGGAATATGGTGGCAGGGGGCACCGCACACGGCTAAGGAACAGATCACGTGGATCAACTTGTGTCAACTTGTGTGTTTAGAGGTGCCCCTGCCTCCGTATATAAAGGAGGAGAGGAGGGGAGGCTGGCCGGCCAAGGGGGGGAGGCGCAGGAGAGTCCTACTCCTTCTGGGAGTAGGATTCCCCCTCCAATCCTAGTCCAACTAGGATTCCTCGGAGGGGAAAAGAGGAGGAGGGGGTCGGCCACCTCTCCTAGTCCTAATAGGACTAGGGGAAGGGGGGGCGCGCAGCCCATCTAGGGCAGCCCCTTCTCTTTTCCACTAAGGCCCACTATGGCCCAAATAGCTCCCGGGGGGTTCCGGTAACCCTCTCGGTAACCCGGTAAAATCCCGATTTCACCCGGAACACTTCCGATGTCCAAACATAGGCTTCCAATATATCAATCTTTATGTCTCGGCCATTTCGAGACTCCTCGTCATGTTCGTGATCACATCCGGTACTCCGAACAACCTTCGGTACATCAAAATGCATAAACTCATAATATAACTGTCATCGTAACAACATACGTTGTTCCCTTTGTCATCGGTGTGTTACTTGCCCGAGATTCGATCGTCGGTATCCAATACCTAGTTCAATCTCGTTACCGGCAAGTCTCTTTACTCGTTCCGTAATACATCATCTCACAACTAACATATTAGTTGTAATGCTTGCAAGGCTTATGTGATGTGTATTACCGAGAGGGCCCAGAGATACCTCTCCGACAATCGGAGTGACAAATCCTAATCTCGAAATACGCCAACCCAACATCGACCATTGGAGACACCTGTAGTACTCCTTTATAATCACCCAGTTACGTTGTGACGTTTGGTAGTACCCAAAGTGTTCCTCCGGTAAACGGGAGTTGCATAATCTCATAGTCATAGGAACATGTATAAGTCATGAAGAAAGCAATAGCAACATACTAAACGATCGGGTGCTAAGCTAATGGAATGGGTCATGTGATGGGGTTATGTACCTAGGGTAGGGTCATGGACCTGATCCAAGTAACTTACCCTAGGACATCCTTAGAAGAGGTCGCCTTCCAGTCGACCAACGAGGATTCACTCGACTGGCCTGAAGGACTCGACCACGAAGACTCACTCGACCACCAGGAGGTCAAGAGGCACTCTGCACTGCAACGGCCTGTAATCAAGTAGACTTTATGATAGTAAAGGCACTTTATGTGGGGCGTTACCAGTAACGCCCCAGACTTAACTCATCTTAAACCCTCTCCTACGTGGGCTGGTTGGGGTCCTGGCGCACTCTATATAAGCCACCCCCCTCCACAGGCAGAGGGGTTCGGCACCTTGTAATTCATACATTCATAATCCACTCGACCGCCTCCGGGCTCCGAGACGTAGGGCTGTTACTTCTTCCGAGAAGGGCCTGAACTCGTACATCCTTTGTGCTTACAACCTCTCCATAGCTAGGACCTTGCCTCTCCATACCTACCCCCCACTCTACTGTCAGGCTTAGAACCACGACAGTTGGCGCCCACCGTGGGGCCGGTGTTTTAGCGATTTTGTGGAGAAGTTGCGATTCTTCCGAGTACTTTCATCATGGTGTCTGCTGGAGTTTTGGTCGAGGGTCAAGAGATCCGTCTCGGCACTCTCACCTTCATCGCCGACGACTCCGCATGGCTCCAGGAGGCTCCACTCGACGTAGATGCGCTCCCCGTCCGCGGTGCGACGCATTTTCGCGCATGTGTCCGCGGCGTTCTGCTGCGGCAACCGTCGACCCAGTATCGGTCGGCTCCTCCATCGTCCACCCTCCCGGTCTCCCGCCAGCGCAAGCGCTCAGGCCGGTCGAGGCTTCAGCGATGGGTGAGTCACGCGGTGGCTCGCCAATCGGCCACTACACAAGTTGCGGCAATCGAGCCCAACGAATCTCTCTACGGCTTGTTCGATCAGTCGACTGGCTCCGGAGAGACTGCATCCGAGTGCGGAAGCAGTGATCCAGCGGCGGAAATCTTGATGGTCGACGGGCCCCACAGCCCTCCTGGCTTCGCCCGTGGTGGTGGAGCAGGTGACGGCGGCGACCCTGCACGAGGCTACGAAGAGTACCAGCCCGAGCCACTCGACTCTCTGCAAAGAGAAGAGCTTCGCCGCAGGAACGAGGATCCCCTGCGTATTCCCATCGCAGGAGAAACCCCCGAGGCTCGTGCCTTGGAGGAGGCGCGTCTGGCCAATTTGGCCGAGCGCACTCGACTGGAGAACCTTCAGCGAGCACTCGACGAGCGCGCGCGGCAACGAGTTCCCGACACCAGTCGACGTCAACTCTTCCCGCCGACTCAGGTATATCGAACCCCAATTCAGAATTTAGCAGCTGCGACCCGTATAGCAGAGTCCATTCAGCCTTCGCAGTCGGAAGCTGGCAGAGGTTTGCTGCAGATCAGGGATCTGCTCCGGGCAGCAGGAGATCAGAATTCAGCCGTGTCTCAGTCGCGCAACAGAATTCACAGTCGATCTGTCACTGTGAATACGGTTCAGTCGGCTCACAGCCCCAGATCGCCTCCGCGGCGCGAAGGGCGTGAGAATCGGCGAGATCAATATGGCGACAGACTCGACCGAGATGATAGGCGTCGAGTGCCCTATTCCCCTCCGAGGGGTGGGTCTTACGCTCCTCGGCAGCCAGATGATAGGCGTCAGTACAGTACAGGGCGTAGGGTTCCAGTTGACCCCAGAGAGCCAGGCTTCGACGCGCGATCCATTATCGTGCAAGGGTTGGTCGACCGGAACAGAGCCCATCGAGGCGCACTCGACAGAGATGTACCCACGAGCAGTCGAGTACATGTTTCTGGTCCTGAATGTTTCAGCAGAGCTATCAGAGCCGCAGTTATCCCCCCCAATTTCAGGTTGGCAACAGGAGTCAGCAAGTTCACTGGTGAGTCTAAGCCTGAAACTTGGCTTGAAGACTACCGAGTGGCAGTTCAGATCGGTGGTGGGAACGACGAGGTGGCCATGAAGCATTTGCCCCTCATGTTGGAAGGTTCTGCCAGGGCATGGTTGACTCAATTACCTCCTAGCAGCATTTACACTTGGGAAGATCTGTCCCGAGTGTTCGTCAGAACGTTTGAAGGGACTTGCAAGCGACCAGCGGGATTGACAGAGTTGCAAGTCTGCGTGCAGAAAACTAATGAGACTCTCAGAGAGTATATTCAGAGGTGGATCACTTTGCACCACACTGTGGAAAATGTCTCTGATCATCAGGCAGTATGCGCCTTCAAAGACGGCGTCAAGAACAGAGAACTGAGTTTGAAATTTGGTCGAACCGGTGACATGACCTTGAGTCGGATGATGGAGATTGCTACCAAGTACGCCAACGGCGAAGAAGAAGACCGACTCCGAAGCGGCAAGCACAAGCCGAGTCAGTCGGAAAAAGGAAACACCAGTCGGAAACAGAAGCGGAAGGCTGAACCGGCAGCTCCTGGAGAGGCTCTGGCCGTGACTCAAGGAAAGTTTAAGGGGAAACCAAAAGGATCCTGGAACCCCAAGAAGGTAAAGGATAAAGAAGGGAACGACGTGATGGATATGCCGTGTCACATTCACACGAAGAAAGATGAAGAGGGGAATATCATTTACCCAAAGCACACCACTCGCCAATGTCGACTCCTGATCCAGCAGTTTCAGGGAAAACAGTCTAAGGACAAGGAGAAGGAGTCGGACAAGGCCGAAGACAAAGAGGACAGTGAGGGAGGATATCCGCATATCAACTCCACTCTGATGATCTTTGCAGATGTGGAAAGCAGAAGTCGACTGAAAGTGATTAACCGAGAGGTGAACATGGTTGCCCCAGCAAAGGCAAATTATCTGAAGTGGTCTCAAACACCCATCACATTCGACCAATCTGATCACCCGACTCATATTGCCACCCCCGGGAGGCAAGCTTTGGTGGTCGATCCAGTTGTCGAAGGCACTCGACTGACAAAGGTGCTGATGGATGGTGGAAGTGGGCTGAACTTATTGTATGCAGACACATTGAAAGGTATGGGCATTCCGATGTCCCGACTGAGCACTAGTAACATGAGCTTCCATGGAGTTATACCAGGGAAGAAGGCCGAGTCACTCGGCCAGATAGCTTTGGACGTAGTGTTTGGTGATTCGAAGCATTTTCGCAAAGAAAAGTTGACGTTTGAGGTCGTGGATTTTCAAAGTGCATATCATGCCATTTTGGGGAGACCAGCCTATGCACGGTTCATGGCTCGACCATGTTACGTGTACCTCAAATTGAAGATGCCCGGTCCCAAAGGTGTGATCACTGTCACCGGTGATAGGAAAAAGGCAGAGGAGTGCTTTCAGAAGGGCTCCAAGATTGCCGATTCCCAAGTGACAGCGGTCGAGTTCGAAGAATACAAGCAAAACGCAGATCCGAGTGACTTGCTGCGATCCAAGAAGCCCGCCACAGAGTCTGCATTCCAGTCGTCCGGTGAGACGAAGCCTGTTCACATTCACCCGACCGACCCCGAAGCAGCTCCGACCCGCATCTCCACAACACTCGACCCAAAATAGGAAGAAGCGCTCATCCAGTTCCTCCGTGAGAACTGGGACATTTTTGCATGGAAGCCCGCTGACATGCCAGGTGTTCCCAGGGGACTGGCTGAGCATCGCCTAAGAGTCGACTCGTCTGCAAAACCAGTCAAAGAGCATCTTCGGCGGTCCGCCGTCCAGAAGAGAAAGGCCATCGGTGAAGAAGTGGCTCGACTGTTGGCGGCAGGATTTATCCGAGAGATATACCACTCCGAGTGGCTCGCTAATGTCGTCATGGTTCCTAAGAAGGACAAGTCGCTCCGAATGTGCATTGATTTCAAGCACATCAACCGGGCCTGCCCGAAAGATCACTTTCCTCTCCCTCGCATAGATCAAATTGTTGACTCGACCGCGGGATGCGAGAGGTTGTCTTTTTTAGATGCTTACTCCGGGTACCACCAGATCCGTCTGTACGGGCCCGATGAGGTAAAAACAGCTTTCATCACTCCATTCGGGTGCTTCTGCTATATCACCATGCCATTCGGCCTCAAGAATGCCGGAGCCACATTTATGCGAATGATTCAGAAGTGTCTACTCACCCAAATCAGTCGGAATGTGGAAGCTTATATGGATGATATTGTTGTCAAGTCACGAAAAGGTTCCGACCTGCTCGCTGACCTCGCCGAAACATTTGCCAACCTCAGAAGGTATGATATCAAGCTCAATCCATCAAAGTGCACATTTGGAGTTCCTGGTGGCAAGTTACTCGGTTTTCTCGTTTCCGAACGGGGAATCGACGCTAACCCAGAGAAGATTGGCACTATTCTCCGAATGAAACGCCCTGTGCGAGTGCACGATGTCCAGAAGCTTACTGGATGCTTGGCCGCATTAAGTCGATTCATCTCACGACTCGGTGAAAAGGCACTGCCTCTTTACCGACTGATGAAGAAGGCTGACAAGTTCGAGTGGACTCCAGAAGCTGATGCAGCGTTTGCCGAGCTAAAAGCTCTGCTCTCCACCCAGCCGGTGCTTGCTGCTCCAATCAGCAAAGAGCCTCTGTTGCTCTACATCGCAGCCACAGGACAAGTCGTCAGTACTGTGCTAACGGTCGAGCGGGAAGAAGAAGGAAAAGCTCTCAAAGTTCAGCGCCCAGTGTATTATTTGTCTGAAGTCTTGACTCCATCCAAGCAGAGATATCCTCATTATCAGAAGCTTGTGTATGGAATATACATGACCACAAAGAAGGTTGCTCATTATTTCTCTGACCATTCCATCACAGTCGTCAGCGACGCTCCACTATCAGAGATTTTGCACAACAGAGATGCAACTGGTCGAGTGGCCAAATGGGCGATTGAACTTCTTCCCCTTGATATCAAGTTTGAGGCAAAGAAAGCCATTAAGTCCCAGGCGATAGCAGATTTCCTCGCCGAGTGGATTGAACAACAGCAGCCGACTGAAGTTCACTCGGAGCATTGGACCATGTTTTTCGATGGCTCTAAGATGTTGAATGGTTCCGGTGCTGGGGTTGTCCTGGTTTCCCCCAGAGGAGATAAGCTCAGATATGTGCTCCAGATTCACTTTGATTCCTCCAACAATGAGGCAGAATATGAGGCCCTCCTATATGGGTTGCGCATGGCCATTTCACTCGGCGTCCGTCGCCTAATGGTCTATGGCGACTCGGATTTAGTGGTCAATCAGGTGATGAAAGAGTGGGACGTGAGAAGCCCAGCCATGACTGGATACTGCAGTGCAGTGAGGAAGCTGGAGAAGAAGTTCGAGGGGTTGGAGCTCCATCATATACCCCGACTGAAAAATCAAGCAGCTGATGATCTAGCAAAGATAGGTTCCAAGAGAGAAGCCATTCCGAGTGGTGTGTTCTTGGAGCATATACACACTCCGTCAGTCAAAGAAGATCCTTTCACCGAAGAAACTCCGCAGCCCAAGAGCGCCACAGATCCGACTGAAGTTGAAGTCCCAGCGGTGGTCGACTTGATCATGGAGGTTTTGGTGGTCATTCCCGACTGGACGATTCCGTATGTCGCATATATCTTGAGGAAAGAGCTTCCGGAGGATGAGGAAGAGGCTCGACAGATCGTCCGTCGATCTAAGGCCTTTACCGTAATCAAAGGACAATTATACAGAGAAAGCGCGACTGGAGTCGGTCAGAAGTGCATAACACCAGAAGAAGGTCGACTCATCCTCAATGATATTCACTCGGGGACCTGTGGTCATCATGCGTCCTCTCGGACCATCGTGGCCAAAGCATACCGAGCCGGATTTTACTGGCCCAAGGCGAATGAGATGGCAAAAGAGATAGTAGATAAGTGCGAGGGATGTCAGTTCTACTCGAATATGTCGCACAAGCCTGCGTCAGCTTTGAAGACCATCCCACTCGTCTGGCCTTTTGCAGTTTGGGGGCTGGACATGATCGGTCCTTTGAGAACAGGACGAAGTGGCTTCACGCATGTACTGGTGGCAGTCGACAAGTTCACCAAGTGGATCGAGGCTAAACCAATCAAGAGCCTTGACACCGGTACTGCTGTTAGCTTCATCAGGGAACTAATATTCAGATATGGAGTCCCGCACAGCATCATTACGGATAATGGGTCGAACTTTGACTCAGAGGAATTCAGAGCTTTCTGCGACTCCCAGGGCACACGGGTCGACTACGCATCAGTCGCCCATCCGCAGTCGAATGGACAAGCAGAGCGAGCTAATGGACTGATTCTTAAGGGATTGAAGCCTCGACTGATGCGTGATCTCAAACACGCGGCTGGAGCTTGGGTCGACGAACTTCCATCTGTACTCTGGGGACTGCGGACCACGCCTAATCGGTCGACCGGAAGAACTCCATTCTTCTTGGTCTATGGAGCTGAAGCAGTCTTGCCGAGTGATCTTCTCCACAATGCTCCTCGAGTTGAAATCTACAACGAAGCAGAAGCTGAACAAGCGCGGCAGGACGCAGTCGACCTTTTAGAGGAAGAAAGGGAGATGGCTCTGATCCGGTCGACCATCTACCAACAAGATCTGCGCCGTTTCCACGCCCGAAATGTGAGAGGTCGAGCCTTCCAGGAAGGGGATTTGGTTCTCCGAGTGGATCAGCACAAACCACACAAGCTTGCTCCTTCTTGGGAAGGCCCCTTCATCGTCACCAAGGTTCTCCACAACGGGGCGTACCGTCTTTACAACGTCGAGCATAATATCGACGAGCCCCGAGCTTGGAACGCGGAGCTACTCCGCCCATTTTACACTTAAGTTTTATCACTCGGATGAGTTGCAATAAAGTACTTCTGTAGTTCATGGACCTCAAAATAATAGTGTCATAGTTCCTCCATAATTCTGTCACTTTTTATTTTTGTCCAATAAAATTCCCCTCAGTGGGTGACTTAGCCGCGAATCCGTTTCGCCTAAGTTTGTAAAAATCCTACCGAGTGGTGAGCCAGACTCCCACTCGGAGGCTTAGCCGCGAATCCGTTTCGCCTAAGTTATCAAAATCCTACCGAGTGGTGAGCCAGACTCCCACTCGGAGGCTTAGCTGCGAATCCGTTTCGCCTAAGTTATCAAAATCCTACCAAGTGGT
This sequence comes from Triticum aestivum, assembly GCF_018294505.1. Classification (NCBI taxonomy): domain Eukaryota; kingdom Viridiplantae; phylum Streptophyta; class Magnoliopsida; order Poales; family Poaceae; genus Triticum; species Triticum aestivum. The sequence continues at coordinate 586,998,911 of NC_057801.1, read as the reverse complement.
AAGCCAGCCTTCCACTCGGAGGCTTAGCTGCAGTCCAAGCACTCGCCTAAGTTATAAAAATCCTACCGAGTGAAGAGCAACCCTCTCACCCGGAGGCTTAGCTGCAATCCAAGCACTCGCCTAAGGTATAAAAATCCTACCGAGTGAAGAGCAACCCTCTCACTCGGGGGCTTAGCTGCAGTCCAAGCACTCGCCTAAGTTGTGAAAATCCTACCGAGTGAAGAGCAATCCTCTCACTCGGAGGCTTAGCTGCAGCCTCGTGCTCGCCTAAGTTATCAAAATCCTACCGAGTGGTAAGCCAGCCTTCCACTCGGAGGCTTAGCTGCAGCCGCGCGCTCGCCTAAGTTATAAAAATCCTACCGAGTGAAGAGCAACCCTCTCACTCGGGGGCTTAGCTGCAGTCCAAGCACTCGCCTAAGTTGTGAAAATCCTACCGAGTGAAGAGCAATCCTCTCACTCGGAGGCTTAGCTGCAGCCTCGTGCTCGCCTAAGTTATCAAAATCCTACCGAGTGGTAAGCCAGCCTTCCACTCGGAGGCTTAGCTGCAGCCGCGTGCTCGCCTAAGTTATAAAAATCCTACCGAGTGAAGAGCAACCCTCTCACTCGGGGGCTTAGCTGCAGTCCAAGCACTCGCCTAAGTTGTGAAAATCCTACCGAGTGAAGAGCAATCCTCTCACTCGGAGGCTTAGCTGCAGCCTCGTGCTCGCCTAAGTTATCAAAATCCTACCGAGTGGTAAGCCAGCCTTCCACTCGGAGGCTTAGCTGCAGCCGCGTGCTCGCCTAAGTTATAAAAATCCTACCGAGTGAAGAGCAACCCTCTCACTCGGGGGCTTAGCTGCAGTCCAAGCACTCGCCTAAGTTGTGAAAATCCTACCGAGTGAAGAGCAATCCTCTCACTCGGAGGCTTAGCTGCAGCCTCGTGCTCGCCTAAGTTATCAAAATCCTACCGAGTGGTAAGCCAGCCTTCCACTCGGAGGCTTAGCTGCAGCCGCGCGCTCGCCTAAGTTATAAAAATCCTACCGAGTGAAGAGCAACCCTCTCACTCGGGGGCTTAGCTGCAGTCCAAGCACTCGCCTAAGTTGTGAAAATCCTACCGAGTGAAGAGCAATCCTCTCACTCGGAGGCTTAGCTGCAGCCTCGTACTCGCCTAAGTTATCAAAATCCTACCGAGTGGTAAGCCAGCCTTCCACTCGGAGGCTTAGCTGCAGCCGCGTGCTCGCCTAAGTTATAAAAATCCTACCGAGTGAAGAGCAACCCTCTCACTCGGGGGCTTAGCTGCAGTCCAAGCACTCGCCTAAGTTGTGAAAATCCTACCGAGTGAAGAGCAACCCTCTCACTCGGGGGCTTAGCTGCAGCCCTGTGCTCGCCTAAGTTACAAAAATCCTACCGAGTGAAGAGCAACCCTCTCACTCGGGGGCTTAGCTGCAGCCCAGTGCTCGCCTAAGTGGACTAAAGAATAAGTCGATTGCAGCACAGGCACCTTGCTTTGAACCTGCAAAAGACATTCCGAGCCGAAGGCAATCGTATTCAAGCACCAAATCCAAGTTTGAATCGACATCTAAAGGAACCGAAAGTGCTCAGGCGTCAAGCCTGTTAAGGTTTGTCGGTTACAATTTCACTCGGCATACCGAGGCAAATTTAAAGCGTCGAGCCAGAAGAAGTTTTTTACCCCTCCTGTGGAGGGCTGGAAGGTGCAACAAATTCATCAAGGTCAATCCCGTCGGCGATCCGAGTGGCAGCTGCAAGGAAAGTTTCCATAAAGGATCTGAAGTCGTGCTTCTTGGTATTGGCCACCCGAAGGGCCGCCAGCTTCTCTTCTCGCGCATCTTTGCAGTGGACTCGGGCCAGACACAGAGCGACATCTGCACCACACCGAGCCGAGGACTTCTTCCACTCCTGCACTCGACCAGGGATCGTGTTCAAGCGGGCCATCAGCGACTCAAGGTCATTCTGAAGTGTCTCCTCAGGCCAGAGCGTCGAGTCGATGCGAGATGTGGCGGCCTTCAGCCTTGCGAGATAGTCCACGACAGCTGCAACACGAGACTCCAGTCGGAAAACATCCATGGCAACTTCGTCGTTCACCGGAGAATTGACGGGGTCAAGGTTTGGCTCCAGTCGGCTGGTTTCTTCTTCAAAGTTTTGACAAAATTCTGCAAGGGTGATCACTAAGTCAAGGAGATAGTCGAATGGAAAAAGCCACAATTGGAAATATTTGCCAAACATGGAGGTTTACCTTCAAGCATAAGGAACAGCTTCTTGGCAAGGCCACTCAGGAAGGCCTCCAGTTCAGTTTTCTTCTCAGTCAATTTGCTGACTTGGTCGGTCAGGGCAGCTTTGTCAGTTTTCAGTCGACTGACCTCCTTGTTGGCAATCCCAAGAGCAGCTTTCAGATTGGTATTGTCTTGTTCGAGCTTGGTGACTGAAGCTAACTTCTCGTCAGCAAGCTTGATCTTCTCAGCTAGCTCAAGGTCTTTCTTCTGCTGGGCCTCCCTTACCTTACCTGCAAGTTACAGCAAGATCAGATGCTGAAACAAGCAAGGGGAAAAGCAGTCGTCAGGGTCTCACCAAACATACCTTCGGTCTCCTCCTTTGCCTTTGTCAGCTTCTCCTGAACCAGCTTCAAGCTCAGCTCGACTTGAGTATGTTTTTGTTCCAGCTCTGAGTAGCGAGCCACAAGATCACAAGAGTTCTGCGAAGAACCAATCGACTAAATGTCAAATATAATTCACTTCCGAGTGAAAAAGGGAAAAACACACGTTTCTAAGACTACAGCCGAATACAAGCATTCGACCGTAGTCTCGGGGACTACACCCAGTGGGTGCACTCAGCGTGCCCCCACTAATCCTGTTGAAGACAAAGTCGACCAGTCGACCTCAAAAAAAAAGTGGAGATGCATTCTCTAAGACTGTGATCAACTGCAAGCAGTCGACCACAGTCTCGGGGACTACACCCAGTGGGTGCACTCAGCGTGCCCCCACCGGTTTGTGAAATCCAGTCGACCAGTCGACTGACAGAAAGATTGACATCATAAAGCCTAAGGCCGACTGCCAGCAGTCGACCTTAGCCTTGGGGACTACACCCAGCGGGTGCACTCAGCGTGCCCCCGCTAACACGGAGTTTATTCGACACACCCAGTGGGTGACTACTATAAATTCCGGAAAAGAAAAGTTTTTGGTAGCATATCCAACAGAACAAACAGCGGTCGACTGACCTGGACATTGCTTTGGAGGGCAGAGCTGGCGTCATAAGCTGCCTGGCTCGCGTCCCGGATGGTCTTCAGCTGCTCCATCATGAGTCCCGCCTGGCGTATTGCCTCCTTCGCTGCGCCAGCTTGGTCCTCTGGGACGTGGTGCGTCGTGAAGAGGGAGGGCTGCTGAGCACTCGTCAGTGGATTTGCGAAGGACACCGTGTGTCGAGTGGTGTTCTCTTCCTCCACAGTCAGAATCTCAGGCGCCGTCACATCCTGAGGCACCTTACTGGCGGACGCTTTCCGACTCCTCCTGCGTGTCAGTGGTTCTTCATCCTCGTCGTCGTCAGGGAGATTGATAACAGTGTTGGGTGGAGCTGCGGAGAAGGATCAGGATCAGAGATCGCGAGTCAGTCGACTAAGAACGGTGTTAAGAACACAGTACCTGGATTCGAAGTTGCTGCATCCTCCATCTCGTGGTCATCAGCCCGGGCCGAGGTCTCAGAAGTAGCAGCACTGCAACTCCAAAGGATCAGTCGACTAACTTCAGCGTCGACCAGAGATAAAGTTCACACAGAATAAGAAAATATGAGCAGCACGGTTACCCTGATATGGTAGGGATGGACACCTTCATCTTCGGCAAGAGTTTGATCGGCTTCGACGAGGCCGCCCTGGGCTGCTTCGGCGCCTTTTCAGTCGGCGCTGGAGAGGTGGTCCTAGGGCGCTTGGTCGACTGCGTCGCAACCCCCTTGCCACGTTCAGTCGAAGGGTCGTGGACGAGCTTCGACCGCCTTTCCGAGCGCGGTGGCACGACCTCCTCCTCCTTCCTTCCTCGTCCTCGACGTCGTCTTCATCACCGTCATCATCATCATCGTCGTCATCGTCCCCTGCAACATCCGAGTCCCATTCCTCCTCTTCCTGGCTCTCGCCCCCACTCGCCTCACCCTCCTCAGTCGGAGTTTGTGCCCCATTGGGCATCGAGTACAGCTCGGTGAGGGCCTAGCAGATATCAAGACAATGATCAGTCGACCAGTCGGCAGAGTAAACAGAGATGAATGCGACAAGAATGCAGTGGAGAGCAGGGCAAGTGTACCTTATTTGGATCACTGTTGTGGTCGAGTGGAGGAATCCTTCTGGCTCCGCGTGGGTTGTCCTTGTTTCCGGTGACGGCTACCATCCATCTTTCCAGAGTGACATCGTCGACTGCTTCTGGATGGACTCTAGTCTCGTCTTCGGTCCCACAGTACAACCACATGCAGTGGCTCCGGAACTGGAGAGGCTGGATGCGACGCCTGAGGAAAACCTCCAGAGGTCCATGCCTGTCACTCCCTCCCGAACCAACTGCACCACGCGCTCCATCAACATCTTCACGTCGGCTCTCTCCTCCGGAATCAGCTTCAGAGGGGAAGGCTTGCTCACTCGGTCCATGGTGAACGGAGGGAGTCCACTCGACTGCCCTGGCGTCGACTGGACCTGGCAGTAGAACCAAGTCGACTGCCAGCCTCTAACGGACTCGGGAAAGGTCATGGGCGGGAAGGTGCTCTTATTCCTCACCTGAATCCCCAGGCCCCCGCACATTTGGACGACTCGGGTTCTCTCATCACCGGGGCTCGCCTTCTTCACGGTCTGAGATCGACACGTGAATATATGTTTGAACAAACCCCAGTGCGGTCGACAGCCCAAGAAACCCTCACACATGGACACGAACGCAGCAAGATAGGCAATGGAGTTTGGGGTAAAGTGGTGGAGCTGCGCTCCGAAGAAATTCAAGAAGCCACGAAAGAAAATACTCGGCGGCAAGGAAAACCCACGATCAACATGAGTGGCCAAAAGCACACACTCACCCTCTTCTGGCTGTGGCTGCCACTCCTTCCCCGGCAAGCCTCGCAGCTCCGTGAGGGATCAAGCCCTCGTTGGCCATGTCGAGGAGGTCCTTCTCTGTGATGGTCGACTGGATCCAGTCTCCTTGGACCCAGCCTTCGGCAGGCGGGATCTGGACGAGGACCCTCCGCGGCTGGTGGATCTCCCCTTCGCCTTCTCCGACGCCGACGCCTTCTTTGCACGCTCCAGCGCCGCCGTCTTCTCCTTGGCCATGGTCGCCGGCGAGATGCGCGAAGGGAAGTGGTGCGGGGGCGAGAGCGAGCACGCTGAGCAGGGAGGAAGGAAGCAGAGAGAGGGGGAGAATGCTAAGGCGCAGCACAGAAATCCTCGCCGGGCACATTTATAAGGTCCCTTCCGAGTGGATGACAGGTGGGCCCGGTCGATCTAATCATATCTGGAACAGTTATGCAGACGGGATACGTGGCGAAAAAGGCGGCGCGGAGATCGAGGCGTCCATGCCCCGTCCCATCCGAACGCCGCGGTCCGCCCCGCTTCGCGCGCGCCCCAAAATTTCGCATCCCGCGGAATCCGCGAGCAACAAATCAGTCTGTCAGGCGCGGTGTTTCCGGCGATCCGTCGCTCGGAGATCGTCGAAGCCTGAAAGATCACTCGACGCAAAAACAGAATGGATCAAGTCGACTGAAGGCAAGTTGTTTCCTGTCGACAAAGGGATTCTTTGGTCCAGAACAGCGCACAACCGGAGCACAAAGATTAATCGGAAACGACATCAACTCCTTCTTCACTCGAAGCCTCAATCCATTCGGGGGCTAATGATGGGGTTATGTACCTAGGGTAGGGTCATGGACCTGATCCAAGTAACTTACCCCAGGACATCCTTAGAAGAGGTCGCCTTCCAGTCGACCAACGAGGATTCACTCGACTGGCCTGAAGGACTCGACCACGAAGACTCACTCGACCACCAGGAGGTCAAGAGGCACTCTGCACTGCAACGGCCTGTAATCAAGTAGACTTTATGATAGTAAAGGCCTTTATGTGGGGCGTTACCAGTAACGCCCCAGACTTAACTCACCTTAAACCCTCTCCTACGTGGGCTGGCTGGGGTCCTGGCGCACTCTATATAAGCCACCCCCCTCCACAGGCAGAGGGGTTCGGCACCTTGTAATTCATACATTCATAATCCACTCGACCGCCTCCGGGCTCCGAGACGTAGGGCTGTTACTTCTTCCGAGAAGGGCCTGAACTCGTACATCCTTTGTGCTTACAACCTCTCCATAGCTAGGACCTTGCCTCTCCATACCTACCCCCCACTCTACTGTCAGGCTTAGAACCACGACATCATGTCAATCAGATCATTCTACTAATGATGTGACCTCGTTAATCAAATAACAACTCATTGTTCATGGTTAGGAAACATAACCATCTTTGATTAACGAGCTAGTCAAGTAGAGGCATAACAGGGACACTCTGTTTGTCTATGTATTCACACATGTACTAAAGTTTCTGATTTGATACAATCCTAGCATGAATAATAAACACTTATCATGATATAAGGAAATATAAATAACTAACTTTATTATTGCCTCTAGCATATTTCCTTCAGTCTCCCACTTGCACTAGAGTCAATAATCTAGATTGCATAGTAATGATTCTAACACCCATGGAGTAATTGGTGTTGATCATGTTTTGCTCGTGAGAGAGGCTTAGTCAATGGGTCTGCAACATTCAGATCCATATGTATCTTGCAAATCTCTATGTCTCCCTCCTTGACTTGATCACGGATGAATTGAAGCGTCTTTTGATGTGCTTGGTTCTCTTGTGAAATCTGTATTCCTTTGCCAAGGCAATTGCACCAGTATTGTCACAAAAGATTTTCATTAGACCCGATGCACTAGGTATGACACCTAGATCGGATATGAACTCCTTCATCCAGACTCCTTCATTTGCTGCTTCCGAAGCAGCTATGTATTCCGCTTCACATGTAGATCCCGCTTCGACGCTTTGTTTAGAACTGCACCAACTGACAGCTCCACCGTTTAATGTAAACACGTATCCGGTTTGCGATTTAGAATCGTCCGGATCAGTGTCAAAGCTTGCATCAACGTAACCTTTTACGATGAGCTCTTTGTCACTTCCATATACGAGAAACATATCCTTAGTCCTTTTCAGGTATTTCAGGATGTTCTTGACCGCTGTCCAGTGATCCATTCCTGGATTACTTTGGTACCTCCCTGCTAAACTTATAGCAAGGCACACATCAGGTCTGGTCCACAGCATTGCATACATGATAGAGCCTATGGCTGATGCATAGGGAACATCTTTCATATTCTCTCTATCTTCTGCAGTGGTCGGGCATTGAGTCTTACTCAATTTCACACCTTGTAACACAGGCAAGAACCCTTTCTTTGCTTGATCCATTTTGAATTTCTTCAAAATTTTGTCAAGGTATGTGCTTTGTGAAAGTCCAATTAAGCGTCTTGATCTATCTCTATAGATCTTAATGCCTAATATGTAAGCAGCTTCACCGAGATCTTTCATTGAAAAAACTTTTATTCAAGTATCCCTTTATGCTATCCAGAAATTCTATATCATTTCCAATCAGTAATATGTCATCCACATATAATATCAGAAATGCTACAGAGCTCCCACTCACTTTCTTGTAAATACAGGCTTCTCCGAAAGTCTGTATAAAACCAAATGCTTTGATCACACTATCAAAACGTTTATTCCAACTCCGAGAGGCTTGCACCAGTCCATAAATGGATCGCTGGAGCTTGCACACTTTGTTAGCTCCCTTTGGATCGACAAAACCTTCTGGTTGCATCATATACAACTCTTCTTCCAGAAATCCATTCAGGAATGCAGTTTTGACATCCATTTGCCAAATTTCATAATCATAAAATGCGGCAATTGCTAACATGATTCGGACGGACTTAAGCATCGCTACGGGTGAGAAGGTCTCATCGTAGTCAATCCCTTGAACTTGCCGAAAACCTTTTGCGACAAGTCGAGCTTTGTAGACAGTAACATTACCATCAACGTCAGTCTTCTTCTTAAAGATCCATTTATTCTCAATTGCTTGCCGATCATCGGGCAAGTCAACCAAAGTCCATACTTTGTTCTCATACATGGATCCCATCTCAGATTTCATGGCTTCAAGCCACTTTGCGGAATCTGGGCTCACCATCGCTTCTTCATAGTTCGTAGGTTCATCATGATCTAGTAGCATGACCTCCAGAACAGGATTACCGTACCACTCTGGTGCGGATCTTACTCTGGTTGATCTACGAGGTTCAGTAGTATCTTGATCTGAAGTTTCATGATCATTATCATTGGCTTCCTCACTAACCGGTGTAAGTGTCACTGAAACAGTTTTCTGTGATGAACTACTCTCCAGTAAGGGAGCAGGTACAGTTACCTCGTCAAGTTCTACTTTCCTCCCACTCGCTTCTTTCGAGAGAAACTCCTTCTCTAGAAATGATCCATTCTTAGCAACGAATGTCTTGCCTTCGGATCTGTGATAGAAGGTGTACCCAATTGTCTCCTTTGGGTATCCTATGAAGACGCACTTCTCCGATTTGAGTTTGAGCTTATCAGGATGAAACTTTTTCATATAAGCATCGCAACCCCAAATTTAAGAAATGACAGCTTAGGTTTCTTGCCAAACCATAATTCACACGGTGTCGTCTCAACGGATTTAGATGGTGCCCTATTTAACGTGAATGCAGCTGTCTCTAATGCATAACCCCAAAACGATAGTGGTAGATCGGTATAGATCGCACCATATCTAATAAAGTATGGTTATGACGTTCGGACACACCATTACATTGTGGTGTTCTAGGTGGCATGAGTAGTGAAACTATTTTACATTGCTTTTAACTGAAGGCCAAACTCGTAACTCAAATACTCTTCTCTACGATCAGATCGTAGAAACTTTATTTTCTTGTTACGATGATTTTTCACTTCACTCTGAAATTCTTTGAACTTTTCAAATGTTTCAGACTTATGTTTCATCAAGTAGATATACTCATATTTGCTCAAATCATCTTGTGAAGATCAGAAAATAATGATACCTGTCGCGAGCCTCAATATTCATCGGACCACATACATCAGTATGTATGATTTCCAACAAATCTATTGCTCGCTTCATTGTTCCGAAGAACAGAGTCTTAGTCATCTTGCCCATGAGGCATGGTTCGCAAGCATCAACTGATTCATAATCAAGTGATTCCAAAAGCCCATCAGTATGGAGTTTCTTCATGCGCTTTACACCAATATGACCTAAACGGCAGTGCTACAAACAAGTTGCACTTATCATTATTAACTTTGCATCTTTTGGTTTCAATATTGTGATTAATGTGTATCACTACGATCGAGATCCAACGAAACTATTTTCATTGGGTGTGTAACCATATAAGGTTTCATTCATGTAAACAGAACAACAATTTATTCTCTTACTTAAATGAATAACCGTATTACAATAAACATGATCAAATCATATTCATGCTCAACGCAAACACCGAATAACACTTATTCAGGTTCAACACTAATCCCGAAAGTATAGGGAGTGTGCGATGATGATCATATCAATCTTGGAACCACTTCCAACACACATCGTCACTTCACCCTTAACTAGTCTCTGTTTATTCTGCAACTCCCGTTTCGAGTTACTAATCTTAGCAATTGAACTAGTATCAAATACTTAGGGTTTGCTATAAACACTAGTAAAGTATACATCAATAACATGTATATCAAATATACTTATGTTCACTTTGCCATCCTTCTTATCCGCCAATCACTTGGGGTGATTCCGTTTCCGGTGACCAGTCCCTTTGCAGTAGAAGTACTTAGTCTCAGGCTTAGGACCAGACTTGGGCTTCTTCACTTGAGCAGCAACTTTCTTGCCATTCTTCTTGAAGTTCCCCTTCTTCCCTTTGCCTTTTTTTTTGAAACTAGTGGTCTTATCAACCATCAACACTTGATGTTTTTCTTGATTTCTACCTTCATTGATTTCATCATCACGAAGAGCTTGGGAGTTGTTTCCGTTATCCCTTGCATATTATAGTTCATCACGAAGTTCTACTAACTTGGTGATGGTGACTAGAGAATTCTGTCAATCACTATCTTATCTGGAAGATTAACTCCCACTTGATTCAAGCGATTGAAGTACCCAGACAATCTAAGTACATGCTCACTAGTTGAGCGATTCTCCTCCATCTTTTAGCTATAGAACTTGTTGGGGACTTCATATCTCTCAACTCGGGTATTTGCTTGAAATATTAACTTCAATTCCTGGAACATCTTATATGGTCCATGACGTTCAAAACGTCTTTGAAGTCCCGATTCTAAGCCAAAGAGCATGGTGCACAAAACTATCAAGTAGTCATCATATTGAGCTAGCCAAACGTTCATAACGTCTGCATCTGCTCCTGCAATAGGTCTGTCACCTAGCGGTGCATTAAGGACATAATTCTTCTGTGCAGCAATGAGGATTAACCTCAGATCACGGATCAAATCCGCAACATTGCTACTAACATTTTTCAACACAGTTTTCTCTAGGAACATATCAAAATAAACATATGAAAGCAACAACGCGAGCTATTGATCTACAACATAATTTGCAAACTACTACTAGGACTAAGTTCATGATAAATTAAAGTTCAATTAATCATATTACTTAAGAACTCCCACTTAGATAGACATCCCTCTAATCCTCTAAGTGATTACGTGATCCAAATCAACTAAACCATAACCGATCATCACGTGAGATGGAGTAGTTTTCAATGGTGAACATCGTTATGTTGATCATATCTACTATATGATTCACGCTCGACCTTTCGGTCTCCGTGTTCCGAGGCCATATCTGCATATGCTAGGCTCGTCAAGTTTAACCTGAGTATTCTGCGTGTGCAAAACTGGCTTGCACCCGTTGTAGATGGACGTAGAGCTTATCACACCCGATCATCACGTGGTGTCTGGGCACGACGAACTTTGGCAACGGTGCATACTCAGGGAGAATACTTCTTGATAATTTAGTGAGAGATCATCTTATAATGCTACCGTCAATCAAAGCAAGATAAGATGCATAAAAAGATAAACATCACATGCAATCAATATAAGTGATATGATATGGCCATCATCATCTTGTGCTTGTGATCTCCATCTCCGAAGCACCGTCATGATTACCATCGTCACCGGCGCGACACCTTGATCTCCATCGTAGCATCGTTGTCGTCTCGCCAATCTTATGCTTCCACGACTATCACTACCGTTTAGTAATAAAGTAAAGCATTACATCGCGATTGCATTGCATACAATAAAGCGACAACCATATGGCTCCAGCCAGTTGCCGATAACTCGGTAACAAAACATGATCATCTCATACAATAAAATTCAGCATCATGCCTTGACCATATCACATCACAACATGCCCTGCAAAAACAAGTTAGACGTCCTCTACTTTGTTGTTGCATGTTTTACGTGGCTGCTACGGGCTTAAGTAAGAACCAATCTCACCTACGCATCAAAACCACAACGATAGTTTGTCAAATAGACTCCGTTTTAACCTTCGCAAGGACCGGGCGTAGCCATACTTGGTTCAACTAAAGTTGGAGAGGCAGTCGCCCGCAAGCCATCTCTGTGCAAAGCACGTCGAGGGAACTGGTCTCGCGTAAGCGTACGCGTAAGGTTGGTCCGGGTCGTCTCGTCCAACAATACCGCCAAACCAAAATATGACATGCTGGTAGGCAGTATGACTTGTATCGTCCACAACTCACTTGTGTTCTACTCGTGCAGATAACATCAACATCAATAACCTAGGCTCGGATGCCACTGTTGGGTTATGTAGTAATTTCAAAAAAAATTCCTACGCGCACACAGGATCATGTGATGCATAGCAACGAGAGGAGAGTGTTGTCTACGTACCCAACGTAGACCGACTGCGGAAGCGATGACACGACGTAGAGGAAGTAGTCGTACGTCTTCACGATCCAACCGATCAAGCACCGAAACTATGGCACCTCCGAGTTCGAGCACACGTTCAGCTCGATGACGATCCCCGGACTCCGATCCAGCAAAGTGTCGGGGAAGAGTTCCGTCAGCACGACGGCGTGGTGACGATCTTGATGAACTACAGCAGCAGGGCTTCGCCTAAACTCCGCTACAGTATTATCGAGGAATATGGTGGCAGGGGGCACCGCACACGGCTAAGGAACAGATCACGTGGATCAACTTGTGTCAACTTGTGTGTTTAGAGGTGCCCCTGCCTCCGTATATAAAGGAGGAGAGGAGGGGAGGCTGGCCGGCCAAGGGGGGGAGGCGCAGGAGAGTCCTACTCCTTCTGGGAGTAGGATTCCCCCTCCAATCCTAGTCCAACTAGGATTCCTCGGAGGGGAAAAGAGGAGGAGGGGGCCGGCCACCTCTCCTAGTCCTAATAGGACTAGGGGAAGGGGGGGGGGCGCGCAGCCCATCTAGGGCAGCCCCTTCTCTTTTCCACTAAGGCCCACTATGGCCCAAATAGCTCCCGGGGGGTTCCGGTAACCCTCTCGGTAACCCGGTAAAATCCCGATTTCACCCGGAACACTTCCGATGTCCAAACATAGGCTTCCAATATATCAATCTTTATGTCTCGACCATTTCGAGACTCCTCGTCATGTCCGTGATCACATCCGGGACTCCGAACAACCTTCGGTACATCAAAATGCATAAACTCATAATATAACTGTCATCGTAACCTTAAGCGTGCGGACCCTACGGGTTCGAGAACAATGTAGACATGACCGAGACACGTCTCCGGTCAATAACCAATAGCGGGACCTGGATGCCCATATTGGCTCCTACATATTCTACGAAGATCTTTATCGGTCAGACCGCATAACAACATACGTTGTTCCCTTTGTCATCGGTATGTTACTTGCCCGAGATTCGATCGTCGGTATCCAATACCTAGTTCAATCTCGTTACCGGCAAGTCTCTTTACTCGTTCCGTAATACATCATCTCACAACTAACATATTAGTTGTAATGCTTGCAAGGCTTATGTGATGTGTATTACCGAGAGGGCCCAGAGATACCTCTCCGACAATCGGAGTGACAAATCCTAATCTCGAAATACGCCAACCCAACATCGACCATTGGAGACACCTGTAGTACTCCTTTATAATCACCCAGTTACGTTGTGACGTTTGGTAGTACCCAAAGTGTTCCTCCGGTAAGCGGGAGTTGCATAATCTCATAGTCATAGGAACATGTATAAGTCATGAAGAAAGCAATAGCAACATACTAAACGATCGGGTGCTAAGCTAATGGAATGGGTCATGTCAATCAGATCATTCTACTAATGATGTGACCTCGTTAATCAAATAACAACTCATTGTTCATGGTTAGGAAACATAACCATCTTTGATTAACGAGCTAGTCAAGTAGAGGCATACTAGTGACACTCTGTTTGTCTATGTATTCACACATGTATTATGTTTCCGGTAAATACAATTCTAGCATGAATAATAAACATTTATCATGATTATAAGGAAATAAATAATAACTTTATTATTGCCTCTAGGGCATATTTCCTTCATCGGCAAGATCAAGATAGACGTTCTCTTCGGAGACAAAGACCACTTCCGCCGTGGAGCAGTTTGGTTTGAGGTGTTGGATCTGGAGAGCCCCTATCACGCTTTACTTGGCCGGCCCGCTCTGGCCAAGTTCATGGTTGTACCCCACTATGCCTACCTCAAGATGAAGATGCCAAGCACCAAGGGCATCATCACCATAGTCGGAGACTACAAGAATCATCCGCCTGCGCTGCAGCCAGTAGTCGGCTGGCCGAGTCCCTCGTTATTGCTGCTGAGAAAAAGATCCTTGACCGGGTTGTGGCCATGGCTGGCAAGCAGCCGGACCTGTCGCCCGATCCCAAGGAGTTGGAAGCTCAGGGCCCTTTCCAGCCGGCCAAGGAAACAAAGAAGATACCTCTGGATCCGGAGCACCCGGAGAGGTTCGTCCTTGTGGGAACAAACCTGGACAGTAAATAAGAAAGCGAGCTCGTCGATTTCCTCCGTGAGAATCGGGATATCTTTGCATGGTCCCCCAAGGACATGTCAGGTGTTCCGACGGATTTCGCCGAGCACAAGCTACATGTCCGAGCAGATGCAAAACCAGTCAAGCAACCCCTCCGCCGACTGTCGGAGGAGAAGAGAAGAACTGTTGGTGAAGAGATAGCCCGGCTTCTGGCAGTCGGCTTATTATGGAAGTGTTCTTTCCAGAGTGGCTTGCCAACCCAGTCCTTGTACTAAAGAAGAACAAGAAGTGGTGCATGTGTATACCGGCTTCATTATGGAAGTGTTCTTTCTAGAATGGCTTCATTATGGAAGTACTAAGCAGCCGGCCGGTCGGCTTCCCACTTACCTTGCCACGACCTGAGAAGGCTAAAGTACTTGCCCTCCCAAACAGCTAAGTGTTTTTCCCAGCCACAGACTGCAAAGCAGCTGTTCGGCTGGGAAGGTGGCAGCCAAGGGAGGGCAGCAAAGGAAAAAGACTGAAAGGATCAAAAGCAAGAAAATTCGGAACCCGACACAAGCATAGCACATGCGAGATAATATTTACATGAAGAAAGGCTTTTTAAATCCGGAATTTGACATAGTTTGAATACACCCCCAGTGGGTGGAACTGCGCAAATTTAACAAATATTGTTCAAAAGATTACTGGGCAGGAAGATAAAGATAAAAGTGGCTACTTAGGCCAAGGGAGAAACAGGTGAGCCCGGTAGGTCGGTGGAGATGGCAACGCTGGCTGGTGGAGTGTCCGGGTGGCGAGTCTCGGCTTGGTCATCGCCAGCAGCAGTCGGCGTTTTCGCATGTGCCTTGTTGCTGGAGGCACGGTCAGGTCGAGGTTGGCCGTCTTCTCCACCGTCGGGCGTAGCATCTTCATTGTCCTCGTCCTCCTCGTCCTCGCCCTCGTCGCTGGAGTTGATCTCCTCCGCCGAGTCCTTGCCGTCCTCCAGGTTCAGCCTGAACCAGTCCACCAGCACCTCGACATCGTCTTCATTCAAGTCAGGGATGAAGACGCTGGTGTCAGTGTAGTCGGCGATCACCGTTGCGCGATGAACGATAGCGGGCCTCACCGCCACCAACTCCTCATTGGCCTCCTGCCGAAACGTGGCCAACTGGGCTAGATCCAGCCCAGGGTACCACACCCTAACAAACTCCAACGCCCGCCTGGCGCCTGCCCGAGCCGAAGAAGCCTTCCACGCCTCGAAGTGGCCGACTGCCATTTCCAGCCAGTTGACAGTTTGACTTGGGGTACGCGTCGCCGGCATGTCGGGCTAGAGGGCGGAAAGCACCTGGGCTCTGACATGTTGAAGGCGGTGGAGCATCCGGTCGGCCGGCTGGAGACGGGCCTAGATGGCCAGGAGCTGCTCCTCAAGTGCCCGGCGAGCATTCGGTTCAATCTTAGCACCAGCCTGCTTCCGCGCTTCACGGTGGGCCTCGATGGCCTGGCTGGCGGCGGCGAAGTAGCCAGGGAAGTACTCTGCGCAAAGAAGCAAAAGGGAACATGAAGTCAGAGACCGGACCAGATAACAGGCGGCAGGCGAAAGAAAGAGGAGGAAGGCAACTTACCGTCGACCATGTCCTCAACTTGGCCGTAGCCATCACTCAGCGCTTGCTCCGACTCGGCCCAGTTTGCCGCCTGGGTCTCGTACTCGGCTTGAAAGGCGGTCTCGCTGTCCTTCACCACCTGGAGGGCTGCCTGGTGATGCTTCTCTTGGTCAGCTAGCTGCTTGGCCAGGCGGTCGCGCTCCTGGGCCACCGTGCTGCACTCCACCTCCTTGGCGCGCAGCGCGGTTTGGACCTCACCCAGTTGCTGCTGCAAGGCGGCTTTAGCCTCTGCAAAGACAACAAAGAAGAATGATCGATAAGCAAGAAGTCGCCAGAAGAGATCTTGCCCAACTGCTTAGCAGTCGGCCCGAATCTCGGGGACTACACCCAGTGGGTGCACTAACGCACCCCCACGAGAGAAAGAAGGTGGAATACTTACTTCCGCTTTCAGGCAAGTCGGCGGTCCGTTGAGTCAGCTCCCGCACTTGGGAATTGAAGGCGGCCGCATGGATGTTATGATAGTCCTGCAAAAAGGACAAGAAAAAACAAGTCAACACCCGAGCCTACTTAGAAGTTCCAGGCCGCCTGCTCAGCAGCCGAGCCGGAACTCGGGGATTACACCCAGTGGGTGTGCTGGCGCGCCCCCATAGAAGAATCCAAGAATAAAAAAGCAAGGGGATTACCTGGATGGCCGTCCGCATCGCCAGGAACTCCTGGTTGTAGCTGCAGAGGGCGGTGGCCTGAGCCTGGCGCGGGGCTCGGACGCCGTGTGCTGCTTCGTTCAACATGGCCGTCCCGCCCCCAGGCGTCCAGTCCGACAAGTTGATGCTGGTCACCTCCAACTCCTAGGTCGATGAGCCGGCACACCTGGCCCCCTACGGATGCGGCGCCGAGGCCGCCGTCCTCGCACGCTGGCGTGCCGGAGATAAGACCACGAGGTCCGCTCCTGCCGCCGGCCCACCACCAGCCGGCGATGTGGGTGGCGCGTTGGGTTGGCCGCCTTGGTCTGCCGCAGTCGGCGCCGATGGAGTCACCTCTGTCCCCGGGGCAATGCCATCGCCCCCTCCCTCTCCATGACCGGCTAGTCGCCGCCGGCTCCTTCAGGCGGCACCACCGAGGCTTTGGGCGCGGGCGCCACGGCACGAAAGGGGATGAAGAGCTGTGGGGGTTAGCCGCGTGTGGCCTCTCCCGCCTGCGCTTCGGCTACAGCGTCCGCCTGGGCCTTGGCAGCGGCGTCGGCTTGAGCCTTCGCGGCCTCGTCCGCCTCCTCCAGCGCCGCCTTCTGCCGCTCTGCCTCTTGTTCCTCGCGTGCCTCCCACGCGTTCCTCTCCGTCGCCGCCTGGAACTCGGCACGTGGGTCCACGCGGTGGGCGCTGGCGGAGCCCCCCCCCCCGTCCCAACTATGGAGGTGGCGGCCGACCGCTCAAGAGAGAGCGGGGCCCTGTTTAAGCAAGAAGAAGAAAACTCAGAAGAGCATTTGCAAGAAAAGTAGAAAGAATGCGTTAAGGAGCCAGCACTCACGCAGAAACCATTTGGGTCTCCTTCATAACCTTGCGGAAGCGGTTCGCCTTCCGCCTCCTCCCGCTTGGTCGCCGCGGCCGAGCTCTTAGGCTTCTTCGGTCGGCTGCCGTACATCGATGGCGCGGCCCGACGCTTTTGCGCACTGCCTCGGGCAGCTGGCGCGGCAGATGAGCTCGCGCCCACTTGGTCGGACGCCGGCTGGCGGCGCGGGACAGCCTCTTCGTCATCATCATCAGGCAAGTCCTCGAGGCCGCCTCCAGCTCTAGAGCCGCCTGCCTCGCCGCCTCCGCCTGCGGCGTCGTCCTCCAGGGCGGCTGCCCCCAAGTCCGGGTCGTCCATGACGCTCTCTGACCGGTCGGGGAGAAACTCGCAGGCCGGCCCCGAGGTGCCGGCTGCCGGCTGGGCGAGGGAGCCCTGTTTCATAGATGATTGGTCAAGACGGCCAAAGAGAACCCGACAACTAAAAAGAAGGTAAAAGAAGAAATGAAGACTTACCGCATGCCGTGGATGCGCACGCGAGTACAACTCCTTGCCAAACCGCCACTCCGCCTCCGGGAGCTTGCAGTTTGAGATGTAGTTCACCAAGTGAGCCACCTCCGCATGCGGCATCTCCTTGGTGCACATCCAGCTTGGGTCCCGGTGCCCGCTCATTTGGCATATCAGGTGCGTCGGCCTTGGAAGGGGAGCACCCGGCGTGCCACAAAGGCGGTCAGCAAGTCAGGCCCGGTGAGGCCCTCCGACTTCACCATTACCTTGAGCCACGTAATGGCAGCAACACCGGCGACCGACAGCGTCCTGGGCTGGTACGACCAGTTGGCCCGCGTTCCAGTCGGCGGGCCAGCTGCGTAAGCCGGCAGGTTGACCCAGTCGCCCTCCGAGTGGACGCTCTTCACATAGAAGTACGACTCCTGCCACTCCGTCACCGACTGTATCAGCGTGATGGGCAGGAACGGGTTGTCGGCAGCCGGCCTCCGCACTGCGACGAAGGCACCGCTCTGTGCCGCCACTCTCTTGACGACTGTGCCGAGTTTCGAGTAAAAGAACTCGCCCCAGAGTTCAAGGATGGGGAGGACGCCGAGAAAGCCTTTGCAGAGGGTGACGAAGGCAGATAGCAGCACCACCATGCTCGGCGTAAGGTGGTGCGGCTGGAGGCCGTAGAAGTCGAGGAAGGAGCAGAGGAAGCCACTCGCCGGCAGGCCGAAGCCACACAGGCAGTGCGACCGGAAGATGACGCGCTCGCCCTCCTCCGGCGCCGGCGAGATCTCCCTTTCGGGCGCTAGGCGAATCTTCACGTAGTCCTCGTCGGGCAGCCGCAGCATCCGGCGGAGGAAATTGATGTGGTCTTCATGGACAATTGATCCGTCCCAGGCTATGGCACGCGCCATGGGCCCGAGAAGCTTGACGGAGGGGCGGCGCGGCGACGTGTGCACGGCTCTACGGCGACGAGCTGCGGCGCAGTAGGTTGGCTAGAAACGCGGTGCAGCGGTGGACAACAGCAACAGAAGGAGGAAGAAGAAGAGAATGGCGAAGGAGGAGGTAAGCGTGCGTGCGTCTGCCACTCCCCTTCTCCCCCTATTTATAGCCCCAAAACGGCGAAGCCGAGGGGACGGGGGGTGGGGGACGTGGGATTAACTGCGCCCACTCACCCATGACCAACTGCGACAGGAATGCCAACCGCCCGCCTCGGCCGCAGTGGATCTGCGCATGCGCCAAGGCATGGTAGTGGCGGGCCCCAGCCTGCGGCGACGTCCCGTCGCGCGAGTGGGTTGGCAGGCTGGTCTAGCTGGCTAGTGCCGCGTGGCACGCGGCCGGCCGGCAGCCGGCCCGGCGCCCGTCGCGCGTTCCACCTAGTTCCTGCCTTCGGACTTTGAAATCTTCCAGATGGCGCATCTGGCTGTGGCCGACTCCTAGCTGTCGGCTCTTCATAGTATGAAGCTGCTTGGGCTTCTCGCTCTCCTTTCAACCGCGATGTCCCACCAGCTTCGGGGACTACTGTTGGAGTAAATGACCACGGGTAGCCTTATCGGCTTCCCCTGGCTTTTCAAGACATCAGGCCGACTGCACCCCTCAAGCATCCAAGACGAAAGGCCGCCTTCTCGTGGCCGGCTACGGGAAGGCGGCGAGGTTCAGTAAGCCGTCCCAAAGTGGGCCGACACCTAGCAGGCGGCCACCAGAGTGGCCGACTCCTAGCAGGCGGCCCGCCATGCACCATCAAAGTTTTCACCCACATAACGGCGATAAGACGGGGCGTGGCTATAGTGAAACCTGCCACCCCCGAATCCCGGAGCGAGCATGGCCACAGTGCAACATACCAGGTGGTCATCCCCCGCCCGGCGCGACACTGTTGCCATGTTAACCATGACATCACCCATGGCAGAATGACCATGCCGCCCATGATGAGCTGTCGGTATGGCACACAGGCGGCTGGCCCTACCTGTCAGTGAACTACCAGAAGGCGGCATGACCAAACCAGTCGGCATGAGGAGAGGCCGGCACCCAACAGCCGGCCAACCCTCACCCTAGAAGTTTGTGCACCATTAACCAGATAAGACGGGGTGAGGCTACAGTGAACGCCCGCCAGGGGTGGCACTGTAGCCACGTCCGCCCCGACAAAGCCATCGTCATCAGGGGCAATGCTACAGTAATGAGCAGCCGACAGGGCCCATAGGCGGTGGGCCCAGCCTTTCGGCCAAGAGGTCGGCAGCCGGCGGGACCCACCAGTCGACGGGCCCCAGCGGCCAGCGGAGAAGCCGGCGTCTATAAACACTGACGGTCTGGGTCCACACCCAGCCGGATTACCATTGTACCCCTGGAGGGTAGGCCTATATAACCCCCCAGGCACCCATGCAAAGGGTTGATCTCTTAAAATCACACACACCATATAGAGAGAAGAGGAGAGCTAGCCTTGCCCTCCTTCTTCCTCTAGCCGAACAGCTCAAGGAGCCACTTGTAGCTACTTACTGATTTAGTGATCATGCGGAGACCCCGCAGAGCAGGACTAGGGGTGTTATCTCCTAGGAGAGCCCCAAACCTGGGTAAGATTCGTCGGCGTGCATGTCTTCACCTCATCCCGTTTTCGGGCACCGGCGATGTGATACTGGCTCCCACTATGATTAGCCATCCATTGGCATATGTCGCACCTACCACCCGACACAGGGACTATGTTTCTCTCATCTGCCATCATCATCTCCTTGGTTGAAAGGATCCGAAGATCTCGCTAGCCGTCGTTGACTCATCATGGTAATATGTATCATCGACCTCCTCTTCAATTTTGTTCACTTCTCCTAATTCATGCGCCCATGCGCTCAAGCTCCGCCCCTTGACTCTCGAACATGGCCGCTTCCATCCCCTTGGTGACTTTCCTACCTATTTTTGATAGACTAATCTTTTTTGTGTCAAGAGTGCATCAGATTATTTGTGTTATGAGTTTGGCATCTAAACGGGGTTGGTAAGTTGTGATGGGGCAATCACTTGTCAAGAAGTAACTCGTGCCTGCTGTGATGATAGCAGGACGAAATTAACATGCTATGTGAAATTTAAAATGCTTATGCTACTAGTTATGAGAATTTGTCCTGCGGCATCTGCCACAAAGCTAGCATGGCTGCAACCTCAACATCTAGTTACTTGCAACAGATTTAGTTTGGGTACTAGCTACTCCCTCCGTCCCAAAATATAAGAACGTTTTTGACACTATGATATTTTGGGACAGAGGGAGTAGATGGTAATTTTTTTGTCTAAGTTCTTCTATTGTTTCCTTATTTTCAGGGATATGCTAATATCCAATCCCAAAGAAAGGTATTTGTCTCCAACTAGTGTAGTTTCTTCATGTTGTATCCTTAAATTTAAGCACAACTAATTCTTTAGCTGAAGAGTTCAATATTTTTGTTGTGGGGATCCAGGTGAGGTCTCACCTTGTAAGTTTGCTCTACCTGCTGTCATCAATGACGATGAACTCCATCAAAAAATACTAAATTTTTCTCTGCGGAATTCCTTTTTTGTCAGTCAACTTTGGTTCTATGGCCTGGTTGCCTTATCAAACTCATTGGATTTTCCTTGCCCTTTTTTAGGGAAGCTATGGGAGAAAGAATTTGCTCTAGAATATAGGTTTGTACCACATTACATGATGTGCAAATCTCACTGCAAATAACTTGTATTGTTCAGAAAAGTTCTTGTTCTGTTACTTAGAGCCATACCTATAGAGCTAGTGCTCCTCCAAGCATTCTTGTAATGTTAGTACTTAATTTAGATCCTAGAGGTGCTTGATATGTCTCCAACGTATCTATAATTTATGAAGTCTTCATGCTATTATATTATTTGTTTTGGATGTTTATGGGCTTTACTAAGCACTTTTATATTGTTTTTGGGACTAACCTATTAATCGGAGGCCCAGCCCAAATTGTTGTTTTCTTGCCTATTTCATTGTTTCGAAGAAAAGAAATATCAAACGGAGTCCAAACAGAATGAAACCTTTGGGAGAGTTATTTTTGGAACGGAAGCAATCCAGGAGACTTGGAGTGGAAGTCGGGGAAGCTTCGAGGTGGCCACGAGGCAGGGAGGCGCCCCCTACCCCCCTGGGCGCGCCACCACCCTCGTGGGCCCCTCGTGGCTCCCCTGACCGACTTCTTTTGCCTATATATATCCATATACCCTAAAAACATTGGGAGCACAATAGATCGGGAGTTCCGCCGCCAGCCTCTATAGCCACCAAAAACCTCTTGGGAGCCTGTTCCGGCACCCTGCCGGAGGGGGGATCCCTCACCGGTGGCCATCTTCATCATCTCGGCGCTCTCCATGATGAGGAGGGAGTAGTTCACCCTCGGGGCTGAGGGTATGTACCAGTAGCTATGTGTTTGATCGCTCTCTCTCGTGTTCTTGAGGTGATACGATCTTGATGTATCGCGAGCTTTGCTATTATAGTTGGATCTTATGATGTTTCTCCCCCTCTACTCTCTTGTAATGGATTGAGTTTTCCCTTTGAAGTTATCTTATCGGATTGAGGCTTTAAGGATTTGAGAACACTTGATGTATGTCTTGCATGTGCTTATCTGTGGTGACAATGGGATATCACGTGATCTACTTGATGTATGTTTTGGTGATCAACTTGCGGGTTCCGCCCATGAACCTATGCATAGGGGTTGGCACATGTTTTTGTCTTGACTCTCTGGTAGAAACTTTGGGGCACTCTTTGAAGTACTTTTTGTTGGTTGAATAGATGAATCTGAGATTATGTGATGCATATCGTATAATCATGCCCACGCATACTTGAGGCGACATTGGAGTATCTAGGTGACATTAGGGTTTTGGTTGATTTGTGTCTTAAGGTGTTATTCTAGTACAAACTCTATGATAGATCGAATGGAAAGAATAGCTTCGTGTTATTTTACTACGAACTCTTGAATAGATCGATCAGAAAGGATAACTTTGAGGTGGTTTCGTACCCTACCATAATCTCTTCGTTTGTTCTCCGCTATTAGTGACTTTGGAGTGACTATTTGTTGCATGCTGAGGATAGTTATATGATCCAATTATGTTATTATTGTTGAGAGAACTTGCACTAGTGAAAGTCTGAACCCTAGGCCATGTTTCCTAGCATTGCAATACCGTTTTGCGCTCACTTTTGCTATTAGTTACCTTGCTGTTTTTATATTTTCAGATTACAAATACTTATATCTTCCATCCATATTGCACTTGTATCACCATCTCTTCGCCGAACTAGTGCACCTATACAATTTACCATTGTATTGGGTGTGTTGGGGACACAAGAGACTATTTGTTATTTGGTTGCAGGGTTGTTTGAGAGAGACCATCTTCATCCTACGCCTCCCACGGATTGATAAACCTTAGGTCATCCACTTGAGGGAAATTTGCTACTGTCCTACAAACCTCTGCACTTGGAGGCCCAACAATGTCTACAAGAAGAAGGTTGTGTAGTAGACATCAGTGCTGCTAAAATTTCCTACTAGAGATAGAAGAAATGATTTCTGGGATTTTTGTCTGT
Source organism: Triticum aestivum (assembly GCF_018294505.1). Classification (NCBI taxonomy): domain Eukaryota; kingdom Viridiplantae; phylum Streptophyta; class Magnoliopsida; order Poales; family Poaceae; genus Triticum; species Triticum aestivum. The sequence goes on along the minus strand of NC_057801.1, from coordinate 586,975,775 downwards.
TTAGAGTGCATATGTGACTTTCCTATCATCCAGGTATGGATTTAAAGTAGATATACCTCATGTTGGAGTTGAACTAAATACTTGACATACTTCTTGTAGAGTTTCCTATCAATTTTGAGCTGCTTGGGTGCCACCATTGATTTTCACATAAAAATTATGAAATTATGTCATTAATTTTCAGGTAGAAATTATATCACCAAAGGCATCCCAAGCATGCCACTTTTCACAGTTGAAAAAAGATGATAATCTTTGAGTCCTCAACAAATGTATTGATGAATTTCCACAATTAGTAATGCAAATTAGTGGCTGATTCACTGTTCTTGTTTCCAAGGAAATCAAAAGACAGTTGTACATTTGCTCACCTGCATCATGGTCCATATATTGTTTGGGCAATGTAGAACGTCAGAACTTGCAGTTTTTGTATAGGTTTGGATAGAAATTCATCAATACATTTTTTGAGGAGTAAAATCTTATCAATCAATTGGATGCTAAATTTTGTAATACAGGAATAGATGACTCTCTCCATGCAAAATAAAGTGTAGTTAGCTCTCATATGAAGGTGTTTCTATATCTTCTGCCTCTGTTATGCATGGATCTAACAAGAAGCTTCAATTAGTTGATAGGCCATTGTCTTCAGTTTGAGATTCATGATGTTACTACTTGTTCTATAGAGATAAAAGAAATTTATGTGTATATGGGTATTTCCAGTTTTTACCTTAAATATTACTCCCTCCATTCGTAAATGTAAGTCTTTTTAGTGATTCCAATAATGGACTACATAAATCTTGAAAAAGACTTATATTTAGAAACAAAGGGAGTAGTTTTCTTTTCAACCTTAGATGTTGGTACTTAGAATAATTCTTATTTCCATTTTTCCGGCTGGGTTGTTGTCTTCAGAATACCATTTTCTGCCTAGAATGTTTTCACTGAAGGAAATTTTAATGGAAAACCCCACAATTTCATTTCTTACTCCTATTATTATGTGTTGATTTCTTGCTTGAAATTGTTGGGCATTCATATTACCAAAGCTTCAGATGTTTGACCCGTCAACATTGTGCTATAGGGCTTTCATGCATGTTACTTAGCATAAGATGAGATAAGCACCCTTTCATTTTAGGTGGTAACTAAAGAAAGTGATTCAGTATGAACTAATATAGTGCATGGGAGTTCTGCAGATGCGGCAGCATCAAGGACTATGCTGGGAGGAAGCACATAGTGTTGTATTGTGGTAATGCCGGGATCATACATGTCACCTATGAGAACAAGCACAACCACAAGCACGTGCAGCTGCTCAACCTATTGATGATCGCCGCGAATTCAGAAGCCCAACTGAAGCTGCCACTGCCATAAGAAGTTGAAGAACTCTAAATTGTTTTGCCATGAATTGAACATGTCATTCATCTCTTCTTTGGTTATTCAGTCTGAAAAATAGCAAAAATTATAATAATAAGGCAAAGGTTTCACCGTCATCTTCTTCATGATGTATAGTGAATACTTGATTGGGGTGCAATGCATTTACCTTTTGAAATATTCTATCGATAAAATTGTTCCATGTGAGAGCTTGTCGAATTTCCTTGTAGAAGTACCACTGGAAATTTGTTCTAATTTGTGTATGTTTTTCAGCAGATTGTGATAGGCTTGTCAACAAGTATCTTTGTTGAGTGTATTCGAGAAAAATCGTGTTTATTTCTTGGATTAAGATATTCTTCCTGTTTGTATCTTCCTCTAGTATTCTGCCTGATGGTTGTCTACTGGATCATCTTGATAGTTATAGACCACAAACAAAAAGATTGATGATATGCCCATTCAGAATGCACTATATTCTCTTAATACTATCAATGTTAAGGAGCTCCTTTCTTCTCAGTTCATGTCTTCAACATTCTCCATGAGGTGGTTCTATTGGCGTAATTAGAATATGATAGTATGTGTCTTGATTCAGCTATGATATGATAGTATGTGTCTTGGTAAATACGTATCTATGAATCTTGAAACTCTAAAATTCTCGGATTACAGTGAAAATTTAGCAAAACACAGTGCAAGACAAAAATAAGATGCAATACACTATAATAAGAAGGAAAGTTCATGCATACACCAAAATCCAACCAAATAAAATCAGAAATTCTCTGAATTTTTAGTATACCACATACACCACTTCTATAACAAATTTCTTTGAGTTGCAAAATAACTCAACTAATCAAGATTTCCCCTAGCTCAGAAACAGAATCATCTCCAGCCCCAATATCAATCACCTCTTCTATCCTGGTGGGATCATCTTCGGAATTCTTCGCTCCTCTAGGGGTCATCTTTAGTCTTTTCACATATAGACGTAGTAGGGTTGCATAGAATTCGCCTCTTATAGTATGACTTCCATGGAATGTCCCATAGATCCTTTTCGGACTACTCACACCTGTGATGAGAATTCATCCCATGACATAGATCCCATGTTTGTAAATATGGTGTAGAGTTGTTTAACATTTTATTGTGACCAATATATCTCATGCGGAAAGCAGTGTCATAATTCACAATGAACTAAGAGATATAGCCAACAGGGATGTGTGCAACGAAACAATAGAAGCATCAGAGCATCACCTTGGTCCAGCAATAACAAGTATTCTGGCCATGTTGCCATTTTTGTCAGAATCAATTCCATCGCAGAAAATGAAATCGATTGAAGTCATGAGAGATGAGTGTGGCAAAAATAGAGTCAACTCATCTTTACTTGACAATGATCCTTCTGTATGGAAATATGAATAGAGCACTTTGTGGACTGGTAAAGTATCTTCTCCACCTCGCTACAAGCAGCATAAATATGGACATTGCTTCCGTGGCCTAATGCTCCCAACAATAGCCCTACCTCGTTAGGAGTTAGTGGGCACATACCTTGCCTTCTTCCTCTCTCTTGGTTATTTATCTCAGATCTGAACACAAAAAGTTGGCGGTAGGTAGCTTTATGTCACTATCAAAGTATTGAGACCTGAAATTGCTCATACATGCAAGGTTTGCATCACTTCCAAATGGCACCTTGATCTCAGTGGAAAATATTTTGGGGTGACCACAAATAGCATATGATAAGAAACAAAATATTGAGACAGAGTCCATGTCTATTTGGATGAACTAATAAGTCAAACATTATTTATAAAATCGACTAGTGCATACAAGTAGTTGAACACTTTTTATACGATTATTCACATATCATTTTAACCTTCAACTGCAAAATAATGACCCCGAACTTAAAAGCAAATTTTTTAATTATGCTTCCAGATTATAGTACATATGAAAGAACATACAGTCAAGGGATGGGTGGTATTTTAGCCAAAAATAAGACAAAAATAGTATTGAATTAATTTTGACAGTGCATCAACATATACCTGGCCAAACGTCGGGCCGGGCCGAGCTTCGGGCCGGGCCAAACAAAGCCCATTGCAAAAAACCTGGGCCCGAGCCCGGCCCGGCCCGGCCGTCAGGCCTAGATTTCAGGCCCGAGCCCGACCCATCAGTCAAAAAGCCCGACGGGCCTCGAGCCACGGGCCGGGCCTCTTCGTTAAATGGCAAATATGGCAGGCCCGAGCCCGGCCCGGCCCGGCCATCGGGCCTAAAATCAGGCCCAAGCCCGACCCATGGGCAAGGTCGGGCCGGGCCGGGTCGGGCTTTTTTAGATCGGGTCGGGCCAGGCCGTCCGGGCCGGGTTTCCCATGGCCAGGTCTACATCAACATGAGGTAGATTGAGATGTAATCCCATGGAAACCCATAGTCAAATAGTTTAGGATCAGTCCAACAGTACATATGCTTCTGAAACCAAAGAGAAACAATCATACGACAACAATTAAGTAGTAAGTTAATGCCAAAACTCATGTAAATTCTCATTGGTAGCAGAAAGCTGAATACCTTGCATCACTTTATTTGTTGCAATGTAGACAGTTGGTGCATTTAAACACTTTCTACTCATTTGACAAAATTTCTATTTCTCCATTAGCAATCCACTTCTTCACCATGAAAACACTATTTCAGAGCTGCAATAATACTGAACTTTGACACCCCAAAACAAAGATATCTGAAGGTTTTTCAAACAAAGATCTCATGTTTTCCGTACTCTTAACTACATTTACACATTTTGCAGAAAAAGGAGGGGGCAATATTGAAGTTACTACAATAATCTTAGCAGTGGCATGGTGCCTAAACAAAAATATTTTTTTTACCAAAAACTCTTGTCAATTTTACAAACATCTAACATAACCCGATAAAAGAATCAGGAGGAGGGGAGCCTGAGAGAGATAGAAATCTCAGAACCTATATTTTCAAACGAGGAAGAGGAAGAGAAATAAGAGGATGATGGAGGAATACTTATAGGAGAGAACCAAGCAGTCGTCGTCGTTGATGCAGGTGCCACTAGTGATCGTGTATGGAGAGGGGAAGGTAGCGACAAGATCATCTCGGCTTGAAACGAGCATTTAGCTTGTAGGATAGCTATGCCCTAATAAACAAATAAATACGGGGCTGAGATCAAAATAAAAAATACAATGCTTCACCTCTGCATATGGGCAATCTATCTAAATTCTTAGTATGTCATGCTATTTTATAGAAACCCCCCTGTTGTTTTTGACAATAAAAGCCGCAGAACATATCAAATGTTTTTTAAAATACTCATATTTTCTAAACCGTAACTTCAAATTTAACATGTTATATATGAAATTTGATTAGAAAAATATGTAGAATCTGAATATGATATTATTTTACCTGTTAACCATTAAAAAAAATACTGCCTAGGGTGCAATCTTAAACAATAATGCATTATCCATCTTTCTTTCATAATAGTACTGATCCAGATTGGAGATAAACACCTCAAACTCAGGATTGGAGGCGAAATTGAAGATCACTTGTCCGTTTCATTGTACGTATTAAATCTACATGCAATCCGTGTTCAAATAGGAGACCTGTGAAATCTTGAACTGTGCTTTTCTAGGCTAAGACCATCTTTATCGGGGGTCGTGGCTACAAATTCTCATATTATAGACCATTTTTATAAATTAAGAGCATGTGGTATTCTTTTCTCCCGTTGCAATGCAAGGGCCCTTTTGCATTATATAATGAATCTAAGAATATTGATTTGACATTGCAAATGTTGGTACTTTTTTCTATAAATTTAGTCAAACCAGAGATACTTTGACTTCGAACAAAACTTATACGTAGATTTAAAAGGACCTCAGGGAGTACTTTACACTATGAAGATACTTAGCTAATAATAAATGAAGCCATGCATGACCTAGGCTAAGCCAGAGTATCTTCATAGTGCAAAGTAACATAGTCGTAGTGCCATGGATGGCTTCATTTGTTAGCTTGCAGACTCATCTTTTCACAGAAAGCGCTATGTTACAGTAACATATTATGTTACTCTAATTTTCTAAACACCTCTCTACTCATTAACTACATGACACATAATCAAATATGTCTTGAAATGTGCTATGTTACTAGTTAAGTTACTCGCACTATGATCAGTCTAAAGATAGAGTCTGATTGTACCATCTCACACTCTAATCTCCCATGAAATGTTGCTTCCTGTCGCAACTTTGGTTTTGAGGGCAAATGTGTCGTGTTGTCAGCGTGTGGTCGTAGGGGACTAAACGGGTTGGTGCATTTTGCCGTCCTTTCGCATCTCACTCTTCCTTTTCATCAAGAAAAAAAATGAAAGAAGACTATTTTTCACCCTCAAATGTGCGTCAATGAACAAATACCCCTCTAAAGTTGATTTTGGTACAGTTTTAACCCTGAAATCTCTGAAACTAGGTAAATTCCCCCTGTGGAAGTTTTGCTATTATTGTGGTGGTTTTTGGGAAATGATGTTGTCTTCCACCTCTCTCCACTAAAGATAAGTCCCACGTGTTAGAATAAAGTTTGGGTTTAAAGATAGAGATAAGGAGTAGATCGAATAGGTTTAAACCATGGATTACTTATCTTGTACTCCAAGACTCTACCCCCTCGTGTATTCTATATATACCCCATATGAGGGTCAGATCAATACAACAGATACAACACAATATTAGCATCCTACATTTTTCACATGGTATCAGAGCCAAGAGGTCTTGAGTTCAAGACCCTACCAACGCAGTATTAAATAAAACGATTCTGCGGCCTACATCGATCCCACGTCTAAGGACTAAAATAGCCTAGACATGAGGGGGAGTGTTGAAATATGTTGCCCGCCTCCCTCCATCAGTTCGGACTTTTGGATGAGTTGGCTGATGCATGAATTCAATATGGTATCAGAGCCATCTCCAAGCCTGCTACGCCGACTCCAGCACCAACCGAGGATCTTCAGCCATGCGCGCCGAGGACATCTGCATCACCCGTCTTCACCGAGCGAACAAGTCGTGCATCGATCACGGGAGGGTCAACGCCCACACGCATCCACATGTGGGGTTTGCATGGGTTATTCTGCATCAAGCCACCGATCTGCAACTGCAAGGACTTCTTCTAAGCCCAACAACATCAAGCTGTACGAGACTACACCGGGCAACATGTCAACATACTTCTTCGGCACGGTACGGTGTCGACACTTCCTTGTCGCGGAGGGAAGCCTTCAAGCGACGCATCATCGTCGACACGCCGCTGCGACACCATCGCCGACACTTCATCGCCAAGGTCTTCATCAACGTGGTCTTCATGAACATCTTCGTCAACACCGCCACTGCCTTGTCCACAAGATGGACACCTAGCGTCCTATGATAGACTTTTCTGCAAGACGCGACCTCGACGACGGCAATGACCGTGTCACGACGACGACATCGACCGCGTCATCCACGATGGCACGACTGCATCGACATGGCGTCACTACAGTGACGACCCTACACGACCACATGGTTCTGGCAAAACCGATGTGTGCTCGATGGGCTTCCTTCGGTCTTGGCAAACCGGTGGACTCATCGCTGACGACACCCTCTGACATCCGTAAGGTGCATCGTCCACGTTTGTAGCTCCGTCATAGCACATTTTTTTGCACGTCCGTCTTTGTGCGGCTTTATCATCCACGACGACTACATCATCGACCACGACTACCTCGACCACGGCTAGATCATGATCGGCTACATCGACATCGACATACAGGGCTACGTCTACAACAACTCATTGGCAACAACTCCAGTCAACAGCGTCCGAGTCGTCACTAGCATCCATGCCTCTCCCGCTGTGACTGCGGGAGGGAATAGAGGAGAGACAAGGAAGGCACCGGAAGGGGACGCAGTTACCGCCCCAGGTGTCGACCCATCAGAGATGCAGGTGATGATGGTGAAGTGGAGAAGATGACATGAGCACGATATACTTCAAATCCAGTTGCAAACGTCCATTTCATTCCTGCTACGACTGAGGGGGAATGTTAGAATATAGTTTGGGTTTAAAGATAGAGATAAGGAGTAGATCGAATAGGTTTAAACCATGGATTTCTTATCTTGTACTCCAAGACTCTACCCTCTCGTGTATTCTATATATACCCCATATGAGTGTCAGATCAATACAACAGATACAACACAATATTAGCATCCTACATTTTCCACACCACGCAGACCCAAACACAAAAACATGTTGAGCATGGTGCGACTGTAATTGAAGTGGGTGGAAGCGACAAGGAAGAAAGAGAGCGGCGGACGGAGCCGTAGCGTACATGGAATGGGCATGATTAGGACCAGAGTGGGGACATGGATGAGCTTTATGGTCGTAGGGGTGGGCGGCCACAGGAGGACGTAGGCGTTGGATGGAGCCGCCAAGTGCCAACCTGATGACAGCAGGCACCGTGTCCACTCTGATCCCCTCTTCCTATTGGGTGGCCATCGATGGATCAATCACATTCGTGGCTCATTAGCGAGAGGCAGGGAAACAGAATCGATTAGCAATATAAGAAAATTATAAAAACGCTCTTGTTGAAGAAGAGCGAGACAGGAGCACATGGGTTTTCGCATCTATTGTTGTCGTGCGCGTCCCCAACTACTAGGCTAGGGGATCTCATTGCAACGAGAGATGAGCTAACCTCGGCTCACGCGACTGGTTGGGGAGGACGACAATGACACCATGCATGGCCGCCACGACTACCGGAGCACCATGTCATGAAGGAAGGAGCTCAGGTCGATGGGCTTGTCGGTTGGCGCCAGGAGTGTTAGGAACACCAAAGGGATCTCAGCGAAGGCGTTAGAGGCACTAGAGCTCATTGGAACTAGGGAATCATGCATGAAGACAATGAACCAAAGATAGGAATACGACGTTCAGGCTGTAATTTGGGGGGAACTTGCTCCAATCGCTTTGGTAGAGTAAACGACGGTGGCGCGAGGAAACTTCTTGACATGGCAGCGCAATTCAAGGTGGTCGGTGGCCGTGTGGACGCCGACGATGGTCATGGTGACCGCACCACAGACATGTGTGGGGCACGCAATTCATGCCGCGAGAGACAGAGAGGAGGGGCAGGGGAAGGTGAGAGAGGGGGATAGGGCACCCGAGGGCCGAGAGCGAGCTATATGGCCACGAGGTAGCGTTGTAGCACCTCGATGGCAAGCATCTGCGTCCATGGCGGTCGGATGAACTACACACACGAGTGAGGGAGAGAGAGCAGGAAGATGAAATCATGTAAAAAATCACCTAAATCATAGCAAAAATGCTCAGGGTTAAAATTGTACCAAAATTGACTTCAGGGGGTTATTTGTCCATCGAGGCACATTTGGGGGGGGGGGAGGGAATGAACTTCTTTCATGAAAAAGTCAATCTCGCTCCTTCCTCATTACGTGTTGGGCTGGGTGAGTTTTGGAGCGAGGGATTGGAGTTCTGGAGCTTGTGAGCGTAGCGGCACAACGCTTTGTTGTTTTCAACGTCCGCATGGTGGCCTTGGTTAGTTTAGGGAATCGACAGTGGGCTGCTGATCCGCGTTCTCTGCCTCCTCCTTGAGTATCCGCATCATCTTCGTTTGTTGTGGTGTGTACTCAGTGCGGGGCGGTTGTTTTGGGGATGGATTCGCGAGCGGCGCCTCTGTTTGCTCTCTGCATAATTTTTGTCCGACCTGGTCCATAGTTTGCACTTTTCCCCTCTGTTTACAGATCCTATTTGTTGTTTCTATGATTGTTAGTTTTTTGCTACTCTGTGGCTCGTTGAGAATAGTTATGGGAGTTTTCATGTAGGGTTTGATCGGCTTGTTCGATGTGCGTCTGTTGCTTACTAGGTTATTGCGGATTTGGCGTTTGATTGGGACGACTGTTAATTAATTTTTGTTGTGTGTTTGAGCGGGCTTGCCTTTTGGAGATGATGGTGTGGATGTTGTTGTTATGTGGGGTTAGGTGGTCGGTTTGGACTTTCAAGTTGTACCATGCATTGTTGTTTCTCAAGTTAATTGCATTGCATATTCATGTTCAGACATGTTACTGTTTGAGTGATTATTTTGTTAACAAATCTTGATTTTGTTGAGGTGATGTTCATGGCCAACAAAATATGGGCTTGGCCATTAGGTGTTGTTCGTGTGGGAGAGAAAGCTTTAATCTTGTGTTCTAATCATAATGTAATTGGCTAATTTGTGAGTGCTATACTTAGAAATCTTTAAGGTTTAGGATAGAAGAGGTTGTTTCTTTTAGTGTGCTCGGTTGTGATAAAAGAAGATGTGATCAAAGTATTGTGATGTTTTGTTTGTTACATCTTTAGATTATTGAGGTGCTATGTATTGTTTACCATTATGGTTTCCCCTATTGTAATAGTTCTCTTATGGTTCTCCTGTTGAATGTGTTAAAACTCTAGTATGTGATCACATTGGAAGATGCATCCATACGATGACCTAGAATTTATTGTCAGGAGGTAGTGTCATTGGAGTTTCCATGGAAAAATTAGTGTTTTGCACCATGTCAGCATCGACTCACACTGGTTCCACACATGTTCTTTCACATGACAGTAGTATTGTGTAGGTATTTTGGTAGACTACCTTCTCTCCTAGGGATGAGGGTGCGTGTGAGATTTCATCTATGCAGTGATTTAGAAAATTAAATTGAATTAAGGAAGCTCACAACTAATTGAGAAAATCAAACTAAACTAAAAGAAAATTAAGAGTGGATTGATAACTTTTTATGTATTTATTTGCATATTCTTATAATCTAGGTATTGCTAAATTTGATTTTTGAACCTTATCATGTATTCTTTTGTTGAATTTAGAGGTGGGGAGATTAAAATGTTTCTATAAGGGATGTTCGGATCCCACCTTTTAGTAAACACAACTTCTCGTTTGTAATGCCTTTTTGAGGTTTGTGTAGTTATCCCCTTTTACCTCAATTTTCTAATTTCTACACCTATCCACAATAGGTTTTAGATTTTCTTTAGAATGGTAGTTATGCTTAGAAAGTTAGAATCGATATGTAGTCAGGAGTTTAGAAAATATACATGTGTATCGAAGAAGATTATGCCAAGGAATTGTTTAAAAAGTGTGAAGGGCATATTTATATCAAAGATTACATGTCCCAAAATGGCCTTGTTAGAGCAACATCAAGAATGTCAATCTATCAACAATGCCCTCGTAGACTAGTAGGAAAAATTTGAAGCTGTCAAGAATGCCACGGAAGAGAAAATTTTGGACTTTGAGAAGAGACAAAAAGATATTGATGGGATGCTTTATTTCATCATCAGGACGTTGTTGCAAGCATCCCATATCAGCCTCTAAAAACAACCTATCATACTGGTGCATTGTTCGATGGTCATGAAACTGCATCATGTGTCTTATTTTCTTGTGGGATTCTCTGTCCCATGGTTGATAAGTAATGTCTCATATAGTTCATGCGTCAATTTCTAGGTTATCTTTTAATAAAAGTTGTGATAGCTATTTTGCATTAAAATTCAAATTTTGCACAAATTCATATTAAAAAATAAAAAATAATTTTATTCAAATTTGTCTGCAAATTGTAATAAAAAATAGACGACATCTACAAACTATGAAGGTAATGCATGTCATCACTAGTGGACCCACATGTAAGAAACCATGTCACCCACATTAGGGCCCACCTACGTAAGCAGCCACACCAGCATCTCTTTGTCTCTTGGTCCATATGTCAATAACGTTGACCGGCCAAACCTAACGAACATAGTTGTTAGTGAAGGCCCATTGTCACCAAAAAATACTAGGGGACTCGCATGTAAGCAGCCAAGTCAGCATCTACTGTGCCCATATGTTAGAATCGTCCGCCGGTCAGACCTAGCGCACCGACTTAGTGATATATTATCGTCACCAAAAGTGGTAGTGATAAATCGGCCGAACCAAGATGACAATACTAGCCGTCACCCACAATGCACCTTCATGACAAACTCATAACCTTCACCTAAGCTACAATCTTAGGTGACAGAAAAAGAGGCTATCATAGGAATTTGTTTTTGTGACGGCGCTTCTCTGACGGCCTGGGTGATGGTCGAAAACCATCACTAGCACATTTCTGGTGACCAAAATCGGTTTTACGTCACACAAGTGGCACGTCACAAACAAACATCATTTTGTAGACAAATCATTCATGCAATAAAAATTAAAATACCAAACCTTGACAAGGTTTATCTGGATTATGAGAAGGCACGATCAATCGAACATCAACAATAGTCAATTGAATCCTCTAGGAGTCAGAAAAAAACCCTACTCAAGCATTAGGGATGAGACCACATGCATTTCATCAAATAGACCACACGAAAGGACCAAGGAAATATTTGCGAGATGGAGGGAGTGAAGAAAAGGGCCACAGAAGGAAGAAAAATGATATGGTGAAGCTGGCGGGCTAAAGGGAATGACACCATGTTGGCAAGTGAAACGATAAAACCCACCACACGAAGTGGCACACGCGTACATGAAACCAGTAGCAGGGGTTAAAAGGAAGGTAAAAGAAGCGTCAGTGCCCACCCGTCCGTTCATGTAAAGGAAACCAAGTTCAAATTCGGCACAAAGAATACCAGGCATCACATAAGAACACTATCCAACAGAGAAAAGGCACTAGCTGACATAGATATAAATAGCTCAAAGGACCATTGATGAGTGTTCTTTTTACACTCATCACACCATAGTTTAAACCTTTTGATTTCATAAAAACCGAGATACCCGCTTTGGTATTACTACCAATGACTAATGAATGCAGAGTATTTCAAAATCCTCTCTTTATTTTGTTTCCATATGAAAATGGGCTAAACATGGACCAAATCAAGCATATATATGGAAAGGAGCAAATTGGAGATAAGATAGATCAAGTGGGAGGCGCACCAGAGCGCAAGACGGCGTCTGGTACGAGCGCAAGCGCTTGTACCATGCACATCCAACTCCATGGGCCCAACCTGACAACTATTATAAAGGGACCTTTTTCATATTCGCAGCAGAGCAACCACTAGAACCTAATCTCCGCACCAGAAGCCATTCTTCAATCCTAGCCTCCACCATTAGCCACCACTATCACCATCACCATCATCGCAGCAAACCATCTCCAAGTTAGTCATACTTGTAATCTTGTATCGCATCCGACAACCATTGTAAGACATATTATCAATAAAGCATTCATCTTGACGTGTTCTTCAATGATTTCTTCTCGCAATCCGGTCACCGTGTGTGAGTAACTTGATAAAGGTCATGGGTTGAGGCATAGTCTTGCAACCTGATGTATTTGTTTGAGGGATCGATGGAATGAATTTAAACTAACATCATGCATGTGTGAAATAAAATTGCATCGTAGTTGTCCCTTGTCTCTCTTGTGTTCTTTGTCCCTGCAGGTACCCAGGATCATGGAGTTCGATCCGCGAGGAGGCTAAGGGCAAGGCGAATGTGAAGTGCTATTCTGAACACCAGTGACAGAATGGTTTAGTATGGTAGTGTGGATCGAATCTCTGGGGATACATGAGGTGTAGTCATTAAACGCTCAATGCTTTTGTCTGATTTATCCTAATAATCAAGGTAATCTCGTGCCACGGAAAGGTATATAGTTAGTGACTCTTGATGCAGGGCGCATTCTGATCAAGATATAATTTTGACACATCCGCACTTAGATATATTGCAAGCACATCTTAACTGTTGCCTTCCAGAGCACAAATTAAGATCATATTGATCCCGATCATAAAAATATGGTTATAAGAATCAAGTCAGCATACCCATGACTATTTTTTTATTACAAGTGTTCTTTGTTCCAACTTGATTACGATCTAGTATAAAAACTGCAATTTAATTCTCTCACAAAAGCTTGGTAGAAACCCTTGTCACAAGTGCACGCCCTCTCGTGGGTTCAATAACTCAGGGTCACTCCTTGGGGAAAGAGGTTGGGAACCTTTCTGGTATCCATTACCTATTCACCAAAGGTATTCATCAACCACCCCCGCCTGCCACGGGACCTCTTCGTATACCAGAAGTGAACGTTGGTCTTCGCTCCTCAACCACTCCTAGCATGTGGAAAACACGTCATATAACCAACCGAAAATAAAACCCAGACACAAACAGACACGCAAGACAGAAAGGATAACACTGGGTACTAATGGCTTGATATTTTGTCACTTTTATAAGAGGGCTTTGATATGTTTTTCACAGGGTTTTAGATATTTCTCGCGTCTTTCTAACACTAATCCTTCGAGAAAGAAGAAAGCTTGTTGGTACTATTGATGTGCAGGAATGAACATATGGAAGAAAACCAATCAACATCTTATCAAATGAAGTCATTTGGAGCTACTTCCATTTTGGGCGAAAATTCAACAGAGCAACCAAAGCGTTTATGATGCATGGTCCGAGTGCTCCCGGTCATACCTATGGTCATACCACGTGGTGCCAACACCACTTCATCAACACTAGCAATGGAGCGCTCGTACCAATGGTTGCACCACGTGGCGCCAACACCAATTCACAACCATACTAATGGTCCATTGGGTTTGTCTTGTAGTCAACTATGAGCACTTACTTTTGTTGTATTGAAAGATCTCAATGAATGTAGTTATTTATTGAATACATTTATTCATCCAGACACATCCAGGCTGGATACATGTAACATATTAATTCACACTATTAATAAAGATCGAGGCATTTGTAGCATATATCTCATTAATTATATGTTTAGTATATACTTCTGAGATATTTAGAGTGTATATTAGTCCATTATGATGTGTACCGAAGCACCAATCCAGTTTAGCCAATATTTACTTCTATGTTTATTTTTCACATGTCCAAGTTCCACCTCTGAATTTTAACATTTGCAAGCATATACTTACCGTACACTTTCACAAAGGACTTATCATCGAATAGTGAGACAAAAAAAAGCTTCTGACAAAGATTTCCTTTTCTTGTTTTCAATCCCCATTCACATTCAAAGGAATCAAAAACCAGAAAAGGACCAAACAAAAACAAAATAGAGGAAGCATGTAATTTGAGGAGAAATATTTATTAATACTCATACATTGATGGATCTTCCACCGCACAACCGGCCACATTCCCTAGGAATTACTCAACATAAACTTAACCTATCACATATCATAAAAGCGGAACCAGTCAACATAGAGGCCTAGGAACTAAATCAACATTTCTCCTTTGATTACCAGATACGAAACATCCATCTATCGTCTTTGAGATGGGACATGGTAACCTGCGAAAATATTAGAAAACAAAAGCATGTCATGCATAGTTCATGACAAGTATTAGTGGTACATAATACGTGGCTCAAAATATAACACTTACTGCCACAGTCGGAGCCAGGTTTGAGTGGATTCTTGTAGTAATCAGCGACATACACAACCTTATCCATGCATACCACCTTCTCGATCTCCTTGGTGACCTTGGAGCACAGGCACGGTGAATTGACCTTCTGAACCACACTACAACATGCACTCGAAGGAGTTATCTTTGGGCTCGCGGGAAACATCACATATTGTTTGCACTCCCGAATAAGCCCTTTTAGGTCGACGGTACAATCTTCAGCCGTCACAACAAGAACAAAGGCAAGAACCAAGAGCAAACCAAAGTGTTTTGCCATAACTACTACTACTAGTAATCGGTTGGCTACCTCTCTCTTAGATGTTAAGTCTAGAGTTGTGTTCTTTGGTGTGGTTGTCCTCTGTTGGATGCTTGGGTTTATATAGGCGCATGGATGGGAATGAATTCACCCGAGGGAAAATAATTACTTCAATCAAGGTGTGGGTGGTGATTGACAAGTGTCACGACTTCTGTTTCTCGTGTAGACAGATGTACACACATGCGTTTGTTGCACTGACAAGTGTCAACACCTGGTTCCTATGTAGACACGTGTCTACACTTCTGTTGCTTTGTTCCGTTGCATATATATTCCAAAATATAATGTTTTCTACGAAATTTCAACCGTCCATTCTGTTTGTCTTATAGTCAACTGCGAGCACTTATGTTTGTTGTACTGACTCATCTCAACAAATGCAGCTATTTAATGAATACATCCATGCACAGCCAGGTTGGATACATGTATGATGTATCATATTAATGCAAACTATGAATACAGATCGAGGCATTTGCAGCATATATTTCACTGATTATATGTTTAGTATATATTTGTGAGATAATTATGAGACCATTTATTATGATGTGTATTGAAGCATTAATCCATTTCAACAAATATTGACCTAAATGATAAGTGACACACGTCAGGTGTGTGGCACTCCGGCACTGACATTATTCGATAGCAATTCCAGTCATGCAAAGATGACAAATTTCAGTAACACACGACAAGTTTCGGTCGAAAAATAAACTGAAGCACAAAGTTGCCATGCTTGCCAACTAAATCGCCATCCTCACGTAGCTAAACTTACCATAAAAAAGGTTCGAAGTTGGCATGTGCTCGTATCTTACGTGTGGTACTTACCGGAGTCCAATATTTACTTCTACAGTGGAGTACATATTTGTATTTCTGACTCATCTGGGCAGTGAGATTAGCATTTCTCGTCGTGTGTACGCAATGGCAATATTTGGTGCCAGGTTCTTCAGGTCTATTCAAGGATTCAAGGGCGACGACTGTGGCTTCGGGGCGCTGGTCTTTAGGGGTACATGCACGCAGACTTTCCAGCTGTTATTGACAAGGTCAGGCCGGCTTCGGTATGGGAACGGCAACAGCGGCGCATCGGTGGCTCGTTTTGACGGCACAATGGTCATTCGGCGGTTCATGGACCTCGATGCAATTTTTATTATGTTGTGTTTTGTACTTCCCATGAATCTTTATAACAGATTTGATCCTCTTCGAAAAAACAAGCGTCCACAAAATTAACTGTCTTTTAAAGAAACGCAAGTACACGTACATAGCCAACTGCTTTTTTTAACTGGCAATCAATACATTTGCCGTCAACTTTATACTTATCATAAAGTATCTGGATTTATCTAGGGGATAATCCAGCAACTTATCTCTCAGCAAATATGCAAGTCACAAGCACTAGTACAATGGTGAAAGCTGAAAATAGCATCTGCGGTCTTCGTGATCATCCAATCAGAAGATATGCTGCACTACACGATCAGACCAGGAACGGGGTAGCCTGCAAAACAACAGAAAAAAGCAACCATAATAAAACCTACATTGGCATTCCCTTTGTCCAACTTTCAGAAATTTTTAGTTGATCCAACATATGTTTGGAAATTTTGGAAACTGCTCGTAACCTGCATATGATCTAACACTTACTTCCGCAGTTGGAGCCAGGCTGCAAGGGCCTCTTGCAGTACTTGGCGACGAACACGACCTTGTCCATGCAGACGACCTTCTCGACCGCCGGGGTGACCTTGGCGCACAGGCACGGCATGTCCGCCCTCTGGATCACGGCGCAGCAGGCCGGCGACGGCGGTATCTTCGGCTCGGCCGGGAACATGACGTAGTTCTGGCAGTTGGCAACCAGGTCCTGCAGGTCGCTGTTGCAGTCGCCCGCGTCCGCCGCCATCGGGGCCATCATCGGCGCCATCATCGGCGCCATATCTGCCGCCATCGGGGCCATCATCGGCGCCATATCTGCCGCCATCGGGGCCATCATCGGCGCCATATCTGCCGACACGGCCATGGCGAAGGCGAGCAGAACCAAGCACACAGCATAGAGCCTTGCCATGGTAAGAAGTTTCAGTTCCTACGTATGCGTGCGGTAGCTGTTGCTGTGTAAAGACTGGTTGGCTGGCTGGCTGGGTGGCTCTTGTAGCTTCGTGTGTGGGTTTGACATGGCATGGCTGGGTTTATATATGTAGGGATCTTGGTTTGGTAAAGGACGGGTGCTTTGGATTTACACATGGCTTAGTGTTTTTAATGGCCCAGCTCATGTTCACACATGCCTTGTTTTTGCCAAGCTCAAGCGCACCGTCAATATATTTGACAAAACTAAATTGGAGATTACTACGGCGCGACGGCCGTAACAGGTCGCGCGTTAGCCCTGACATCATCATCACCTTCAAGCATGCTGCATCACCACTCGATCGGACGGTGCAGGGTAGCGTCGTGCCGTGGCATGTTGCGGTGAACGTCCGCGCTATACATTCTGTTTCTTAGTAGATGAAGAACATCTATGTGCAAGTAAGCACCTTCTACCAAAATCTGTAGTTCTCTTAACTGACACTAACTTGCTTTTATGTTTTCCGTGCATGATCACCAAGGCAGTAATTAAAGCCAAAACGTTGCCAGAGCGAGATGACAGCATATCCTGAACATTTACGGGGCGCGGCGCCTAGTAACACCTTCAGTAAAGTTTTCAGGTGTTGGTTTCCTTTCAATTTTCCCAACACAGAACAAGAAAACTTCACTGGTACTATGTTAAATATGCTGTGCTTATTCCCGCAATAAAAAAAATTATGTGCTTACATATCGCACATTGGCTTAGCACACTGCACACTTGATATCTAGACAAAGTGACAAACTTGGCAGCACCACTCTCAATGGCATTTCGATGGCGATCGATTCATCGTTTAATGATTTGTGAATCTGTGACCGCTGCATACGGCGGATGCACCAAGCCATCAATACAAAATTGCCTACACATCACGTCTATCTCAAAAAACTTCTGATATCTAAACCCAATCAGCCAAAATTTCAAGAGTAAGTTTGTGTCTATGGATCGGACTTCAATCTTTTTTACTATCCCCTTGTACATTGACAAGGAAAATATCAAGTTCCTACATACTCTCTCCGTCCCATAATATAGTCTACATTGGGGTTGGGCGAACCAATCTGTGGTTGGATGGTTAGGAGGACAGTGGTATCCCCTGTCCACCAGGATTCAAGTCCTGATGCTCTCATTTATTTCTGGATTTATTTCAGAATTTCTGGCAATACGCGTTTAGTGAGAGACGTTCTCGTCAAATACGGGGTGCTTTTGGTGACTTCGTCAATCTTAAGATAATATGAACGCTCAGTTTTTTGGAGGTGCTCATAGTGTGTGTGTTTGTGTTCATAGGGATAAGTGTGTGTGCATATATGAACGCATGCGTCTGTACTATGTTAAAAAAAATAGTCCTCATTGATTTTCTTAAAATTTGATCTTCATAATTTTTTTACCAAGTTTTAAGAAAAAAAGTATCAGTATCTATAAATATCAAATAAACGCTACTGGAAAAGGCCTTATAGGTGAACTCACCACAGCTAGTTAGGAGAAGCAGCAATGGCGGGTAACAAAACACGACCGCCAGAGCTAGGGGCCCTCCAGTGACGGGCGGAATACTTCACCCGCCACAAAAAAGTACTGTTGTGGCCATGTTATGAATGTTTTTTGTGGCGAGCAGCTAGACTTACCCGCCACAGCTGTTACAGGCGGGACGAAGTCCCCGCCACAGCTAAAAGCCTCCAACCGGTTATATATATTTGCATTAATCCATATACTAACTGTGGTGGGCAGCTGGCCGTGCCCGCCACACGTTGGTTAGCGACAGACTGTCCAAATTCAATTCACGGATTGCCGCCCGCCACCCCCAAATTAGCACTGGTGGGTGGAATGGAGTGCCCGTTGCACGTTATGAGCACTATCTGCACCCATGCGCCCCCTCCACCTCCCCTACCCCACTCTCACCCTCTCCCCCATCTCGCTCTCGTCGTCGTGCTCGCCCTCCACCGCGGCCCTGTCGCCGTCCGCTGTCGTCGTCGTCCTCGCTCTCCATCGTGTCGCCCTTGCCCTCGATCTGTCGCCCCATCTCCCTCCACTCCAGGTGGTATAAGGTCGTCGTCCCCGCTTGTATTTCTGGTCGTCCTCGTCGCCACCCGCGGCCGCGGCCGCCACGCACACAGACAGCCGCGGCAACAGCCACGTTCGACTAGGGTTAGGGTTAGGGGTTTCATCATTGTAGTTTTAATTTTTAGTTTCTAGGTACTTGTAGTTTCTAGCTAGTTTTAGTTTGATAGTAGTAGTTTCTAGTTGTATAGTTTTTAATGCACACCTTAAAATAAATCATAGTTGTACTTTATAGTTGTAGTTTGATATTTCTAGTTGTAGTTCGATAGTTTTAGTTTATAGTTGTAGCAATCAAAACTGGCCGTATATATGAACTCAACAGCCATATAGTTGTAGTTTATAGTTCTTTATAGGGATTCATACTATAAGCGCTAAAGTTTTGATGAAATATTGATTTATTTCCGTTTCGCCAAATTTCTAGTTCTTAAAGTGCCCATTTTTATGCAGAGGTTATGCCAATTTTTTTGTTTGTTTTTCATTCATATTGTGTTGTAATATATGCATTCATTTCTTTACAGGATTCATACTATAAGCGCTAAAGTTTTGGCAAAACCTTGATTTATTTCCGTTTCGCCAAATTTCTAGCTCTTAATGTGTCCATTTTTATGCAGAGGACATGCCAATTTTTTTGTTTGTTTTAATTTCATATTATGTTGTTGAAGATTTCTTCAGTTCTTTTGCCATATTTATTTATCTGCATGTTCTAGGTCATTTTTTCCAAAATGGCGGACAACAGCAGGTACCGTCGTGTTTTCCAGCAGCCCTGGGGGAAGTGGGAAGCCTAAATCCAAAACCCCATCACTGGTAAGGAACAATGGCTCGGCACACGTTCGACTTCGCCGAGGAAGCGGCACGCGCTTACGATACGAAGGTGCTCATGTACCAGGGGCGAAGGGCTCAACTCAACTTTACTCGGGATGCTTGGCGCGCGAGTGAGATAGCGCCTCCTAGCATGAGGATAGTCTCCAAGGCCGCAGAGCAGGAGCACCTGAAGGCCGAGGCGCTCATCAGGGCCCATGAACGTCAGAGCATCAATCCCATGGTGGAACGACATCTTCGGGAGGATCCGCAACTGTACTCCATTAACGAGGTGTTGCTGATGACCGCACGCAACTAGAAGGATGTCGAGGATGACCCGATAGACTGGGACGATTTCGCCGAGGAGTCCGACGAGGATGACGATGACTTCTGCTCTAATGTTGACTTAGATTAGGAGATGATCACTCCACCGTGCCTAGTCATAGAACTCCGTGCTTATGATGTTTGAACCTTTAATGTAGTACTTATGACACTTGTTACAACATACTATATATGTCAGTGACTTCGTGATAAACCTGCTTATATATATAGTCGTACTACCTAGTTGGTGCAGTGTTGGCAATCTGTGATCGCACCTCATATTGATGACATTTTTAACTTTTGAAGGAGGGGATCATGGTGCTTAAGGTCTGCAATGTCTGCAAAAATCCCTGTAGGGATATTTTATCCCATGCAATACAATGCAGGCTCTTCTTGAGGGATGGATTCGAAAAATTTGTGTTAACAATGTACATCATTCACTTCTAACCATTTATTGAATTCTTGTACTATGCATATCATTAATTATTAACTGCATTATTCTTATTTATTACATAGTGTATCCCATGCAACTTAAGGGTCCAATTCAATAATTTAATTGGTGACAGTTTCAACTTTTCGGATAGTCAAGGGCGATCGTACAAAAATGACGTTTGTAAACAAAAGGATAAAAACATCATCAGAGTTGATGGATGGAACAAGTACATTTCAAATAATAAGCTCAGCGGGGGAGAGTACATAGGCTTTTAGTTGAAGAAAGCGGTCAACAAGTTAAGGATTAAGTATTTTTCTGACCAAGATCATGAGCTTGATGAAGATGATGCTGAGGATTCCCAGGATGATGAGGATGAGTATGAGGATGATGATGAAAGTAAGGATGATGATGATGCTGGTGAGGATGATGATAGCCAGGAGCATGCAGATGAGGATGAGGATGAGGAAGATGATGAGGGTACCGGAGATGATGACTATGATGATCCATACAATTATGCAATTTTCTCTCAAAGAATGAAAGAGCTTAAAGAGGATGAGAAGGCCAATCTCATCGCGACCCTACCATCAAGTGTGCACAACTTGGGGAGGCCATTTGTGCACCGTTTTACCAAAACGAACATCGTGAAGGACACCATGGTATGTTTTGTATCTTTTTTTGTTCATAACACTACATGGCAAGATTTCTAACATTGTGTGCTCTATTTTGCTTTTAATCACGGGGATCATAGAAATTACGTATGAAGATGATTTCTGCCGAGGACATTCCTGCTGCCGCCACGGCTGGAGTATGCCTTGGAGTAGTAGGTCCTGCACCAACGTTCAATACAAGACAGACACAGACGATCGCATATTGTTCTATGAGGTCGGCTGGCGGGAATTCCTGAAGAGAAAGAGACGACGACTAACAATTGACACAGCAGTGGTCATCACGATAAGGAACAACTTGAACAATAGCTTTCAGATGATGGTTGTTATAGATCTTATTTGGAAATAAGGTCCAGTCGAATATCTCCAAGCCGATGAACTCTTAGTTAGTTAAGATGCCAGTGGTACTTTGATGTTGGTTTGTTAACTGGAATAAATTTGAAGTGTTAGTAGTTGTTATGAAGAATACTAATTACGTAGTGAACTTGCATGCCTAAGCTTACAATGTGTGCTTTATTTGCTTCTACTATTGAATTTATTATATTGGATTTATGCAAAATGCATCCATGGCAGCATAATTGGTGTCATGGCTGTAAAATTTTAATTCACATGAATAAGCTTGTAGTGGAGGGCGCTCTAGTACGCCCGCCATTGCGACATGAATAAATAATGGCGGGCAAGAACGCATCGCCTGCCACTGAAGACACACAACTAGTGATGGGCAAGCACGCATCGCCCACCGCTGCAGGGCTCTACCAGTGGTGGGCGTGCGCCCGCCACTGATGGGGTACTAGCAGTCGTAGGAGGTCAGTGATGAGCGCCTCTGGCAGCCTGGCCCAGCACTGCTAGCATTTTTGCGTACGTCACTGCTAGGTATTCCTCTAGTAGTGATAATACCATATGAAAATATATTTCATGAGGAATATACTAATATTGACTTAATATTCTAGGGATGCGTTTAGTTACCTGCATTAGGTCCATCCAATCCCGTGGGTGTAGTTTTGACCTGTTTGGTAGCCTAGATTGCATCAAAATGTTGGCCCACGTGAACCTTAAAGCACCTTCGGGCAGGCCTGTTTTGAACACTCGATTTGACTTTTTCTAACAAGACATGCTCTAGGAATGCAAACGAGCCCACTTGGTGGCTCCACCGATGCAACGTGGTGTGTTCTGATAAGTAATGTATCTCATGTTGTGCGTGTTCTGCGTGTTTAACTTCTAATATTCTTCACTTATTATCCCCTTCTAATCTACATAATGATACTTCAATTTGAAATAATGTCTAAATAGAAAAGAAGCGCATTGATGTTGTGGTTCCATTCAAATGATTGGCTCATAGTTTCGCTCAACGTAAATGTTTAATTTTGTGTTCATGTTTGAAGCAGTTTTGGATGAATTCTGACAAATTTGCCACACATGGTCGACCATTTGAAATTTCCTTTGACTAGTAGCTTCATCTCGCAGTTTCACATGAATTTGTGTTGCACATTTTGTGTTTTGACGATAGTAGATGAGTAGATTTACATCTCCCTTGTGGAGTGTACATATGCATATGTGTGGTATGTTTTACTGACACTCCTTAATCTTGTCTAGCTATGTGTGATGTTACTTATACTATGAGTAACTAGCTATGTTACCACATGTCTCTCTTTCTTCATTAATTACTTGCCACATCATCTATTTTGTCTAGATATGTGTGATGTTACCACCTATGTTACTCCCACTATGGGTATTCTCACAGTCTAACTTGGTTGATAAGATTTTTCAGATTTGGGCCATCTAGACCGGAAAGGAGGGAGTATGAAATATACTTAGTATGAAAGGAACACATTTTGATATATAAATCTTACAGGGTTTTTTTTAACTGAAAGGGGTTTCCCCCCGCCCCGACTTTTTTATTAAAGCCAAGGCAAAACCAAAGCAAAGACTGTTTAACAGCGCTCGACGGCAACCGGAGAGTAGCTGCCACAGACGGGAACCACCAGTGTTTTAAGGACTACCCTATTACATCATAGTTTTAAGAGGTTCGAGGGGAGATACAAAGCCAGGAAAGCATACACGCTAGCTCACAAACAGATCAAAGATGGTAAACTAGCAATTTTTGCAGGAACCCAGAGATGCTCCAGGGTTCAGCGCCAGGCGATCCTACGCAATTCCTCTCTTTGATGGGCCAACAGTCTTAAGCACCGAAGAAGAAGTGCACCCTGAGCCTCTGACCATAGGATTTTCCATTGCCTGATCGTTGCACCCAACGGATCCAAAGCACAGCATATACTTCGACATCTTCACCCCTGGAAAACAAAGTCATTTCGCAAACGCCATAAGCTCCACAAGGTAGCAGCAGTAGTTATGTTTAGAGCTTCACAGTGTTTCCTTTTCTTCCAAAAGGAAGATAACATAGCAAAAGAGTCGGGTATATTAATGCTAAAACTTTCAGCCACCAGCTCCCACACTTGTGTAGCAACAATACAATCAAAAAAGAGATGTTGAATTGTTTCTGGTTCATTACAAAATACATAGGTCTTATCTTCTACATGTCTACGCTTGGCCAGATTATCTCTGGTCAAGCTTTTATTGTAGTAAATGAACCATAGGAAAACATGTATATTGGGAGGGATCTTAATTTTCCATATATCATCTTTAATCTCAGAAGGTATCCCCCCAAAGTTGATCATTTTATAAAAAGACTTGACAGAGTACTTGCTGGAAGAATCCAGCATCCACACAGGTTGGTCTGGGGAGCCAGACAGCACAACCTGTTTAACTAAATTAATTAGCTCATCCCATCTAGCCAGAGCCCTTTCATCCACACACCTCCTAAAAGTGAGGTGGAGTTCACCTCCTACCCAGACCTGTGCAAGAGTGGCCTCTTATTGTTGACAAATGTCAAACAGACCCCAAAATGCAGTTTTTAGGGAACAGTCCCCCATCCAAATGTCATGCCAGAAGGCAATATTCTTACCATCTCCAGGGATCCACCTATAAAAGTTTTTAGATGCTGCAAGTGCCCAAGATAGACTTTGCATGAATGGGGACCCCAATGTAGTCTTAGTGCTGAAGAAATTGGAATTGTTAGTATTATATTTGTAGGCCATAATTTTTTTTCAATCACCATCTCTAACATCATAGAATCTTTTCCCCCACAAAGCCAAAAGGGCCATATTGAACTCTCTAAGGTTGGGAACCCCCATACCACCAAATTATTTCTTCCTGGAAATCAGTCCCCAGCTAGCAAGATGATATTTGTGATTATCACCCACATTACCCCAAAAGAAGTGAGACATTTGAGATGTAATCATATCAACAGGTCATTTGGGAAATTTAACAATAGACATTAAGTAGGCAGGAATACTGGCAATACAAGTGGTAAGAAGGATCAATTTGCCCCTGTAGGAGAGAAATCTCCCCAGCCAACCAGCTATATTCTTAATAATCCTGTCTATAATGGGTTGAAGATCTTCCCTTCTTAGTTTTTAAAATGTAAAGGCACCCCTAAATATTTAAAGGGAAAATCCCTAAGCTGACAACAGAAAACTTGAGCAAAGTCTTTTGATAGTTGATCAGAAACATTAATTGTATGCAAATCACTCTTGTGAAAATTAATCTTCAAACCAGAAAGTTTCTCAAATCATTTTAGAATCCATTTCAAATTTTTAGCACAATCTAGAGAATTATCTAGGAAAAGGATAGTATCATCAGCATACTGTAGACTGACCACCCCTCCAGGAATGGCATGGGGCAGCAGCCCACAGATCAAGTTTCTATTGACAACTTTCTGGAGCATCTTAGAAAAGACATCAGCCACCAAATTAAACAGCAAAGATGAGTGAGGATCACCTTGCTTCAAGCCTTTTCCCCTAGCAAAGTGGGGGCCATTTGTGTCATTAATTCCAACCTGAAAAGTTCCTTGGTGAATAGTAGACATAACCCAACCAACTCATTTACTGCCAAAACCTCTAGACAGAAGCATTTTCTTTAGAAAATTTCAACTCACTCTATCATAGGCTTTCTCATAATCAAGTTTAAGAATCAACCCACTAGATCTAGACCTGTGTGTCTCATGAATAACCTCATGGGCCATAACCACACTTTCTAAAATAAATCTCTCTTTAATAAAGGCAGTTTGATTAGTAGAAATAAGCTTGTCACACAGAGACACCCTAGTGGTCATAGCTTTAGAGAAAATCTTGACGGCACAATTACTCAAACTGATAAATCTTACAGTAACCGTACACAGCTATACACTGACATGTTAATTGCAATTCAGCGTTCGTCTTTCATCAGTATTTACAGTACATCACAAGTGAGAAAAAACCAGTTATATATTCCCTTCATATCTGCCTCGAGCTGTAGGCCGTAACTGCACTTGGATCATCTGCCTCCCTTCACAATTCTAAACTGGTCCCGGATCTCCATTGTGCCTGAGCTTACAAACTGAAGAAAACAGAGCATCAGCTGTTGTTTTCCGTTGAGGAAACCGAGCATCAATTGTTAACTTCGTATGCAAAACTCCCCAGGAGAAGAAGAAAAAAGATGTGAAGCTTACCTGAACCAACACACTGGTCTTAGTGGCGTGCACCCTGGCATAACCAAACTCTGAAATTCTTGACAAGCTCCAGCTCTGCGGCTGAATATTTGGGCAGCAGCAAGACAAGGTTGTCAGAGAACGACATATCATGTACAGTAGTAATGCAGGATTTTCACCAATTAAAAATTACAAAGTATTTGCTGCTTTGGAAAACAAAACACACAAATACTTATTGCTAGAGCTCTTACAATCAGAGAGAATCCGTCCAGGCTGAACCCTCCTGCTCCAACGATGGCATGGACTGGCGCAGTGTAGTTGCTATTATCGTAGGTGTCGATGCCACTGGCATCCTTCCTCGGCATGCCTCTGCACTTGCCCTTGTAAACTGCGCAGGTCCTCTCGTAGTTGTGCACATGGCCGAAGAAAACCAAATCCACCTGTTACCAAAATACGTCAAGCAAACAGCTTCTTGCCTGCTGAATATGATGCGTTGCAGTGTGATCTTCTACTTACCTTGTTGTTGAGCAAGAGTGGCTCCACAGAGGCCACAAAGTCCGGGTCCACGCTGGGAATTATGCCCACATTCGATGAGTACATTGGTCTATGCCTGCAATGGTCATCAAAATGCCAGGTGTTACTTGCAGTTGCAGGGACGTCAACAAGGCAAGAACCAGAACAACTATTTGGTTTTGATCTTCAGAAGCTCACCCAATGAAGATCACCCATGGGGTTCTGGATCGATCAACCGAAGACAAATCCTTTTCCATCCAGTTGTACTATTCACACAAGGCATTGAAGTTACACAGAAACATCAGCATGCAAACAGCTGCAAAGTCTGAAACAGGAAGGCGCGACTGATGTCTGCTGGTAAAAAGAACATACTTGCTCCGACTTCTCCGACCAGGCATGCTCCGTGGACATGACGATGAAGTGGATGCTACCTTGCTCGATGGCATACCACGGCTTGTCCTTGCCAGCAGTGGGCATGGGGAAGTAGGACTCGTAGGCGACGCCGCATTCGCCGCCCGAATCCGGGGTCACGTACACAGACCCAGACCCTGCATAATCCCTGGAAAGGGACACATAACATTTCCTTCATCAGCTATTGTTAGCTCGAGATCAATTGGCGGTGAAGAGTGCAAGGTCAGCGTTCTGCGTTCAGAAACCAATCACCTCTCGTGGTTGCCAATGGCGGTCATGTAGGAGACCTGAGAAGCGAGCGGCCTGATGAGGTGAAGGAAGAAGTCCCACTCGACCAGAAACCCCGTGGCGTAGCTGATGTCTCCTATGTGGAAGATGGAGTCGACCTTCCCGGTTTGCATCTCTTTGGCCACCGCTCCGGTCACAGCGATCGATCCAGGCTGCATATCATGGGTGTGATGAGATGGAAATTTACATCCGAAGGGTGCATCACGTATAGAAAGGTTTTACACCGAGGCAATTTTGGCGCTCCTACTACCTGAATATAGTGCTCCACTGACGGGTCTAGTGGAGCCTTCCCCATGTCGCCATAGATCACGAAGGACGTCTCGTCTGACCCCGCAGCGGGAGGGGTTCTGAACTTGGTAGTGTCACTCCAACCCACGGAGTCACTGCACAGACAATGTATGTATACCAACGCATCAACGATTCATGTAGGCTGCATCTCAATTACACAGCTTTATCTTCCTTTTTAGCCATAAATGATGGTATGAGCTTCACCTTCCGTAACGGTAGTCGTAGGACTGAGAAGGCTGGAGGCCGGTCATGACGGCCGAATGGATGTAGCCGGGATCATGCCACCCGAAATCCTTGGCCGGACTGGGCAACACCGAAAAACCTGCGCAGAACATGGCAACTAAGTAATTTTGTTCTACTACTCCAATATACTCTGAGCTCGGTGCGATCGAGGAGCATTCGACCACTCACTGCACATGTCCTTGCGTGTGAACGTCGTGGCCACGGAGGCAGCAGCCCTGCCCCCCGCGTACTGAACCTGCTGCGGCCTCCCGTCGCCGCTCACCCAGGTGATCCTCATCTGACAACACAAACCAGCACCATGCATGAAAAATCACAATCAAGATGCTCTCCGTCTGCTCTTAGCGTCGGTGGGCACTCGATCACGTTCGTACCGAGGTGGCGGAGGAGTCGGTGCTGGAGAGGTGGCCGCTGAGCGGCTTGGCCGGGTTGGCGAAGCGGAGGACGCCCGAGCGCTTGAGCAGGCACGGCGTCTGGAACCCGCCGGCGAAGAAGACGAACTCCACGTCCGTGCGGAAGTTGATGACGTGGAACGTCAGCGTGGCGCCGCACGTCCGGACCTGGCAGCCGCCCGACGCGTCGCGCTTCTGGCACGTCGCCTTCTTGCACCCGAGGTAGCCCGGGTCGCTCTTCGCCCGCTGGGCCTGCATCCAGGCTCGTCGTGTCAAGTACTCCATCCGTTCCGATCTACTCGTCGTGGTTTTAGTTAAATTTGAACTAAAACCACGACGAGTAAATCGGAACAGAAGGAGTATCTATCACAGCCCGCTAAGCAGGCATTGACAATTAATAGGGCCTACATGCGCTTGAATTTATTTTCTTTCGAAAAGGAGGTTCATGTCATGCTCTGATCCATGCAACAGCACACGCCGTGCGTTCATGTGCGCCCATACGGATATAGCCGGCGTAGCACGCTTGAGAGCTTGGCATGCTTCATGGATGGCCATTTCCGGCGAGGCTAACGGACATGACTGGACCGGTTAACGAATCATAGCACTGCCTTCCCGTAAACATAACAACCTCTTAATGAAGGCGGGAAATCTGAGCAATGGTGCATGTACAGGAGTTGTTCACGTGACGGCACTCCGTACGTGGTGCTACATATCGAGCACTGATGGTTGCCGCTAAAACATATGATAGCATGTACGATCCTGTGGCAACCTAGATAGATTCTACTGTGGCGAAGCGGTAGCTAACGGTCAGTTGGCAAGTAGTGCATGGGAAAGGCAAAGCAAAAGGCTCACCTTGACAGGGTAGTGGCACAGAAGAGGGAGCTTCGCCGTGTCGCCGGTCTCCAAATAGTTCACGCCGCTCAGTGGACATCCGGAAACACTGCACCCGACCGCATGCACACACACTATTGTTAGTAAATGATTCACATGCATGTCCATCGAGAGGCAAAAGTAAACCTGTTGTGAACACTACGTACGTCCTGGAAAACGAATCAAATCACTTTTTTTTCCAAGCTTAGATATGTAGGAGGATAAACCAAAACATCACATCATTTTAAGTTTCGAGAAGAAAACAGCAGGTGAATGTTAATCTTTTGTTTAAAGTTGTACAGTAGTACGTACCTGGAGTTTGAAGGCGTGATCATGGCGACCCAGTGCGAGCCGCGGGGCATGAAGACGCCGCCGACGGTGACGTTGACGAACGCCTCGTCGGGCAGCGGGCCGGCGGTGCTGGCATTGATGGACAGGTACGGGCTCGGGTTCCGGCACGACTCCAGCGGCCTACGGTTGACCGTCCTGAACTCCGACTTCCCCGCGAAGCTCTCGTGCAGCATCGCCGGCGGCGCCGGCGGCGGGAGCTGCGCCGAGCACGCGGCGCAGAGACCAAGAAGCACTAGAAGGACACCAACACGCCGGGAAGGAGCGAAACCCATTGCCTGGAATGGAACCGCCCCCTCCCCGCGTACGCACAGTGAGTGATACGCTCTACGCCGCGCGCAAACTGCACGGACGAAGAAGCCTGCAGCTTATAGTGGCGACGTACTATGGCGGCGGGGAAGGGGGGAGGCCAAGGGGGCTACGGCCACACCAACGATACACGAGCACTGTGGCCTGTGGGGACGAGAATGAAGAGGGCGGGGGCATTGGGATATCAGCACAGCAGCGTCGTCCCCGAAAGCGACCGAGACGGGAGGAGGAAGCTATAGCGGCACGCCTGCACGTACGCCGCGGCGGGGAGGGAACGGGCGGGGGCAGCCAAGCCAAGCGCTTTCGTCTGTTTGTCCGCGATCGCTCGCAAGGCCTCCGATCGAGACCCGACCGCGTCGGGCGCCCGCGGCCGCCGCGCTGTCGCTTGGGCCGAATGGCCACCGTTATGGCGACGTCTGGCTGACAGCGAGAGCTGTGGAGCACAGCGGACACGGAACTTTCAGAGAGCTCAGGAAGCACGGTATATGCTCTTGGATCGCGCGGGGCGGTACAAATTGCCCTGATGATCTCCAAGATACTTCGGCCAGTGGTACAGTATATCCTTCTGGTGATGTTGGGAACTTTCAGGCACCTGGTAACATCAAGATTAAAAGTGTCACTTGGCGTGAAAGTCTTCCGTCGGCTCTTGTCAACTGTCCCGCTCACGCGTCAGCTGGGCCGCGGCGAAGACTAGGGCGTCACGCCATAGTGCAAGCCATATCTATGTGTGTACTAGTATGAGGTAAACATTCAAATGGTTCAGACGACGCTTTCCCGTAAAGCTAATTAATCACCGATGTGCAGGCGAATTAAATACTACAGCAAGGCAATGGCAATCAGAAGTACGGGTAATGGCAAAACATTATCTTCTTTTTCACAGAAATCAGTTCCATGATCCCGGCAATATCATCTTTTGAATAGAAGGCCTTTTTACATTACAGCACAGTTTCTCACTGGAATACAACAGTCTTTAAAAGAGTTTGTGACAGGACGAACCAGCACCGCCGTATGTATGCACTGCAAAGATTTCACCTGCCATACTGTTGGGCAAAAGAACAGATGATCGACAAAGTTGACAGGACCCGATGTTGTAGAATTTATTCGAAACACTTAGAGCTGCACATTGTTAGCAACAGACCGCCTGACAAGAACTAGTATAGAATCAAATGGCTTTTTCGGCCGCTGACCTGACACCCCATTGTTAGTCTGCATTCGGTTCTCTCTGAAAGGCCGAAATGGCAATGTACTCAAAGAAATCTTTATCTGTTATCTCCAGTCCTATGGGCACAATGAAAGCGGAAATCAGTACATGACCACGAGGATATCCAGCGATGAGCTCGGTTTGCTCATAACACATATGCGTGTGAATCGCCTGTATGAGTTCGGTTCTTCTAATATCTCAACTCATAATCCCCAATGAGACTAAATCCAAATAGCGATGATTTGCACTGATTTACCTCAATGCAATATTGCAGGAGAATAGACCAGGAATTTGTATTCATTCCGCTGATTCCCACAAGGCCTCAGCTGGATTTCATCAAGCAACATGTAGAGCTATCCGCTGAATACATCTGTGGTGAGTCTAACAAAAAAAAGTATCGTCCTACAATTCAACCAAGACTTTGCAGGTGTTGAACAATGTGAAAGATCAACTGACTGCAGGATCAATCAAGCCAGGTGGTTTGCCCGCTCTAACGGATCTCGACCATCTGTTCTTCCGCACATTATGTTCCTCCATCAATCTCCTAACCTTCAACACATCATCCCACCGCCCAGCCATGACATACAGGTCAGATATAAGAGTATATAATCCACCATTTTCATCAGATATCTCCATTGCCAATACTTCATCTAGTACCTCCATTGCAATGTCAAAATTCTTAAGCCTCTTGCAAGCCGCTAGCAACGAAGTCCAGATGATGATATTTGGCTCCACTCTCATGGTCTTGATAACATCATAAGCATCTTCCAACTGACCTGCCTTTGCAAAGATATCAACCATGCACCCGTAGTGATGTACAGTTGGCTCAAGGTCATATTCCTCAACCATAAGTTTAAAGAACTCTCTCCCTTGCTCCACCAGTCCAGCATGCCCGCATACACTGAGCACAGCAGTGAATGTCATCTCATTTGGTCGCACTCCTTGCCGGCGCATCTCCTCAAACAGCTGGATAGCCTCGTCATAATGCAGATGCATAGCCATCCCACAAATCATTGCAGTCCAGTGCATCACATTCCTAGAGGGCACCCGCACAAAGACACGGGAAGCATAATCGAGGCGGCCAACCTTTGCATAGCAATCAATAAGCGATGTCCCGAGGTGCATACTGACTGCCTGGCGCCGCACAATATACCCGTGAATGGATCTGCAGAACGGCTGCAGCAAGCCAGCCGACGCACATCCTGTGAGGACGGTGACGAGCATTACATAATCTGGAGCAAGTGTGGTGGTGAATGTCATTGTGCGGAAGAAGGCAAGGCCGTCAGCTACGCTCTTATTGGAGAAATAGCAAGCGAGCATGGTCGACCAAGAGACGATGTCCTTGTCGGGGATGTCGTTAAAGAATAGGCGTGCGGAGGCGAGGTCAGAGGAACGGCACAGGGACGAAAGCATTACGTTGACAACAAACAGGTTGCAGGTGGCAGGGGGTATTTGATCGAACAGGTGGTGGGCGGCCGCGGGGGAGAGAAGTGAATAGGAACGCAGGAGGGATGAGGCGACCTGGGGGTACGCGAGGAGGTTGGACCTGATGAGGTGCGCGTGGAAGTGGGAGAGGAGAGGGAGGGAGCCGGCGGAGGAGAGGGGCTTGAGGGCGAAGGCGGCGGCGCGCCCGGCGAAGGAGGAGGGGTCTGAGGGAGGGAGGCGGATGCGGAGGAGGGAGTACAATCGGAGGGCCGAGGAGGCGCAAGAGGCGCCGCGGAGGGCGGTGAGGAGTTCGCCGGCGGCGAGTTGGTGGGGAAGGGACATGGGGAGTAGGGGTGCGGCGCACGCCGCGATGTGAGCGGCGTGCGACGCCGGCGCGGCCGCTTCGGTTTGGAATTGGGGCGGGACTGCTGGACCGTGAAACTTCCTGCTTCGGCAAAGCGTCGGGGCAAGTTGGGCTGAATCGGATCACGTAGTGAAGCAGGCTGTACTGCTGAAAGCCTGCTCGATTCTTTCATGGGTTCTTTTACTAAGAAGAATCATCAATGAGATGCTACTTAATTGAGGTATGTCGGTTTTCAAAATTCTAAAACAGATTTGTAAAGACACGATGTCCCGTTATTGATGGGGTGACGGTGACAATCAGAGAAGAATGCACTGGTTTGTGTGGTGAAAATTGTGTGTGCCAAAGAAAAAAGGTGGAATGGATTTCGGGATATTCATTGTTTTAACCTAGCCCTACTTGCAAAACAGTCTTGGAGATTAATTGATAATCCAGATTCCTTTTGTGCTCGTGTTCTCAAAGCCAAATATTATTCAGATTGTGATATTTTGAATGCAACTCTGAAAAAGAGAGCCTCATTCACATGGCAAATTATTATGTCGGGGTGCCGACACTAAAAAGAGAGGTCATATATGGAAGGTCGGTGATGGTAGTCGAATCAATATTTGGGATGATGAATGGATTCCTAACCCACCTACCAGTAAAGTGGTCACGGCTCGTGGAGGCAATTTACCATTTAAAGTAAGTGATTCTATTGACCCTATTATAGGTCGTTGGGATGAAGAGTTGGTTTCTCAAACATTCTGGCAGTTTGATGTGGCGCAAATCCTTGCGATTCCGTTGCCTGGATTTGATATGTCAGACTTCGTAGCATGGAATTTGTGCAAGAACAGGAGATTCTCAGTTAGATCGGGATATTTTGCGTAGTGGCAGAACCAATATGGACATAAAATATCAGGAGAAAATACAGTTGGGTCCTCACGGAATTCACCAATATGAGGGACGATCTGGAGCTTAAGTTGTCGTGCCAAGATTAAATTTTTCCTCTGGCAACCTTTGTTAGGCTTGCTACCATGTCGGGTGACTTTGGCTAACAGACATATAAAAGTCAATGAGCAATGTCCTAGATGCGGTATAGGAGCGGAGGATACCAAGCACCTGTTATTCATTTGTGCAAAGGAGAAAGACGTATGACAGTTCCGGGGTTTGGACTTTGCTATTGATAAAGCATGTGTCGTGGATCATGAGGGAGAAGTTGTGCTAGAATATTTATTGTTGCGACCAGCTGAAGAATGTGTGGTCCTCGGTCTGGAAAATTCAACGTAAGCAATTGCTATTGGTTTCTGATATTTATGATGGGGGAGGAGAAAGTTAGCGCATAATGAAAAGCTATAGGAACCTAAGTTCATAGCAATGGCAATCAGAGCTTTGCTTGCTAATTATACTATGGCGGGTGATGCAAAGACGACGATCAAGCGACATGGTTAGGAAAGACCAAGGAGCAATTATGTGAAGGTAAAGGTGGGTGGGGCTTTTGACCCAGACTTACTCATGGGCTCGTATGATGCTGTCATCAGAGACTCAAATGGCAAATTCGTCGTGGCGGGAAACGGAGATTCGCCTAGCAGTTTGGTCTCAGTGTGGCAACTATAGTCGGGTATAATCGCATAGAGGTGAACTCGAGCAACATCGAGGTGATAGAGACAATGGTCTCAGCGGTAATTTTTGATGATATATTCACCATGCATGTGATTTCACATATTATTTTTAGCATGCTCCTAGAGAGACTAATTATGATGTCCATGATTTAATCAAACTAGCTAGAAGTAAGGTGTGTGCGGGATGGATGAAAGATCCATCTATAGAAATTGTTGATACTCTTATAAAACATACTATGGTGATCATCATGAAATAATAAGTACTCTAACATCTAAAAAAAGTACCCTTGCAAGTCACTCCCAC
Organism: Triticum aestivum; assembly: GCF_018294505.1. NCBI lineage: Eukaryota > Viridiplantae > Streptophyta > Magnoliopsida > Poales > Poaceae > Triticum > Triticum aestivum. The sequence continues at coordinate 586,941,342 of NC_057801.1, read as the reverse complement.
CTTTGCAACCCGGGAGTTTTTCTAGTTTTGATTATTTAAAACATTTTATCTTTTAACATAGTGGGTCTAAATCTTGAACCATTTTCATTGTTGGATTTCTCAAGTCAAGATCATCAAAACTAGATCTCACGAACTTTCTTTCATGAAAAAAAGAGAACTGGAAACAAGGTTTGTTTTCTTCAGTTTTTTTGTTTCCGAGAGGCATATTTGTTCCTCTCACAGAAAAAAAGGTTTATGCCTCCACGAGAAACAATCAGTGTCTCTCGCGGAAGCAAAAAAAAATTTTGTCCTTTCTGAGAGGGTGCCTCTCTTGGAAGCAAACCGTGCCTCCATGAAAAGCAAAAATGTGCCTCTCCCGGAGGCAAACAAAATAAAGAAAACACATTTTTTTCCCTTGTTGATAGGCACATCTATGCCTCTCGTGAAAGCAAATCTGTGCCTTCATGAGAAGTAAATCTGTGTCTCTCATTGAAGCAAAAAAATGTGTTTTTTCCATGCATTTTTCTTTGTCAAAAACCTTGGGGAAAACGTGCAGAAACCGAAAAGCCAAGAAAACCTCTAAAATTCGAAAACACATACAAAAAATAAAAAAAGTCATAGGGAGTGCCCAGCACGTGACACGTGGCGGCGGCTGAGAGCGTGCCACTTGGTGCGCTTCCAGCCCACCAAAAATGACCCTTGTGGGGCTCCCGCAAGGGGGTACCCCTTGGATAGTTGCTCCCTACTATTTAGCAAAATCTCTAAGACGATGTAAAATTGGGACGGACTATTTGTGCTTTTACTTTTGAAGATCATGCTATGAACTATGAAGCATATAGTCTAGCCAAATTTTTGCTTACTCTAGGTCAGAGACGCCACTTGTGGTTTAGCCAACCCCATGACCTGGACTGTAGCCCACATTTCATGGTTTTCGATCAATAAACTTGGCTTTACCCTCAAAGAAAATTTTAGCGACATTTCCAAGATGATATCACATAGGGACTGACTAGCTAGTAGGTACCCCCGCATTGGCCACCTAGTGCACGGCGCAAGGCACATGGGGAGATGCCGTGTGGTGCGTCCAGTCATCGACACATATCGCACGCATGGCACATCCATGGGAGCATTTTGTCTTTTTCTGCATGCGTTTTTTTGGCAGGGGATCCTGGTTTTTCCGACTTTTTGGAATTTGCTTGGCTTTTGTGTTCAAAAAAGGATTTTGCTTAGCACTTTCTAAGTCTTTAAAAAGAATACTTTTCACATGTGTAAGTGCATCTAGTGCCCCTTAGTAATTTTGGTGTATTGAAGACTTATAGGTTAAGGGACTAATGCGTTTGTAAGTGTACATAGGTCTATAAGTCTATGAGGAGTTTGATACTTACCGGGGAAGTCGACCCCTAAAAATGAATATCTTTGACTGAAGATTTTGGTATTTCTGAAGACTTTCATGAAGACTTTGAAAGTGAAGAAATTTGTGTTACTGTGAAGACTTGATATTCATGCGAGGAATATGAAGCTTGAAGACTTTCGTTTTCATAGTTTTGTTTTTCTCTTTCTTGAGTCAAAGGAAACACCGTACTGTTAAAGGGGGTCGAGGAAATACTAAGGAAAAATTTCCAAGTGATGCTCAACTCAAAATCCTATACCTACCAAACCCTTCGAGTGAAGCCTTTGGAAATCTCATACAGTTCAGTCAATTTCTTCAGTGACAGAGACGAAGTTCTTCTGGTCGCTGAGGAATTTGTTCTGACTGAGGAGTTAGGAATTCGCCAGTGCGGATTGCCTACACAGTGAGGATCATGATAGCCCTGAGGAATTTGATAGTCAAATTTCCGACCGTTGATGTGCTACGCGTGAGCTGTCCCAAAATATCTTATTCACCTAACGGTCATATCAGACAAGGGCATTTATGTCTTATCATATCGGGCTGCTCCCTAGGCTATAAATAGCCGCCCCCTACAACCACTAGTTGGTTGGCTGCTCCGAGAGAAACTAACACTTGTCATTTGAGAGCAACCCATCCTCCGAGGACTTTGAGCGAAAATCATCGAGTGAGGAAAAACCCCCAAACCCAAACACCTACAAATCCAAAGTGATTGAGCATCACTGAAGAGATTGATCCTGCGTGGATCCGACGCTTGTTACCTTTGAAGACTGTGCTTCTTCCAGACGGTTAGGTGTCATGGTCTAGAGCATCCAAGAGGAATTGTGGATCGTCGAGTGACCGAGTCTGTGAAGGTTTGGAAGTCGCCTGAAGACTTACCACGAGTGATTGGATGAGGTCTGTGTGACCTTAGTTCAAGGAGAATACAGTGAGGACTTGGTGTCCTGAGCTACATGCTCAGCGACTGGGTGTCCGGGACTGAGTGTCCTCGAGTTTAAATAGTCAGCCGCTCCAACCAGACGTACAACTGAGACAACAGTTGGAACTGGTCTACCAAATCATTGTCTTCACCAACCTTACTGGTTCTATTTCCTCAACTCTTTTATTTCCTCATTACTGTGTTGAGTGATTGTTCATATCTGTGTTTGAAGACTTTGACTGAAGACTTTCTTGATTTTTTCAGTTCAATTTCTTCAGTCTGTTTGTCTTCATCTTGTGTTATCCTGTGTTTACGCTTTCTGTACTCTGTGCTTGTCTTCATTTCATCATGATGACTCTGTATGTATCTTGTTATGTTTACTTCTGAGTACTTATTCCGCTGCTAGTAGTTCTTCGCTAAGGAATTTTCTCACCGGCAAATTCCTCAGTGAAGAATTTATAAAAATCACCTATTCATCCCTCCTCTAGTCGATATAATGCACTTTCAATTGGTATCAGAGCAAGGTACTCCCTTGTTCTATGTGATTTTGGTTTAACCACCTGGAGTTCTAGTTATGTCGACTGCAGGATTGAGGAATGTTTCCTACCCCATCTTTGACGGTCATGAGTATCCTCGGTGGAAGGCCATGATGAAGAAGCGACTCATGGCTATGGATAGCGAACTATGGACCGTCACCGAGATCGGTCTTACCGATCTTTGCAAGATGGCTAAAGTTGATGACATTCGCAAGTACACTCTCCTCAACCTCACAGCAAAGGATGTCATCTGCACAAGTCTGTCCCGAAATCAATCCAGGAATGTCATGCATCTCAATCACGCGAAGCTAATCTGGAACCGTCTCCCTGAGGTCTATGATGGACATTTAAATCGTAATGATCCTTGGCTTGATGATTACAAGGAATCTCTCAAAGAGATGACATTCGAACCAGAATCATCATCGTCCAACCCCTGCCTTATGGCAAAAAGTGCTAAGGTAAACGAATGCTACCTATCCGAGTCCAGTGATGATGAATCTGGCGATGAATTTGGACCTAGCTATGATAAACTTGCTTCCCTTGCCACTAAACAACAAAGAGCCTTGGAAAAAGTTTATTACATGCTAAATAAGAGCGATGATATGTTGGGTGAAGAAATGGATCAGTCAAAAGCCTTGGCTGAAAGTCTTCAGGGACTCCATTCCAAGTTTGACGATCTTCAAGGTCATCATAACGCTCTCTTATCTGATCACGAGAAACTTTCTCTTGAACTTCTTTAAAGAAAGCAAGATCTTGAGAAGCTAAGAGTGAGTTATGAAGATCTTCAGAAGGATCGCGATTCATTACTTGCTCAACAAATCAGCGCTACTCAAGAAGAATTTTTTCCTCCATGCTTAAAGTGCATTGAACGTGAATCTGCTAATTCTTCACCTGAATGTTCAAATGCTTCAACTGTTACAAATTCTTCACCTACCTCGGCTATCACTAATTCCTTGTCTGAGGACATTGCTAGTATCACTAACGATGCAGGGCTGAAGGAATTGTACACGACAGGCATGTACAAAAGCCTCAAAGGGCATCAGATTCTTTGTGATGTGCTCAAAAAGCAGATCCTCAACAGAAACGCTAGGAAAGAGGGTATTGCCTTTGAGAGGAAACTCAATACTGATGGAACTTATTGGAAGCCTGAGCAGTACCCCAAAACCTCATGGGTTGCTGCAAAGGTACCTCCAGTTGATCCATCTAACTTATCTGGCTTTGCATGTGAATCTTCTCATTCTTCTGATGAGTCATTTGACTCCAACTATAAACTGTTTAAAAATCAGAATGGTGAAGTATTTGCTAGATATGTTGGGACTAACTACAGGAACGGTTCCCCTATGAAGAAAATCTGGGTTCCCAAAAGTTACGTTGAAAGTCTTCAGGTGAATGTTCTCATGACACCACCTGTGAAGAACAGGAACCCCAGATCAAATTCTTCATATGGACCTAATTCTTCACATGGATCAAATTCCTCAAATGGGTCAAAGTCCTCATATGATCATCATCGTGCTAACCCCTCTGTTTCGCAGGGTAGAGCTAAGTGCTATGAATATGCGCATTATTCTTCAAATCATTATGTTCATAAGTCCTCGAAGAATTTCTCTACTTATTCATATGCTTACCCTAACGCCTCTTATGTGAAACGAAATGGATTGGCCTCTATGCCACCTTTCTCATATGGTGCTCGTAGAGCGATGAACTCTTTGCCACCCCTTCAGATGTGGGTGGTGAAGAAAAAGAACTAATCCTTTATGCAGGGTCAGGTCTCCAGACGTGCTTTAAACGTCTGAAGAATTTGCTGGAGGCCTGACAAAAATGCCTGAAAGGACGCAGGCGAATCATGATGAAATGAACTTTCATTTCACACGTCCTCATACTGAAATATCTGTTTTACTGTTTGATGAAATTCATCTGATGAACTATCATATTCTTCATTGATGAAGTATATGAGATCGTAAGTTGCACTAATTCATCTGCAGGATAATCAGCCCAAAGCCAACGAGTGGGTTCTAGATGGTGGATGTACAAATCACATGACTGGTGACAAGAGTCTATTGATGGATGCTCCCTTAACACCGTCACATCTGAAGCACATCATCTTCGCTGACAAAGGCAAAAGTCAGGTATTGGGTCTAGGAAATCTTCAAACGATTTTCCTTGAGGGCTTCAACCAACTTTGGTGCGAAGATCAAGCACATCAGAACTGACAATGGGACTGAGTTCAAGAATTCCGGTCTTGATGGCTATCTTGATGAACTTGGTATTACTCATGAGTTATCTGCTCCTTATACTCCTTAGCAGAATGGCGTCGTGGAGCGCAAGAACAGAACCCTCGCTGAAATGGCTCGCACTATGCTTGATGAATATAAAACGCCTCGTCGTTTTTGGATTGATGCAATTGATACTGCGTGCCACATCATCAATCGGGTATATCTTCACAAATTCTTCAAGAAGACTGCCTATGAACTCCTCACTGACAAGAAACCTAATGTGAGTTACTTCAAAGTCTTCGGTGCTAAATGTTGGATTCGAGATCCTCATCACAATGCTAAATTTGCACCGAAAGCACATGAAGGTTTTATGCTTGGTTACGGAAAGGACTCGCACACCTACAGAGTCTTCAACAACGTTCTTTACAAGGTTGTTGAAACTGTAGATGTGCGGTTCGATGAAACTAATGGCTCGCAAAGAGAGCGCCTACCTTCTGTGATAGATGAACCAGAACCTGAGGATTCTATCAAGTTCAAGGCTACTGAGGATGTTATTCCTACCAAAGAATCTGTTGAAGAATTCATTCCAGAACGTGAAGAAAATCGAGCTAGTGCACCTGATGCAAATGTTGAAGAAAATGGTGCTGAAAAAAATGCTGATCAAAATTCCTCAACGACAACCAGCTCATCCTCGCATTGCAAAAGAAGTGCAAGTGGAAAAGATCATCGATGACATTCGAGCGCCAGGTCCTCTCATACGCTCAAAAGCTTCACATTTATCTAACTTTTGTGGGCACTATGCTTTTGTCCCTATTACAGAGCCCACTAAGGTAGATGAAGCTTTTCTGGAGCCTGAGTGGATTCAGGCCATGCAAGAAGAATTACATCAGTTCGAGCTCAACAATGTCTGGGAACTGGTCAAACATCCAGATCCTCGCAAGCATAATATCATCGGCACAAAGTGGATCTACCGCAACAAGCAAGATGAAAATGGCCTTGTGGTGAGGAATAAGGCACGACTTGTAGCTCAAGGCTACACACAGGTTGAAGGAATTGATTTTGATGAAACTTTTGCACCTGTTGCTAGACTTGAGGCTATTCGCATATTAATTTCTTATGCTAACCATCATAATATTATCTTACAACAAATGGATGTGAAAAGTACATTCCTCAATGGTAAGCTTAAGGAAGAAGTATATGTCTCAACCCCCAGGTTTTGAAGATCCAAAGAATCCTGACAAAGTCTTCAGACTCAACAAGGCCCTGTATGGCCTCAAGCAGGCCCCTCGGGCGTGGTATGTCACTTTGAAGGAATTCTTCATGAAGAATGGCTTCACACCCGGTTCACTCGACCCTACTCTCTTTACTAAATCTTATGATGGTGAACTGTTTGTGTGCCAAATATACGTTGATGATATTATCTTTGGCTGTACTGACCAACGTTATAGTGATGAATTTGCCTATATGATGAGTGAAGAATATCAAATGTCTATGATGGGAGAGTTGAAATTCTTTTTAGGTCTGCAAATTCATCAACAGCACAATGGTATATTCATATCTCAGGAGAAATACCTCGAGGAAGTTCTGAGGAAATTCGGCATGCAAGACTGCAAAGGCGTCAAAATTCCTATGCCCACAAATGGCCATCTATGCACTGATGAAAATGGTATTGATTTCGATCACAAGGTATACCTCTCCATGATTGGCTCGTTATTGTCCTTATGTGCATCTAGGCCAGATATAATGCTTAGTGTTTGCATGTGTGCCCGATTTCAAGCTGCACCGAAGGAATCACATCATAAGGCTATGAAGCATATTCTTTGATATCTAGCTCACACACCAACACTAGGATTATGGTACCCCAAGGGCTCTAGTTTTGATCTCATTGAATATTCTGACTCTGACTATGCTGGTGATCGTGTGGACCGCAAGTCAACATCTGGTACTTGTCATTTCCTTGGACGATCTTTGGTCTGTTGGTCCTCGAAGAAACAGAACTGCGTATCACTGTCTACTGCAGAGGCTGAGTACATTGCTGCTGGTTCTTGTTGTGCTCAACTGCTATGGATGAAGCAAACTCTCAAGGACTACGGCATCAACATGAAGAATGTGCCTCTCCTTTGTGACAATGAGAGTGCCATCAAGATTGCTCACAACCCAGTTTAGCACTCGAAGACAAAGCACATTCAGATTCGTCATCACTTTCTTCGTGATCATGTGTTGAAGGGCGACATCTCCATCGAGCACGTGAAGACTGAAGAACAACTAGCCGATATCTTCACAAAGCCCTTGGATGAGAAGAGATTTAGCAAGTTGCGGTGTGAGCTAAATATCTTAGAATCTTCGAATATTCTCTAAAAAGGACACACATCCTGACACTTATGCAAAATTAATGACTTAGATGTGCAACACATGAAGAAACGTTTTTCTTCAATCAATGAAGAGTAACACTCTAAGTGTGAAGAAATTAATGAAGAATTTGATTCTCAGAACCCTACGACAATTGTACGCGGTGTCTGAAATCATCATTCTTATATGGTGGGTCACGCCACCACCAAAGTTGAAAATCTTCATTTTTGAAATTCCTCAATTTTTCAAATTCTTCAACTTTGCAAAATCTTCAATGTTTCCAACGTTTTTCTTCATTGGCTATATATTTATATATGAGTTTATGTCCTCTACAGCATTCACTTATGGCTATTTCTTCAAGTTGCATTTTCTGCTAAGTGAATGTGATCGGACCCTTCCCTCTCTATGCTATACTCAACCCAATCTATTCACAAATTCTTTATGTGCGTTCTTTTTTAAACTCGTTCAAAGTCTTCACTGTGTCCTTGTCAGCTGAAGAATTTGCGAACGAACTTTAAAATTAATCTTATCAAAATTTTCGGTTTTACCGCTCAATCTGTTCCGGATCCCTCGATAGACTTATCTATTCACCCACGATCTAACACGATCTCCACTCCTCAGTATGTGGGTGACACATGTCAAGCGAAGGAGAAGGGTCAGGGGCAGGTTCGTCCTAAATCTTCGGGTGAACAGTTTTTCACTACGACTATAAATACCCCCTCATCCCTTCCTCACTTCCTTTACTCCGCTCGACCGCTCTCTCTCTCTCGCTCGAGCTCCTCAAACCCTAGCGCCGCCGCTACTCCATCATCGCCGGTGAGGAAGAGCTTCACTGCCTCAACCTCGTCGCCGTCGTACTCGCGCCGACCGCGGAAATCTTCACTCCGCCGCCGCCGTAGTTGTCTTCCTCCGCCAAGTTAGGGCGTGGAAGATCTACACCGACGAACTTCACTGTTCTTCTTCACAGTTCATCGTGTTCTTCATCAAGGGTAATTAAAAGTTACATTTACTACCCCTTTTGATTCGAAATTTCACAATAAAATCTTCAAAGGTGTTTTATTCTTCAAATCCTCACACACAAAACACCTCACTAGTCATCTGTTCTTGATTCGTTTCTCTAAGCATCATTTTTTCTTCAAGATTCCTCAATTGTGTGGATCCTCGGTCTATACAACTCTGGAACCTAAGACAAAGAACGCTTAGTGAAATTCTTCAAGGCTCATCTGGTCAAATTCCTCAAACTTGTTCTTTTTGAAAAACCTTCTGAGAATGCATATGACCTCTCCAAATTCCTCGCAACTATACTATGTTCACAGGTACTCATGTCCGCTGCTGAATCACTAGGTTCTCATCAACTTAACTCATTTGCAGCGTTCCTCGAAGAAAAGTTGCATACTTCTTCAGAAAATTTGATTGTTCAAATTCCTCATCTGAAGAATATGGCTGATGGTAAGAGGCCGCAGAAAGGAGGAAAGAAGCCTGAGGTCATGACTGCCTTTGAAATACCTGAGGACATATATGCTGATTATTGCACACCTGATGAGGCTAAGTACGGAAAAGAAACTAAAACTCAGCGCAAGGTGCGCATACAGAAGATTGAATGGAGATGGGCAAGAGAATGGAGGGAGTACAGATATGTAACTCCAAAGTATATGAAGAAATTCGCACTTAATTCTCCATGCCCAAGAACTCCATTGGCACCTGGCCAAAAAGCTGACCCCACCAGCATCAAGCGTGGTGAGGATTTTCCTGAAGAATGGGCCAAGTGCCAAGCTAAGTTGGCGAGACAAGCTAAAGAAGCAGTGAGGAAATTCAATGAAGACTCTGATGCTGCTACTGCCACTGAGGCCTCTGTTAAGCCAAGAAAATCAATGGCAAAGAAGCCTGCTCACAAGCCAAGTGCTTCACCAACTATGCCCTCACGGCCAACTTCCTCAGCAATGCCCTCACGGTTAGATTCTTCAAAGCCCTCACAGCCAGATTCTTCAAAGCCCTCACGGCCAATACCAACTACTGCTCCTCCTCCAAAGTCCTCAGCTACTCCGGCAAAGTCCTCAACACCTGTACATCTGGCTACATGCCAAAGGACAACAGGCATCTCTATTGCCTCTGGTGCCTCAGCAAGTTCCTCAGCTGCACCAAAATCTTCATCAGGCCCCACTCTGTTGAAGACTAAGGCAACGGCTGGTCGAGATACTCGGCCTAGTTCGAAGAAGAAACAGGTCGCTTTCCATGTGCCATCTGACGATGAAGCTGATGATGATGAACTTGCAGAAATCATCAGAGACTGACAAGAAAGGGCCGCTAGAGCCAAAGGCACAAATGTGCCACTTCTTTTGGATCCAAGGGCGATCCTTGATTACATTGATCTCTGGCACAAGGATCCAAATACTCCTATGCCTGATTTCAAGCTGACTCCTGGTCAAAGTCACATGCTGACCCATTTCATCACTGAAGAGAAATGGAAATTTGAGAAGGCCAGGCAGATCAAGAAGACTCAGTTCAGAAAGGAGAAGTTCCTGAAGAATAACATTGTCAATATGACACCTGATGAAATCCTCAAGATCCAAGCTGAAATTAAAACCCTCGGCAATGACTTCAATGCTTACTATGCTGATTGGCAAGGAGCCAAAGTCAGGTTTGTGAAACTGACTGAGAAATTCACAAATGTTGCATCCCCATCGCAACAAGAAATTCCTCATGCTGAAGCATCTGCTTAGCCAACTGAAGAACATGCCAGCACTACTGATGACATTCAGGCTGCTGAAGAAAATGCTAGTTCCAGGGCTGATGACTCCATTCCAGCCGCTGAAGAAATTGTCAGGGCATCCACTAGTGGTGCGCCTGAAGAAACTGAAAATGTCAGGGCAACTGCATCAGTTGCGCCTGAGGAAATTCAACCAGAAACTTCAGTTCCATCTGCGCCTACACCAACTCCAATTCTTTCATGTGCATTCGATGTGAAGAAGACCAAGGCTGCAGAGCGAGCTGCGGTGAAGAAAAGGAAAGCATCCAGTGCTTCAGAATCTTCACCTCCAAAGAAGATGAAGCCTCTGACAAGCTCTATTGAGAATCCAATTGATGTTGTTCCAATTTCCACCATGTCATCAAAGGACCTTGTCCCTTTTGGTGAGGAATATGTGATCCCAAGAGGATCTAATGAAGAACCTCAATCTGCTGCTTCGTCAGAGCAGGTTGATGAAGAAATTGAAGTGGATGCGATCCCTTCAACGACTGTTACTTCCTCGCCAATGCCTCAGTTCACAGCTGAAGAGGCTGGCGTTGAAGAAATTGAAGATGAAGACGTGGACATTGGCTGCACAACGCCCATGATGAATGATGACTTTTGGGAAAGTCAGCACCCCAATACTCCACTCTTCACCCCACTTCAACAAATACCTCAGTGCCCTGCACCAACTGTTCAAATGGACTATGAAGAAACTCATCCCACCTCGTCTATGCAAGAAGACATTCCAGCCGCTAGTGCTGAAGAAGTTGCTGTTGTTGAATCCTTGAACACACAACCTGCTACTGAAGAGGAACCAGAAATTTCTCAGTCTGAAGAACCTGAGATTGCGATTCCTGAGGTTGTGATGCAACTCACTGAGGGCATGTACAATGGTCGATAAGGTAGCCTTATCTTAAATATTGCATGTAATTTAGAGATGACAAAAAACATGTCTATAATGGGTCATCTCTTAGCCTTATCTTCAAAAATTAGTTATTCCTAAAAATGTGGTGAGACATATTGTGCTAAGAGATCATCTCTTGCCTTCTCTTAATTAAGAGAAGACAAGCCTTCTCTTATGATTTCTCTCTCATCCACCTCATCATTTATCCTACGTGGCATTGCTAAGATAGAACATTGTACATGCCCTGACACTCCAGTGCCCAAGCCAACGGATCCATTCTCAAAGAAGCAAAAGTTCAAGGCTGAAGATTTCTTCAGCGAGCATGTGTTCTTCACTGACTATAACCCCTATGACTCTGCTCGCATAAGGAAGAGGCGTTTCTGGACTGCAAGTCAAGCAAATTTCTATTCCTCAGTACTGTTCAACAAAGACAAAGTCTTCGATCATGAACACATTCCTCATGTAGACATGGGGTCTCTGCCATGCTTCGAGCTAGTCCTCAGTGTTCTTCACGATGCTGGATTGCTAAATTTCTGCACTGACATCTGTGACTGGAATGAAGAACTCATTCTTCAATTCTAACGCTGCACATCACAGGGAACTCTGAAGATGTGAATTCATGGGTGTTGGACTAGATGTCTGAAAATACTCACTACAAGGCACCCGCAACTGAATTGCTTCGTGCCCTCCCACTCAGTCCTCCCCTTGACGGTGCTCATTGTGTCTACAGTGAACCTGAACTTTCAAATCATTTCATGCAAGTGCTGATGAAGCCTTTGAAGCCAGGGCAGGCCCCTCGAACCAAATTCCTCGTCAAGGAATTACTATATGTGTCTAGGACTGTCTATCGCATTCTGTCGAAGACAATGAGTCCTATCAAAGGCCACGACTCAAATGATGAAGAGGTCGTTGGCATCATGAAGAACATGCTTTTCAATATCATTCATGGCATTCCCATCAACTTCCATGATTTCTTCATGAGGACTCTAGCGAATATTGCTATGTCACCATTTGAGCTGAAGCCTTATGCACCATGGATTATGAGATTCATCAGAACAAGGGCTTCACTAAATTACAAAGCTGACACTTTGAACCATGGCAGCTACTTGCCCCCGATTGAAGTCCTTAAACAGACATATTCCTTAGTTGATGACAAAGGCAAGGCATCTGCTGTGATAGCTGAAGGCATTCGTCCATTGGATGGTCAATTTCGCAAGGCTGCATCCTACTCCACCAATGATGACTCTGCCACACATGACTCTGCCGCCAAGCAAAATCCTCAAGCCACAGCTCCCAGGGTGATGACTGATCGTGAGTTACTCCTCAGTCTTCATCAGAAGGTTGATCGCAATCATAAATGGGTCAAGCGTCGGTTTGGTTCAATTCTTCACAACATGACCTCAACACACAATGCAGTGAAGAAAAACCAATACTACCTCCATGAAACCTTCAACCGTACCTGGGCTGTTCTATCTCATGTCTACAGCGCTACAGATCTGAAGAATATGGGTCTCAAGGAAGAATTTGACTGGTCTGCACCCCCCCCCCCGAAGAAGTTCAAGAAGGTCAAAGTTCCTTCCTTGGTGGCCAGCTCCTATTCTTCATCACGCGAGACTGATGAAAATGAAGATTTGGACGACACTGCGGCAGGACCTACTACAACAACCGACCCCAACAACGCTGGCGCTCCTCCATCAACTTGATATTCTTCAGGGGCGTTAGTCCTCAGTTTCGATCCTTTTGGTCATTTGATGACAAAGGGGGAGAAATTTGAGTTAGTCTTCAAGCGGGTCTTTTATATGGGCGTTTTTGTTGTTGTTAAGTTACAACTCTCATTCTTCTGAAACTTTATTGGATCGAGTTGTAATCTTAAACCCGATGGTGCCCTGATACTTTTGATGCACTGTGCTTTGACACTCTTGCTATGTTATTCTGCATGCTTGTTCCTCATTAATGTTACTGCACGCATGCTGAATTTCATCAGGCACCATATTTCATCATGCATTTCAAATTCTTCATATCACATGTCAAATGCGTGTATGAATTACAAGATATAGGGGGAGATCTCCATGATTCAACTCTTCAAGTGTGCATTGCTTCAAAAGCAAATTCCTCACTATGCACATCTTCAGGGGGAGTTCTTCTATATCTTGCAATCAAATTCCTCAATATCAGTACTTACACTTCACATGTTTATCCCCGTTGAAAACTTAACCTATGTTATCATCAATCACCAAAAAGGGGGAGATTGTAAGTGCATCTAGTGCCCCTTAGTGATTTTGGTGTATTGAAGACTTATAGGTTAAGGGACTAATGCGTTTGTGAGTGTACACAGGTCTATAAGTCTATGAGGAGTTTGATACTTACCGGGAAAGTCGACCCCTAAAAATTAATATCTTCGACTGAAGATTTTGGTATTTCTGAAGACTTTCATGAATACTTTGAAAGTGAAGAAATTTGTGTTACCATGAAGACTTGATATTCATGCAAGGAATATGAAGCTTGAAGACTTTTGTTTTCATAGTTTTGTTTTTCTCTTTCTTGAGTCAAAGGAAACACCGTACTATTAAAGGGGGTTGAGGAAATACTAAGGAAAAATTCCCAAGTGATGCTCAACTCAAAATCCTACACCTACCAAACCCTTCGAGTGAAGCCTTTGGAAATCTCATACAGTTCAGTCAATTTCTTCAGTGACAGAGACAAAGTTCTTCTAGTCGCTGAGGAATTTGTTCTGACTGAGGAGTTAGGAATTCGCCAGTGCGGATTGCCTACACAGTGAGGATCATGATAGCCCTGAGGAATTTGATAGTCAAATTTCCGACCGTTGATGTGCTACGCGCGAGCTGTCCCAAAATATCTTATTCACCTAACGGTCATATCAGACAAGGGCATTTATGTGTTATCATGTCGGGCTGCTCCCTAGGCTATAAATAGCCGCCCCCTACGACCACTAGTTGGTTGGCTGCTCCGAGAGAAACTGACACTTGTCATTTGAGAGCAACCCATCCTCCGAGGACTTTGAGCGAAAATCATCGAGTGAGGAAAAACCCCAAACCCAAACACCTACAAACCCAAAGTGATTGAGCATCACTGAAGAGATTGATACTGCGTGGATCCGACGCTTGTTACCTTTGAAGACTGTGCTTCTTCCAGACGGTTAGGCGTCATGGTCTAGAGCATCCAAGAGGAATTGTGGATCGCCGAGTGACCGAGTCTGTGAAGGTTTGGAAGTCGCCTGAAGTCTTACCACGAGTGATTGGACGAGGTCTGTGTGACCTTAGTTCAAGGAGAATACAGTGAGGACTTGGTGTCCTGAGCTGCGTGCTCAGCGACTGGGTGTCCGGGACTGCGTGTCCTCGAGTTTAAATAGTCAGCCGCTCCAACCAGACGTACAACTGAGACAACAGTTGGAACTGGTCTACCAAATCATTGTCTTCACCAACCTTACTGATTTTATTTCCTCAACTCTTTCATTTCCTCAATACTGTGTTCAGTGATTGTTCATATCTGTGTTTGAAGACTTTGACTGAAGACTTTCTTGATTTTCTCAGTTCAATTTCTTCAGTCTGTTTGTCTTCATCTTGTGTTATCATGTGTTTACGCTTTCTGTACTCTGTGCTTGTCTTCATTTCATCATGATGACTCTGTCTGTATCCTGTTATGTTTACTTCTGAGTATTTATTCCGCTGCTAATAGTTCTTCGCTAAGGAATTTCCCCACCGGCAAAAATCCTCAGTGAAGAATTTATAAAAATCGCATATTCACTCCCCCTCTAGTCGATATAACGCACTTTCAACATGTGAAGCACACCCTGTAAAAAATTGTTTAATACCACGTTTTTTTCATGATTTTGCCGGTGGAGTGACCATGCATGGGTTACCCTCGTATTAGTTGCTCCCTTATTTAGCGCTTAAGGCACCAAAAATACCTCTAAAGCGCACACTGGGCCTCGAACCATGAAAGCTTGTTCACTCATTGCTAGTCCGCTCGATTGGCTCGTTTGATTTTTTTTTTCATGTCTTGCATCCTAATTCAGAAAAAAAAACAGTTGTCATTCTTTTGAATATTTAAACCAGTAACTTCAATATTTTTAATAATTTTTTGGATATCTAGATATGTTGACAAATTTTTAAAATTATTTACATTTCAAAAAAGTGAACTTTTAAAAACAATTTCCACAATTTTTTCAAAAATTATTTGTAAACTAAAATGTTCACGGATTTAAATCTATTCATGATTTTGAAAAAAATGTTAGTGAAACTTTAAGAAACTCATGAATATAAAAATACTCATGAATTTCATAAAATATTCACGCATTTGAAAAATATTCTCAAATTAAAAGAAGAAAAAATAAAAAAGGAAAATAATAGGAAAAAAATGAAAAGGCGTCGTTAAACAGGTAGATAAAAAACATAAAAAAAGGATGAAGGAACGTTGGAATGTTCCCGAAACTAGGAAACCTGAACTATTTGCTTGTTACATGGGCCGGCCAGAATGTGCGTCTCAAGTGTGCGTTTTCCACCAAATGACTAATACATGGCGCCTAAATTGTTGAATAACATTTTCCTCATCGACGGCCTTACATGTAAGTATCTAACACCTCTTCCTTCCTTGTATACTCTGCTTGATTGTTTCCTCATAAAAGAACAGCTTGGCCAGAAAATAGGAAAAAGAAATGGCGCACTCTCATACAAAGGAAAAAGGAAAAAGATAGAATAACATATGAATTTATGGCAATTGCCATCTAGGCTCAGTGGCGGACCTAGCCCATTGCGCAGGGTGGGCTTGAGTGAGCTATTTCCATATATCATGGTGGGCCATGGCCCACCCTGGCCATCCTTTACCTCCGCCACTTGCTAGGCTAGATCCAAAGATGGGATACCATAGTCATCCACATGACTTTGAAGGCGTTCTCGTCACACTCGACTGTCATCTTTCTTTCAAATTCAACACTGACGTCGTCTCAGTCTTATCTTCGCCAAATCATTGATATAAGATTCCTTCCTGCCGCCCCGGCACCTAACCCACTAGTCATGCGCATGGCCGCCTCCTTGATCCACCCACCGCTTGCGACTGTTGTCCACCCCAAATCTCGGGTCTAGAATACTAATAGATCTAGATCTAAGGGCCTCATAGATTCAAAGGGACTAAGGAATTGTAGAGGATTTTAATCCTTCGAAAATTTCCCAACGAAGGTTGTTTGATTCGTATGATTACAATCCGTATGATTTTTCTCCACTTATGATACCGCACCAGATTTCATAGAAATTATATCCATCCATTCCATCCCGTTGTGAATCCAATGTTTTTTCTTTGCACAATCAGGCATTCATGCAATTCCTGTTTTTGTGTATGTAGAATCAAAGAAGCGCTCAATTTGGTTACTTCGGTCTCTGCATCACCTTGGAGTAAGAGCATGGATTGCGGCTTGGATGCAAAGGTAAGGCATTACAATGTGGTTTGGCATAATTTTATACTTGCGATGTTTACCAGTTTGAGAATCTTGAGATTCCAATTGTATGTATTGTTGAGATTGCAATCATTTACAACAAATTATGTTGGTACATAGAGGATTCTCATACTAAACTGCAGATTCTTATTTCACCTACCTGTGGGTTTGATGTCTTTACATTATGTTGTATCCTTTCCATTGAAATCCATATCGAGGACTCATTGTTGTGGCTTCATCAAAACTAACACACCACAATTGCTTCTGCTACACAATGTGCTCCACCTTCAATAACACCCTTCCACCCTCGTCCTCGTCAATATCTTTCTCGTTTTTTACTATAGATCTTTCCTACCACTACCTAAACACTGTGAGTTCAACCCATTGTTTCCATTGCACACACCTAACAGTGGCGAACGACGATAACAGATGCCAACACAACATTATCAGGACTAAATGTTGGATTGGGTTGCGACCCAATACTGGAGAGATGATACGTCTCCGTCGTATCTACTTTTCTAAACACGTTTGCCCTTGTTTTGGACTCTAACTTGTATGATTTGAATGGAACTAACCCGGACTGACGCTGTTTTTAGCAGAACTGCCATGGTGTTGTTTTTTGTGCAGAAAATAAAAGTTCTCGGAATGACCTGAAACTCCACGGAACACCTTAGAAAAACAATAAAAAATCCTCGCAAAAGATGAAGACCAAGGGGCCCACACCCTGTCCACGAGGGTGGGGGCGCCCCCCCTGGGCACGCCCCCTACCTCGTGGGCCCCCTGGTGGCCCTCCGACGCCAACTCCAACTCCATATATTGGCTTTCGGGGAGAAAAAATCAGAGAGAAGAAATCATCGCGTTTTACGGTACGGAGCCGCCGCCAAGCCCTAATCTCTCTCGGGAGGGCTGATCTGGAGTCCGTTTGGGCTCCGGAGAGGGGGATTCGTCACCGTCGTCATCATCAACCATCCTCCATCACCAATTTCATGATGCTCACCGCCATGTGTGAGTAATTGCATCGTAGGCTTGTTGGACGGTGATGGGTTGGATGAGATTTATCATGTAATCGAGTTAGTTTTGTTAGGGTTTGATCCCTAATATCCATTATGTTATGAGATTGATGTTGCTATGACTTTGCTATGCTTAATGCTTGTCACTAGGGCCCGAGTGCCATGATTTCAGATCTGAACCTATTATGTTTTCATGAATATATGTGTGTTCTTGATCCTATCTTGCAAGTCTATAGTCACCTACTATGTGTTATGATCCGGCAACCCCGAAGTGACAATAATCGGGACCACTCCCGGTGATGACCATAGTTTGAGGAGTTCATGTATTCACTTTGTGCTAATGCTTTACTCCGGTTCTCTATTAAAAGGAGGCATTAATATCCCTTAGTTTCTAATAGGACCCCGTTGCCCTGGGAGGGTAGGACAAAAGATGTCATGCAAGTTCTTTTCCCTAAGCACGTATGACTATATACGGAATACATGCCTACATTACATTGATGAACTGGAGCTAGTTCTGTGTCACCCTATGTTATGACTGTTACATGACGAACCACGTCCGGCATAATTATCCATCGCTAATCCAGTGCCTACGAGTTTTCCATATACTGGTTCTCTCTTATTTACTTTTCCGTTGCTGCTGTTACAATCACTACAAAATATCAAAAACATTACTTTTAGTGTCTTTACTTTTTTTACCGCTACCACTACTATCATATTTCTTTGCTACTAAACACTTTGCTGCAGATACTAAGTTTTCAGGTATGGTTGAATTGACAACTCAGCTGCTAATACTTGAGAATATTCTTTGGCTCCCCTTGTGTCAAATCAACAAATTTGGATTGAATACTCTACCCTCGAAAACTGTTGCGATCCCCTATACTTGTGGGTTATCAAGAGACCAATGGGCAAAAGACAACACAATGACTAGATGTGGATTAAACAAATCTTGATGAGGTGGCAATAACACTTGTCATGTATATTTTTCATGATAACTATATAGATAATAAACTTACCAAGAAATATGTTAAATAAAAACAGTTTTGCTAAAGCACATCTAGATGTGCCATAAGTATCGCACATATAAGTCCTATATCATTGATCTTAGGCGGAGATTTGTATGTGTATTTTCTTTTTCTATTATGCTTGATTAAATCACTTAGATGTGCAATGACTAGAGCACATCTAGATGTGTACTGGGGAAAAAAGCAAGAAGCTAGCAAGCCAACCCTCTAAAACCGGAATAAGGATGCTCTTTTCACTCTATGGTGCCCTCCCATCTCCGGTCCTCCGGAGTATGAGTGCTATGGATCAGTGTGCCCTCCATGAGAAGGAGAGGATGAGGGTGAACGAGGCCCGCCTCGCTGTCGACTTGGCGGATGCAGCGGCCTGTGCTACCACGAAGGAGAAATTCATTTGGGCCCGCATCGTAAAGAAGCGACAGAGAAGTAAGGTGCACGCCCTTTCTCGAGAGCAAAATCGGGCGGTCTGTGCCATGGTCAGACTGCCACGAAAGAGGAGGAGGACAGTGACGGGTCGGACAGCTTTGGTGAAGAGCAGATCCGTCTTGATCCATTTTGCGTTTTCGAGCACTACTTTGACGGGAAAGACGGGAAAGGAAAGGTCAACCATGGATGATCTTTCTCCATAGTAGTATGTAGGTAGAACATGCCAAAATTTGGTAGTCTGATGGCATGTGCTGATGTAGTAGCCGCACGATGTGTGTTGTATTGTTTATATTGCATGTGTTCGTATGAATTTGAGGTTTGCTAATTGAGGTGTCCAGTTGTGCGAAGGAAAATTTGAGGTGTGACAGGTCACTGCCCGCGGACACGTGCATCCATGGGCATTTGAGGGCCCGAGTTTGGCGTCCTCTATCGTAGATGCTCTGAGCTGTTCGTTTCTGGTTTCTCTAGTTGTCGATTATGTTCGGTTTCGAGTCTAGAGGCCTCCACATACGAGTCAGATTCTTTCTAACTTTCAGTTCATTTTTGAGTACGTACGGAACTGATTAGCCTTAGAGATATCACGGACCTTTATAGTACGTTTACAATTCGCGAAAAACATGTTTTGCGAGCTGGCGAGGGCTTTGTACACCCCAAATATCGGGTCTAGAATACTAATAGATCTAGATCTAAGGGCCTCATAGATTCAAAGGGACTACGGAATTGTAGATGATTTTAATCCTTCAAAAATTTCCTAGTGAAGGTTGTTTGATTCGTATGATTAGAATCCATATGATTTTTCTTCACTCATGATTCCGCACCAGATTTCATAGAAATATATCCATCCATTCCATCTCGTTGAGAATCCAATGTTCTTGCTTTGCACAATCAGGCATTCATGCAATTCCTATTTTTATGTATGTAGGACCAAAGAGGCGCTCAATTTGGTTACTTCGTTCTCTGCATCACCTTGGAGTAAGAGCACGGACTGCGGCTTGGATGCAAAGGTAAGGCATTACAATGTGGTTTGGCATAATTTTGTATTTGTGATGTTTATCAGTTTGAGGATGTTGGGATTCCAATTGTATGTATTGTTGAGATTGCAATCATTTACCACAAATTATGTTGGTACATAGAGGATTCTCGTACTAAACTATAGATTCTTATGTCACCTACCTGTGGGTTTGATGTCTTTACATTATGTTGTATCCTTTCCACTGAAATCCATGTCGAGGACTCATTGTCGTGGCTTCATTAAAACCAACACACCACAATTGCTTCTGCAACACAATGTGCTCCAGCTTCAATAACACCCTTCCACCCTCGTCCTCCTCGTCAATATCTTTCTCGTTTTTTTACTATAGATCTTTCCTATGACTGCCTAAACAATGCGAGTTCAACCCCTTGTTTCCATTGCACACACCTAACGGTGGCGAACGATGATAACAGATGGCAACACAACATTATCAGGACTGAATGTTGTATTGGGTTGCAACCCAATACTGAGACCAATGGGCAAAAAGAAAGACAACACAATGACTAGACGTGGATTAAACCAATCTTGATGAGGTGGTAATAACACTTGTCATGTATTTTTTTCATGATAACTATATAGATAATAATCTTACCAAGAAATATGTTAAATAAAAATAGTTTTGCTAAAGCACATCTAGATGTGCCATATGTATCGCACACATAAATCCTATGCCATATCTTCTTTCCCATTTCCTTTTTCTATTATGCTTGATTAAGTCACTTAGATGTACAATAACTAGAGCACATCTAGATGTGTACAGGGAAGAAAAAGAAAAAAATACAAGAAGCTAGCAAGCCGACCCTCTAAACCGGAATAACGATGCTCTTTTCACTCTATGGTGGCCCCCCATCTTCGGTCCGCCGGAGTATGAGTGCTACATGGATCGATGTGCCCGCCATGAGAAGGAGAGGATGAGGGTGACAGAGCCCCCCCCCCTTGCTGCCGACCTGGCGGAGGCGGATGCAGTGGCGTGTGCTGCCACGGAGGAGAAAGTCATTTGTGCCCACAACCTAAAGAAGCAATAGAGAAGTAAGACGCGCGCCCTTTCTCGAGAGCAAAATCAGGCGGTCTGTGCCATGGTCGGACTGCCCTGAAAGAGGAGGGGGACAGCGACGGGTCGGACAGCTCCGGTGAAGAGCAGATCTGACTTGATCCATATTGCGTTTTTGAGCGCTACTTCGGCGAGAAAGACGGGAAAGGAAAACTCAACCATGGATGATCTTTCTCCATAGTAGTACGTAGGTAGAACATGCCAAATTTCGGTAGTCCGATGGCATGTGTTGATGTAGTAGCCGCATGATGCGTGTTGTATCGTTTACATTGCATGTGTTTGTATGAATTTGAGGTCTGCTAATTGAGGTGTCTAGTTGTGCGAAGGAAAATTTGAGGTGTGACCGGTCACTGCCCGCGGACGCACGCATCCACGGGTGTTTAAGGACCCGAGTTTGGCGTCCTCTGTCGTAGATGATCTGACCTGTTCATTTCTGGTTTCTCTAGTTGTCGATTATGGTCGATTTCGGATTTGGTGTCCTCCACATACGAGTCACTTCATTTCCGAGTACGTAGGGAACCGACTAGCCTTAGAGCATCTCTAGCATACCCCTTATATCGTGGACCCTTATAGTACGTTAACAATTCACGAAAAACAAGTTTTGCGGGCTGGCGAGAGGGTTGCGGCCAAACAGACCCTGCATAGCGGGACTGTAAAACATCTGCATGCGGGGTCTGTTCGGCAAAAACCCTCGCCATCCCGCAAAACACGTGGTTTTTTCTGAATTTGTCACATATATCACATATTACACAATTATGGATTCAATATAAGGTAAGATGGGAATATTATAATACAACAATCATCCAAATTACAATAATTATTCAAATTACCGAATTAAACTAATAATTCAATACAAGAATTGTCCCGAATACAACAATGATACAATGATACAAATCACACATGAATTAAATGAAATGGATGCAAAATGGCAGGTTTTACTGCCCATGCCTCTACGTCCGAGTCGTCGGACAAGGACGAATCCTCGAGCAAAAATTTATCGCAAGGGCTCAAATCCATCTACAAGTTGCACCTGAGCTCGCATGAACGGAAATTCATCTACAAATCGTTCGCTAAGTCAAACCAGAAGGGGCAGAAAAGGACTCGCCGGTGGCGGTCGGCCTGGGGGCGGCTCGGCTCGGCGAATTCGGTGCAGGCAGCGACTGGCGGCCATCGATCCGGGGTGGCCGCGACCCGAGGGCGACTTGGCTCGACGGATCCGAGGCGCCCGAAGCGGCGCGGTGGAACCGGGTCTGGAGCAGCCCGGCGACGTGATTCCGTCGGTGGATATTGCCGGAATCGAAGGCGGCGGGCGGACGGCGATGGTGTCGGGTGGCTGCGGGGTGGGGGTGGGGAACGCGCGCGGGCTGAAATGCCCCTTCCACCAACCGCTTTCGTGAGATACAGGGCACCGACGGGGTGGGGGTGAAAACTATGTTTCCGCGGATCGGAGGGGGCAATTCACCGGGTCCCTCAAAAAAATTGAAGGGTCAGACGTGTTTACTGTGTTTGTTCGGACCACTTTTTTCGTGCAAAACCGTAAACTGGCGGTTATTTTGCGGGTCGACGCGATATAAGGGGTCTGCTAGAGATGCTCTTATTAATATTTGATGACTTATTACAACTCAATACTCCCTCCTTCTTTTACTCTGCATATAATATTCGTTTGAAATTAAAGTTTCATAAAATTTGACCAACTTCATATGAAGAAATATCAACACTCACAAGACAGAAGTAATATCATTAGATACATCATGAAATTAGTTTTCATACCATATAACTATAACGTTGTAGATGTTGATAATTTTAAATGTAAATTTGATCAAACTTTACGAAGTTCGACTTTAGACAAATCTTATATGTGGAGTAAAAAGGACGGAGGGAGTACAAAGTTGTACTAAATCAACCACAATTAATATTAATTGGAGGGAGTATCTATTCTAATATCTGTCTTTTTCTTTTTTGAGCAAATATGATATCCCTACCTTCTTAACTTTTTTTTGCTATATTACGTTCTAATCTCTAGTTTATGCTGGTCCAACTCAAGTAGGTCTAGGTACCATAAATTAGAGTTATATACTATTAATAGGCATGGACATTTGGAATATAAAACAAAGGAAGGCTTGTTCTACAAGGATTCTGCTCTGACCGAAGGATTTTGTTTTGATAATGACGTGTTGGAGTAGGACTTCTACCTGGGTACCTGGCCCAGTATATGTTCCTGGACATGTTTCCTTCCTTAAAAATATGTATAGGACTCTGTTTTGGACCAAAGCCTAAAGGTTCATGTATATTCTCTTGGCATATAAATATGTGTGGAAGGGCTTCATTGTACTAACACCTTAGATTGCAGATCCCTAATTGCTAGGGTTTGGCACTGTCATCAAGGGCAGGGCAAAAGCTTCTGAAGTTGAAGGAACTTCCAATAGAAGTTATTGACAAATTAAGAGGCCTCATCAATTGGCAAAAGCATCAAAACATTGAGGTTTCTTGATCTGATCCAAGAAGACCACCGCGGAAGTGGATAGGCGACAAGAGAACAACAGTTTGACTTGTGAATCCACAGGCACACGTAAGTATATTGAGAACAACAGTTTTCCTCTTCCTGTGTTGTACTATCCAAAGGATTTTCTAGGTGAGTTACTTTTTCTGCTTTTGTATTGTTGTACATCAGGCAATTCAATTTTCTCAAGAAAGAAAATGATTTTTGGATCTATATCACTAGGGTCTTATTTGTTTTTTTGCATCTAGATCGATTATGGACTTGTTCGGATATTTTTGGAGATTGCCCATCAAAAAGATTTTGTGTTTTTCTATGCCAGTCAAAAGTCTTGTCCTAATCTCTTTTTATTAAAAGTATATACAAGGCCCTGTCTCGGGTTCTTTCTTTCGTTCGCTCGCTCTCTTTTTCTTCTCAGCCCCTCCCATATTGTTTTCAGATCTATTAATTTTGTCTGACAACTTTACCTTGAAAACCACCTCAATTACCCCATGCCTTAATTTTGTCTGACTCAGTAAGTAGCTAAAATATATTTTTATGGTACACAACCATATTATTAATAAAATGGTTGGTAATTGCATAGAAAATATGCATCCCGCAGTTATAACAAGTAAGGTTAAATATTCACTCTTGGTTGTCAGGGGTTTAACCTAGCCTCCGATGGCTTTTACTGTGTTACTAGCTCATTGTGCGTGCGTTTCAAGGGGTGCATACATATTTTAGTGGTTCAACATCAATCGTATTTGACATAAATCTTAATCGCATAATATGTTATGTTTTGATAAGATTTGATTTGATTTAGTATGGGTAGAGGAAGGCAAGCAAAGTTTTGATTTAGTTGCACGCCTTGTTAAAATTTGGATATGAGTAGAGGAAGGTAAAACTAAAAAAAGATTTAGTTAATGTTTTAGTAAGATTTGATTTGATTTGATTGAGTCAGTAGAAAAAAAATGCAGGGGCGACAAAAGGAGCTGAGGAGAACATAGCAATTCTCTTTTAGTAGTAAAGATAGTCAATTCAATATAAATCGACACAGAGTAATTAATTGAGAGAGAGACTATTCGCATAACAGGGCATTTTTCTGTGAATAAGATAATTAAGGATTTGTCTAGGGTACATGATGTGCCGTAGTTATTGCACATCTAAGTGACTCAATTAGAATAGAGAAAAAAATGCTTACACAAATCTTAGCGCAAAATCAATTACATAGGATTTAGGTGTACAATACTTAGAGCACATCTAGATGTGCGTTAACAAAACTGGATAATTAATTGAGTGGACTTGATGTGTTGATCTCAACTCGGATGTGGGATATAAGTTATTTTTTTTTACAGTGAGGGTGAGTTTCCTAGCATTGACAAAAAAAATCAGTATAACAAGAAAAGCATAAAGATGAAATTTGTTAGAGATTAGTTTGCTTTGTCCTATTCACTTGGTATAGATCTTTGAAGGAGTCCTCTCCAATTTTTTTTCTTCCTAAAAAGGTGAAAGGATAACTAACAACACCAAATCTAAACTACTAGTTGTCTCCTAAAAGCTAGGGATACCCAAGGGGTAGGCATACAAATAGGAATAGATTGGTTTCCTCCTCTGATTCAACAAACAAGTCTTGTACAAATCGGACTCTTTCCCTCCCCTCCCCCACTTAAGTATATATACCCATGAAGATAGCCTAAAGGGGCACATACACTTCAGATTGAATCTGTGGTGTTTCAAAAGGTATTAAAATTAGGTTTACAAAACTCTCCTTGCCTTAAACCTTTCATCATCAGGGCTGAAAATTACTTTTGCTATATTTTCTCTGCCCACACTTCTTTTCTTGTTTTCTGCTGTGGAGAATTTGTTGGTTTCCCTCGGTTAATCAGGGACGTGATCTCGCAACTGCACGGCCATATCGCGCCACTGATCCATCGCCATCCGTCGTGTCTGACATGTGCACAGGGAACCGCCACACCGGGACGACGACGGAC
The DNA here is from genome assembly GCF_018294505.1 of Triticum aestivum. NCBI lineage: Eukaryota > Viridiplantae > Streptophyta > Magnoliopsida > Poales > Poaceae > Triticum > Triticum aestivum. Next base: position 586,915,875 of record NC_057801.1, on the reverse strand, counting down.
CCCATGGACACGCGGCGGGACGTGAAGCCATTCTTGGCCCCGGTCACCAGCCAGCGAGGCGTCCCCGGGTTCGGCGTCTGCCAGGCGGCGCCGACGCCGCTGGGCCGCGGCGCGCGCGTCTCCGCGGCCCCGCAGCAGGCCGCCTCCCTCGAGCCCGAAGGCGGCTTCAGCCGCGACGGGAGGCTCGACGTCGAGGCGGCGGGCGCCCCGGCTCGCCGCCCCGCTCCTCCTCCTCTCCCCGCCGCGCGCGTCAGCAGGAAGTTCTGGAGCGCCGGCGACTACGACGCGGCCGGCGGGAGCCCCGCGCAACCGCCTCGAAGTAAGTACGCCGCAATGTCCCGGTTCTTTCCTGCCAATTTCGCCGTTTCGCATGCTTTCTCACCGTCCCTTCTTCTTGCTTGCCCTCCTCGGCAGATGTGGGAAGCCGAATGTGCGTCCACCCGAAATTCCTCCACTCGAACGCGACCTCGCACAAATGGCCATTTGGAGGTGAGCGGTTACGCGGTTGCTGTAATTTCTCCATCTGCTGCCAAAAGTTAATATTTTGCTTGTGCATTTGCGTCTTTACACCTTCTTTCTGCCTTAATTGCAGCCGTTGCAGAGTTGCTGGATAACGCGGTCGACGAGGTAATTCAGTAGCTTCATTGTTTCCGTTGCGTTTCCGGTATGAACAGGAGCGCATTTTGTACGTAATTTGGGCTCGTATGTCTGATTGGATTTGTTTGATGGCAGATCAAAACTGGAGCTACTAGAATCATGGTGGACAAAATCGTTAACAAGCGAAACGGCTCGCCAGCTTTACTTGTTCAAGGTAACCCTGTTAATCTTGTAGTAGCACTATGTTTTCTTTCTTCAGAATGGCAAGCGATATCCTGACGAAACGGACATAAAACGATCTGAAAAGATTTCTTATAAATTGTACATCTGACACTATATTCAGATATAACTACTAAAAGAAATATTGGAAAATCTTGCATTACATTGAGTTCGAACACCAGAGTATCCTAACTCATAAATGCTGCAGAAAACTAAAATAGTTTTTATGAACTTGCTTTTTGTTACAAAAGATGATGGCGGAGGCATGGACCCCGATTCCATGAGGCGTTGCATGAGCTTTGGATTTTCCGACAAGCAATCGGGTTCTTCAATTGGACAATGTATGTTATACTAGCTCAGTTTCATACTTAATTATCCTGTCCCAAAAACTATATAACTTCTCATGTATTGGCAATTGGCTTCCTGACAGATGGCAACGGTTTCAAGACTAGCACAATGCGGCTAGGGGCAGACGCTATCGTCTTCAGTCGTTGCATGAAGGGCAGGTATAGAGTCACTTCTATTTGCTTTAGTGCAATAACTTGTTATCTTTGTGCCTTACTTTGTATTGAGTTAATGCCAAACTACTGCTGGTTTTGCAGTGGACCTACACAATCGGTGGGTCTTCTCTCTTACACCTTCTTGGCGGAAACCGGTCAAAAGGATGTCGTAGTTCCCATGGTATGCTATGTGAACCGATTTCTTTGGCACGGCACTGATAAAAATATGTTGATGGTTCTGATGATATTTTTTGTTTTCATTAGGTGGACTACAAGTACGATTTATTGACAGGGGACGCTATACAGTATGAGCGACATGGTGCAGATCAGTTCTTCTCAAATCTGTCCGTGTTATTAAAATGGTCCCCTTTTGCAACAGAAGAAGAGCTGATGGGTAATGTAAGTTAGACGTCCTTCCTATTGGCTGCTGTTCTGTAGATACTATGTTTTTATTACACCCTTAGAAGACAATGATTTTACCAAACATGCAAATCTTAGACCTTTCAAAGCTAGAAGTATCATCTGCTTGTCTTCGAGATAAACGGCACAATTGGTTGCAAAGGGGGGAACAATCAAGCTCAAACAAAACATGTAGCTAGTACTATTTCGTTTAGTAATTACTAGTAGCTTATCACCAGTTCAGTGTACTAATGATTCTTTTAATTTTATGGTTGAGGAACAGTTCAGTGACATTGGTCCACATGGCACAAAGATTATAGTGTTCAATTTGTGGTCTAATGATGATGGTGTTCTGGAGCTCGATTTTGACAACAAGGAGGAAGTAAGCATCAGATGCTTATATTATTTCTTCAATGACTTTGTATAATTTTTTGTGTTGTTGAAGTGGCATCAGTAGTCATGAAGTTCTCTTTCATTTTCACCAGGATATTATGATTAGTGGTGCACCAAATCCAGCAGAAACAACTAATGCTGTCAAAAGAACGAACGAAAACCATCTGTCAAATCAACTGCGCTATTCTCTTAGGGTGAGTACATCACACGGCTAATCATTTACCTCCTATACTCATGATTTCATGAAAGATTGCTGAATTAGCGTTTTGCAGGTGTATGCTTCTGTCCTATATTTGCAGCTGCCCGGGTACTTCAAGATCATACTTCGGGGACAAGAAGTTCAGCGCCATAGCATTGCGACTGACCTCATATACCGTCAAGCTGTTGCTTATACACCCCTAGAATTCCTACGAAAAAAGGAGGTTTGTCTTGAAATACACCATTTTTTTCCAGGTTTCACGTCTTTCACCCACATTGCCTGTTCACTTAGTATAATCAGGTCAACATGGAATTACTAAACTTATTCGATGCTCCTTTTTGCATCCACATGTTTGCATTGCTCATTTTTGCGTCCACTTGCTTAATTCAGGGTGAGGTTGTTACAAGTATTGGATTCTTAAACGGTGCTCCAACAATTAGTGTGCATGGATTTAATATCTACCACAGGAATCGCCTTATATTGGTGAGCCTCACTTTCTCTCCGTGTTTACTTTGTTTCAAGATGATCAGTGGGCATATTAATATCAAAACAAGCTCAACTTAATCACATTTTGATTATATTTTTTATCTGATTGTTTGGAAAGGGGTCGAGCCCTGTTCAACAAAATATTTATCTGATTGTTTACATTAAAATTAACTCTGTTCAGCCTTTCCATCGAGTATTGAGTTCTGCAAGCAGTAAAGGTAGAAGCGTCGCCGGGGTGCTGGAGGCGAACTTTATCAAGCCCACTCATGACAAGCAAGACTTTGAGAAGTCACAGCTGTATCAGAAGCTGATCATTCGCTTGAAAGACATGACAACTGAGTACTGGTAACTCCTGTTTTTGCTTCTGTTTCGTCCAAATCCACAACCACCAAAGTCTGCTTCTGTTCTGTAATCAGTATTTCCACTTGCTTTCAGGGATTTACATAGTCACCTGATTGGATACCAAAAGAAACCCTGTGCATCCATTTCTCCCACCCCTCCTGGAATGCTTACAGGATCAGACACCGTTGCTGAACCGTCCGAGAGGAATGCAGCCGGTGCCGTTCTCTCTATGGCGCCCTGGAGAGGCGGCACCCGTGATAACCCCTCATGTGCTATTCCGATCGCGTTTGCTCCTCCGCACCTATCGGTTCCTGCCGGAACCAGCGTGCCAGGTGCGCAGATGGCGCCTGACACTGATTCAACGGAGACAAGAAAAAGGAGAAACGAGGATGCTGTCCAGATGGATCCGTGCAAGAGGCAGGCCATACAAAGTTTGGAGGTCGATAATCAGGTTAGTCTATCTTCCATTGCTAGGTTTATACAGGCTTACAGCATTGGTCGATCCTGTGGCTCTGTGGATGATCCATCTTGACAGAGGTGTCCTCCGCCTACCACTGCAACAGCACTTGATTAACTTACAACTTTGTACTTAAGAGTTGCTGCCTTTGAATGCCACAGGTTTGCCAACACATGACAGAAGGAGATCTGAATGAGTACACGCACTTGAAGGTAGAGAATCAGCAGCTCCATGAAGAGTGAGTTCGAAAACCACCTGCCGCCTTTTTTAGCAAACACCGGTAATTTTGGCTAAATTTCATGAAATTTGTTGTTTCTAGGTGCTTGGAGTTGGAGGTGGCTGGGAAGGAGCTTTTGCTCAAGGTATTGCCATGGTCATCAGTAGTACACACATTTTTGCTTAAACCGCACTTTGCTGATGGAAGTTGCGAACTTATAATTTTCTTGCGTGTCCAGGAGCAACAGTTGAGGCTCCAAATTCAGCAGGCGGAGGCGCAATACAAGAGTTTACTGAACGAGTACATTTCCGCCACTCCTGTGAGGACGCGTATGCAGTAGATGTCACTGGCCTTGGTTTTCTTCCACAAAACGAAGACGAAGAACCGCAAACACTTCAGAGGAAGTTGAACCTGAACTTACAATGGCTAGCAACTTAGCATGATGAAGGATACGCCCGTTACGAGGAACGCTGTAAGATCGGTCGGACTGGTGTTTCATCTCCCCTGTTTGTCATATGCCGACCACAGTGGGTTTTGTAATGTGTACCCGTGTACACTGTGTACATGCAGTTTTAAATTGATTCGTTCAACTCTGGCAGACTCTTTAGAAGGGCACCCTCTAGAGGAGAGTGGTCTTGCACTCGGATCTCTAAAACTGTTTTAGGCCTTGTTCGTTTAAACCTCCTCTCAAGAGGATTGGAGTGGATTGGAGGGGATTTTGGCTTGCAGGGGATCTAATCCCCCTCAATCCCTGCCAATCCCCTTCCAAAACCGCCTCAACCGAACAAGGCCTTAGAGGTTTTGTAGCCCTTTGCTATTTCAGATTAGTGTCTAGTATATATTTTCCTCTTAGTTTTCCAGTAGGTATCTTATATGCATTTGAACTCTATTTCAACTCCAAATTGACATTAATGTGTTTCAATGTCACACAATTCAACAACATTTCAAAATGTATATTTAAAAAAAAATCAGACCTAACATGGAGTCAAAGGCATGATAAGCATAATTTCAATGTCACACAATTCAACAACATTTCAAAATGTATATTTAAAAAAAAAATTAAAATTCAGACCTAACATGGAGTCAAAGGCATGATAAGCATAATTTTCTAGTCAAACCATGGTACCCTACTTAATCTTTAGCTCGAACGAGTCGAGCCACCTCTTCTGTTCCTTAGTCGTATTGTCCCCCGTATTAGCCGCCTGGAATGTGATTTTGTCCCCTTCCCTTCTCTTCATTAACCCAATAAAATCTTATCAAAATCAACTCAATCAAATAAAATAAAATCTTACCATAATCTCAATAAAAACCAAAACTTTCCTTGCATTCTCCCGCCCATACCCAAATCAAATTAAACCTCAGCTACATCAAAATTTTCCTTGATTTTCCTTCCTCATAACCAAATCAAATCAAATCTCACGCAAACCTAAACTAAATTAAAACTTTCCTTGCCTTCCCACCCATACTCAAATCAAATCTCACAAAAAATCCCAAATATGATGGTTGTAACGTACACGTTGGACACGATTGATGTTGAACCATGAGAATATGTATGGTCGCCATTGCAGCAATTAGCTAGCAATGATAGCTTGGGTCGCTGGCAGTGTCGAAGGAGAAAATCTCCATGACGGCCTTTCCCTTCACGGCCTCGACAATGTCCTCCTCGTCTATCCCAGCCTTTAACTCAGCGAGTGTGGCATGCGCCTCCTTCTTCCAAGCCTCGGCCTCAAGTGGCAAGAAGCTATGAGACGGGGTGCCGACATGGAGAGACAGGCGGAGACAAAGGTGGACAAGCGATGTGTTTCGGGGACATATATGTGCACTATTAGGAACCATGATGTGGCGTCAGGGATAGCGATTAGGTCAGTGATGGGGCGGGGAGGCATGAGGGAATGTTGGCGCGGGTGGCAAACATCATGGGTGGCGATGGGGCAGCTTCACTTTGCGAATCTCGCCCGTTCGACACCGAGCACAACTTCTTCCAACGCCACCATTAGCTAGCAACCTAGCTGGGGAAATTGTTGGCCTGTTGGAACCAGCCCAATTTAGGATGTTGCTCTTGGATCGTGTTTGATGGGGCTCGGGCGTCAATGTTGTCGCCACATCGGGGGTGGGCTTCTCCTTTAGGTGAGCTCGATGCTCCTGGCTGGCAGCGAGAGAATTGCACTAAAGGGACAATATCCGGCGGGGGAGAGACTGGGATGGCCCTATCTGCCGACCGAGAGGCTCACATGCCGGCGACGGGGGGTAGCTGGGCGTGGTGGCGGGGACCGACGTAGCTGAACGAGGGGTAGGGTTACGAGAGGGAGAGCTGCTGAGGGAGATGGGTGTAGAGATTCGTGAGAGATGTCAAGGGATGTGTTTCCCCTCTTTTAGAGCCTGTCTGGGACTGCTCCGTGTCACCAAAATTAGCTGCACTCCATGAAATTTACTTTGGAGCTGTTTTATACAAGAGTTATAGCTCCACCAAAGAGCAGTTTATCATGTTTGGCTTTTAGCTTTAAGAATAAGAAATTTGATGGAAATGATCTTTTGATTGGACTAGTAAATATGTACGTGCAATGCACGTTGATATTAGGTAATATATTAATTACATGTAAATATTAGGTAGGATATTATTTACGTATTAATTATGTGATTAGCATGTGCATTAATATTTGGTATGATATTAGCTGCACACTAAACATGTTGAGCGCTCACCATTGGAGCAGCCTGAGTCGTTGGATTGACCTAATTTGATGGCCGGGATTTGTTGGATCTGCCCATTTTGATCTTTTTATATTGGTATAGATATAAATGATATGGGGAAAACAATCCACTTACTGGTGGTAGTGGTTGGTGATTCCATCCAACTCCAACTTCTAGAGTTTTTGGAGCACCCTTGAGGCCCCGATTGGATTGTTGTTTATTTCCTACACCCGTAAATTCCTACGTCTGGATTTTACTGGTCCCCAACGAAATACATTCCATGAGTGGTATTTGCAAAACGGATGGGCTGAGGAGTGTATCAGAAACCAGCCCACTACAGATACGGGCGTAATAATTACGTTCTGGAAACAACATTCCAAGCGCGCGGACTGCTCATCCATCGTTTTCTTAACAAAGGTGTATTTTACAAGTGTAACCAGCTGGAAAACGACACTCCAAACGCGGCCTGAAGAGTTTTAGAAAAAAAACGGGGAGTTCTAGTTCTTTTTGTGGGGTTAGCCCGTTTGGTTTGTATTTTCTTGTGCAGAGCTAAATTTTATAGTGCAGAAACTCCCCAAAAAAGCTCTTAAGGTAGGGTAGAAGGCACCGATTGATGGAGTTCGAGTCGGCTGCGCACGTGGAGTTTGTTGAGGTGGAAGCTGAAGAGGATCCGGACAATGCCCTTACCCCACCTTTCTCTAAATATAAATACTACTCCCCCTGTAAAGAAATATAAGAGCATTCCGTGATCTAAATGCTTTTATATTTCTTTACGGAGGGAGTGGGAGGGGTCCTTTCTCTAAATATAAATACAAGGAGGGGCCCATTCTCTAAATATAAATACAAGGAGGGGCCTTAGGGAATCTTTTTGAGTAGTATTTCTTCAATTTATTTTGACATTTTTTCAGGTAGGGGGCCATAGAAAGTCGTAGAGCGCCCCCTCGTGGTTCCCGTTTGGTGATACTTGGCGTCGAAGTCACCCGCGGCCGTCACCTTTTTTTTTTCTGCCGCGGCCCTCACTCGTGGTCCGTCGCGCAGCGCGGGCGATTACCACATGAGCCCAAGCCCTGCCGCCTCCCGTGCGCCTCGCGGATCTTCATCCATCCCGGACCGCCTGCCCTCGTCGCCTGGCGCCACGCGCGCCCACAAGAACCCTCTCGACACGGGGCCGGGCACCCCCCTATCCCTTCCCCGATTCGAGCGAGCCCGACGCCCCCCACCGACCGCGCCTTCCCCACCACACCGCAGCTCCGGCGGGCCCAAACCAAATCAATCGCCGGATCCCCCTCCCCCTTCTCCCTCTCCACCGCCCATGGAGCTGGCGACGCGCGATCTCGCGGCGCTCGGCGCGGCGGACCTGGTGCGGGTCTCCGCGGCGATCCCGCGCGCCGCGCCGCGCACCTTCGCGCTGCTCACCGCCTGCCTCGTCTTCCCGCTCTCCTTCGCCGTGCTCGCGCACTCCCTCTTCACCCACCCCATCCTCCGCCGCATCCGGACCTCCGACTACACCGCCACCTCCGCGCAGTGGGTCGCCCTCTTCGCCTACCAGTTCCTCTACCTCATCTTCCTCTTCACCTTCTCGCTCCTCTCCACCGCCGCCGCCGTCTTCACCGTCGCCTCCCTCTACGCCGCCAAGCCGGCCTCCATCGCCTCCTCGCTCTCCGCGCTGCCGCCCATCCTGCCCCGCCTCCTCCGCACCTTCCTCTGGGTCTCGCTCCTCATGCTCGCCTACCACGTCGGCTTCGTCATCACCGTCGTCCTCCTCATCCTCCTCTTCGACCCGCCCATGACCGCCTCCACCCCGCCCCCGCTCTCCTTCCTCCTCGCCCTCCTCGCCGTCGCCTTCCTCTTCCTCGCCATCCACGTCTACATCTCCGCGCTCTGGCACCTCGCCAGCGTCATCTCCGTGCTCGAGCCCCTCTGCGGCCTCGCCGCCATGTCCAAGAGCAAGCAGCTCCTTCAGGGCCGCACTCGCACGGCCGCCGTCCTCGTTTTCTCCTACTTCGCCATCTGCGGGCTCATCACGGGGATGTTCCGTTCGGCTGTCGTCAAGGCGCGGGGCGAGGAGGGGAGCCTCGACATGAGCTTGGCCGGCCGGATAGGCGTCGGCGCTCTGCTCGTCTCTGTTCTCGTCTGTGTCAATCTCTTGGGGCTGCTCGCGCAGAGCGTCTTCTACTACGCCTGCAAGGCCTACCACAACCAGGAGATCGACAGGACCGCGCTGTACGAGCACCTCGGCGGCTACCTTGGCGAGTACGTGCCGCTCAAGAGCAATATCCAGATGGAGAACCTGTGAGATTCGTAAGCTGCTCACTCGCCTGCTCCTTCCAAATACTAGCTGTGCTGTTGGATCCTGCTCTAAAGAAGAGCGTGGCATTGCCAGGACTTCATTTAGTTTTCTTGTTTCTAGTTTATTGTGCTTGCCTGTTGTAATCTGTAATTAATAATAATGCGCAGTATGGACTGATCTGTGGTATGCAACATAAAGGAAGTTCTCATTCTGCTGCAAAATCATGTTCTTCTTTACTGTGTTTGTTACTTATCATTCTTGGCTCATGGTTAGTTGATTTAGTGGTAAGAGTGGAGGTTAGCATTGTGATATTGAGTTATTATTCTCTTTGCCAGCTTGAGGAGTTCATGATTGTTGATGCTCTTACTCTTTCCCTGTCGTGACACTTAGAAAAGCAAGCAACCGTGTAGAATTGATGATGACTGTCGTGACATTTAGAAAAGCAATCGCGCAGATGCAGTTTTGATTTCTTAAGCATGGTTGGAGTGGAGATGACCAGTTTTTTGTGGGAGTTTGGGAGATAAACTGCACTATTATTTTCATGTTACAGGACTGGTCCTGTTATGCACATCTATAGTTTAGGCAGAGAACTATCTAATAAATGTGCACAATAGTTTCAACGAAATAAATGTGCACAATTAGCTTTGTTGTTAGAGAAAGAGATGGGTAAAATTTGAGGAGTATTACTGATGCATTCCTTTCAGCTTCTATACTCAGTTGTGTTGGAATATGTTTCTGAAGTACTTGTCAAAATCAGTATGTTCCTGTTTTGTCATAACATTGTGCAGTTTATCTTATTATTTAGCAGTGATCTTGTTGTTTTTAATTTGGTTTATACTTGTAGCAAGTTGCAACCATCAGAATTCATCCTTGTTATGTTTTTTATCACCGTGCTACGAAGCAAAGCTTGTTGAAATGAATGCACGCTCTCTTGTACTGTGCTAGTAAAATATGCCATGTTTCCAGTTTGTTGCTTACTCGATTGAATTGAATCAATTTTAAGTTTAGATATATGCTATTTCAAGGATTGCTTTGATCTGTCGAAACTTCTGAAGAAATCTCAATTTGTTTCTCACCTTAGGTTGCAGAAATTTACTTGGTTACATGGTATTCAAAACTCTATAATTTTGTAAGATCTGTATGTGTCATTAGAGCCTTGTCATTTTCATTTCACCAAGTCTGATTGGGATGACAATGGGACAAATCCTAAGCATGGTTTTCGAGTCGCGCGACTAGTCGATGAGTCACAAAAAAATGTCGACTCGAGTCGCGAGTCGCGACTAGTCGCAACTGCAGGCTCCACTTTTTCCGAGTCGCTAGCGACTCGAAAACCATGATCCTAAGGCAAAAAACCGCTATCTAGGGATGAGTGAAGATGTTTTATCTAAGAGGGTACCAGGAACTTGTAAGTTGTAACTATGCTTAATTGGAACTGGGCTTTTCATGAAACCAACAATAACGGTTTATTTTGGTTCCCTCAATTCTTCATGTTCGATTCATTTTGTTAAGATAAGTGAACTTACCTTAAAATCCTATCCATAAAGTTGTGTAGATTGGAGAGTGGTTTGTAAGATTAATTCTCCATCATGATGGTGGTAGGAGTATCGTGCACGACCATTGTGATACCTTTTGTTTCTTCTATATACCATGTTTGTGGAGTATTTTGGGAGCCATTTTGGTAGCAGGACTAACATATATACCATGTTTGTGGAGTATGGAGAACTATGGATTGTGATGATGCCCAGTCAGAGTGCACTTTGACATGTGAGTGGCGACCTACTATGATACCATCTCTTTGGCCTGAAGTAGTATTATGATCAATGCACTTCCTCCGTGTCACGCAACTTCTCCATTTGAATAAACAGCGAAGCTTTTTTCTGCTCGCTTGCCTAGATGCTGATGGATGGTGATGCTTGATAATTTCTTCCTTTTATACTAGGATCTTCCTTTTATACTCGTTCACTCGTCTGCTGCGTGCCATTATATTTCTGTCTATTGGTCATGTTACTTTCATCCTAACTTACTTAGCACGAATTGTCCTGTTTGTTTGTAATACGATGATTTTGCTGGCCGGATTTGCTTGTCTTTCTGGAAGGACTGCTTTACCGAGCGATCCTGACCAAGTTGGCCCTCGTCAGCTATTCGCGTCGTAGCGATAGATTAACGACTCAACCGCTCGGTGCTGGTGTCTGAAACATTACATCGGTGTTCTGGAAACTCACTCCTATCTGTACTTTTAATTTTTTGGAACCGTTCAGTAACGGAGCAACTTGAAAGGAACCATGTCGCTCCAGCTCAGGACCTCAAGTCAAGCCCTTAGGAAATTGATAGACAAAATGCTCTTTGATCTGAATAAGAAAGCCGTGAGGCCTCGTTAACGTGACCTGAAGTCGTGTCTGTCAATTTAAATATGGGCAGTAATCTGCGCCGGTGCTCCGGCTTAAACTTTCGGCCGGTCCGACCTTGACCGTCAGATGTGATGCATAGAAACCGTTCAGATTGAAGCGTCTCGTCCCCACTTCCGCATCCCTCGCACGCAGGACTCTCTCTTTCCCACCTTATCGCTAGTCAACGCAGACGCCCACGAACGCACTGTCCCAGGCCGCCGCTTGTCCCTAGAACAAGACGCCATCCATGGCGCCGCTCGCTTCCCCTGCTACTGCATCTGCCCCCAACTCGAATCGCCGACGAGCCTACTCGCAGCGTTGCTCGAAGTCTTGGGGAAAAATCCCCACCTCTGCTAGCCGTAGGGTGATGCTTCGCCGACGAGGCTACTCGCAGCGGCAACGCCGCGCGTCGTCTCTGGCGCCGGTGGGTGCCGCTTGCAACACGTCGTGCTACTCGTCTCCATCATTTGCATGTGTTGAATCCAGCAAAAATCACCGCCGGATGTAGCATTCACCATCACTGTTGTAGCAAAATCAAAGGACAGGCGGACACAGACAGATAAACTCCGATGGTTGGTTCAACAAATTCCAACACCGTTTCCAGCAAAACTTGTCACCGATTGCAGCAAAAAAAGCAAATAAATTGTCGCAGCAAAGATCACAACTTACGCGGATTCCCCAACAAATTCAGACAAAGGTTCCAGCAAAAGTTGTAGCCGGTTCCAGCAAAAATTGTAGTCGGTTCCAGCAGAAATCCGATGAATGTCGCAGAAAAGATCACAACTTACGCAGGTTCCACAACAAATTCAGACAACAGTTCCAGCAAAAGTTGTAGCTGGTTCCAGCAAAAATTGTAGCGAGTTCCAGCAAAAATCTGATGAATGTCACAGAAAAGATCAACACTTACGCGGGTTCTCAAGCAAGTTCAGACAACGGTTTCAGCAAATTTCATTGCCGGTTCCAGTAAAAATTGTAGCTAGTTCCAGCAAAAAGGTAGCAGCATAATAATGACAGCATGTGCTTGATCGCCAGCAAAATAAATACACTAGTTCCAGCAAAAATCATTGCCGGTCCCAGCAAACAATCTGGCTGGTTGAAGCAGAGGTACTGGTTGGGCATGAAAGGAGAGCATGCCTCATCTTCCTGGCCATAGCCCACAGCCGCCGGCGCCCCTGCTTCCAACAACGCCTCGAGGGCATTCCTTCGGGCAAGGCGGAACCGCCAGCAGACCCATGCATCAACCACCGGGGTGCGGTGGAGTGTGTGACGCCCTCTGTACATGCAGCAGCTAGAGGGCAGCTTCGAAGCAAGAGAAGGGGAGAGATGCTTGCATCAATGGGGGAGGGAGGTCTCACGGCAGTAGGCGGTCTGGCCGTCAACGACGGCAAGCTCCGCATGAAGTGTTGAGGGGGCAGGCATTGGGCGCCATGGCAAGAGCAGAAAAAAGAAAGCAGCAGAGGAGAAGAATAGAGATGAGAGAATAAGGGATGGGTGGTTGGCCTACTAGCAGCAACAGGAAACCGAGTGCACCGGTGCGGCCGGCGCCGCCGGCGCCCCGGCGTGAAACGTTTTCCTTTAAATATGGCGTACAAGGAGGCGGCATTGAAATTGGACAAGCAATGGCCATAAGGCATGTGTCAATTTCATTGAAATTTGAAAAGCAATAGCCATAGCCATGTGTCAATCTAATGTGAGATCATTGTATCTTTAGTTGGAGAGTAGCTGTATGTAAACGTAAGCATGGCGACAAGTTGTATATATCGTTGGTGTGATCCCTCTGAACCTGCATTTGTAAAATCTTTGTCTCCTGCACCAATGCAGATTTATTTTTTCTTGCTAGAATTTTCTTTGTCTCGTAGTATATCTATACCGCACCTAGCAAGATATTTGAGGTATCTATATTTTCTAAAATATTTTAAGTGTTTTTCCTCCAATATAGACGGGCGTGGCATCACGCACCTATATGTTGTAGCAGGAACCATTGATTAGTGGAGTGGTGTCGCTTTCCCCCTTCTCTACTTGGTCGTTGCTGTTAGGAGTACTAGAGTGGTTCGCCGAGTATCCATCGGCTAAACATGGCGAAGCACCTCTCGGGCTCGTACTCCGGCGCGGTGTGCCCGCCGCCCTGCATCAACCGAATGGAACTTGATCAGCACCAGCTTGTGCATCCAGGCAGATTAAGAAGGCAAGTGTTACCTTAATGGTTGCGAATGTCATGTTGTTGGAGTAAGTTAAGGTGAACCTGCAACAAATACATGCATCAACAAGAATATGCAGTAAGCGTGAAGCAAGTAGTAGTAGCTAGCAACAATGATGTGCGTGTGGGGGTACCCAGCAGACTGGCCATGGAGATGCCACGCCCTCCAATGGTGGGCGATGGGGAAGCCAAGTGACCTTATCCACGCCTGTGTCCCCAGGTGCGGCACCATCGCGTCATGGTCGCCGCTGTATACAAGCGCACGGTAGCCACCATTGGCCGTGACGTTCCGGTGGTACTCAATGCTGCTCCTGAGGTCGATTGTGTAGGGCAGATCGCCGTTGTGGCACCTCACCCACTCCTCCACGCTCCCCTCCTTGATCCCAAGAGCATTTCGGGCCACCTCCGCATTTGCCCAGAAATACGATAGGTAGTACCCATAGGTCTGCCACAATATTGGTATATATAGCACTAATAAGTTACTTTTAAAGAGAGTGTTTTTTTGGAGCCTGAGCTTCACCACAACTTTCCCTACTTTTATTCTCGTTTAAGTACTTATAAGTTGTTAAAAGCGATGGAAAAATACAATAGGCAGTATTACCCATAAGTCTGCCACAATATTGGTTAGTTTGTTCTACATAGGGCACTATTAAGTTGCTTTTTCCTTAGCTAAGTACTACTCGCTTCATCCCATAATATAAGATGTTATTGCAACTAATATATTAGTACATTAGTTGTAATAAAGTTTTATACTCCCTCCGTTCCTAAATATTTGTCTTTTTAGAGATTTCAAATGGACTACCACATATGGATGTATATAGACATATTTTAGAGTGTAGATTCACTCATTTTGCTCCGTATGTAGTCACTTGTTGAAATCTCTAGAAAGACAAATATTTAGGAACGGAGGGAGTATTATATAGTAATAAATTGTTAAAAGCGATGGACGGCTATCTAACTTGCATTGTACTGCATGAAGAATGGAGACATTGCTACTTACGATACATCCAAATGGAGGGCGAGGTGGCGGATTTCCAACTAGGATCCTCCTACCAGAGCCACCCGAGTACTCGGTCCCACTATCAGCTTCTGGTCGGGCTGGAACGGACGCAAAAACGCAGGTGTCCAACAAAATTTGGGCCTGCTGAACTTCGGACAAAAGCTGCAAAATCGCATGGCGAACAGTCAAATCAATTCTACCATAAGATGTTTCTTTGTTCTTCTTACATGATTGAAATCATCCAGAGCTTGGGCGCACAAATCATTTGTTGGAAACATGTAGTCCTGTCCTTGGCAATGCCCCAATATGGTCTACATATATTATCAACAAAGAACGTATTAATGCCCACCCTGATCGCGATAGAATGGACTATATACATGGCTGCAAGGAGGCTCGAGTCTAGTTACCTCGTATAATTGATCTGATATTATACCAACTCCGTGAGCATATGGCACTTTAGAGCTTATATCGATGCTTTCACCAGTCGACGGGTTACCTACTAGATATCCCTGAAATCAATAGACATACATATATAATAATCATTTATGATACTTACTGTTATCGCTAAAACAACTAAGTAGTAATGATTATGTCATTATGGTACCTTAAGATTAATGCGGGGACTATTTCCTGCTTCAATACCTGAAGAGGGAAGCTAGTGAGCATGAATTCATATACAGTTCAGAACTTCAGATAGAGCTTATAATGAATTGAAACAATTGATCATACTAGTTTGCACACAGATTTACGCAGATGGACTTGCAAAACAGGGCACATGGTATATACTATAAATGTACCTTGTGAAATGATGTGCACGATATATGGCACAAGTTTTCCAGCATAGGAATCTCCACCGATATAGAAAGGATTTTTCAGGTATTTGGGGTGGTCGCTGAACCACTTGATGAGGAAGTCATGGAGCTGCAATGAGGAGGACACATCCCCGACCTCGTACCCCTTGGGTTGCTTGGAAAAGGAAAATCCAGCACCCACCGGTGAGTCGACGAACAGGATGTGTGCCACCTGCACATTCCCTTGGTACTATTAGGGTGCAAGCGCAAGCAGCATGCGTACATATACATTACAGGCAGCGAGCTGCTTCAGATGGAACAAGAAGCTGGCTAGGAAGACCTTTGTCCATGAGTTTGGATTGATGTGCAGGCGTGGTAAGCTGCCATTGTAGGGCTCCAGGACGAACCTGATGGGACCTGTACTATACATGAATGATAATATGATCATGCTGCAGATGGAGAGACGGCCCCGCAATCAGTAATAGTAGTTGATTGGATGAAAAGAGAGACCGATCTCGTAGGCGAGCCCGCTGAAGACGGAGCAGTGGTCGCCGCCGGTGAGCCAGAGAAGGAAAGGGTCCCCCTCGCCGCCGGCCTCCGACTCGACAAAGTAGTAGAAGAGTTCCGTGCCCTGGTCCACCTCCACGTACCTTGCGATTCAATTCATTCATGGACATGTCGATTTATAAGAATGCAAGAAGTAGATAGACTTTAGCTCGTGGAGATTGAGATGGAGACGAAGGTACCCACCCAGTGTGGAGGCGGAAGGGGAGGCGGCCGTCGAAGCCAGGGAGGGTGGTCACCAGCTTGGAATCGATCGTGCGCGGGGCGACGGCGATGAAGATGAACCACAGCAAGTAGCAGCAGCAGAGCAGCCGCGTCGGGATCATCTCTGTACTCGTACTCGGACTAGCGGCGGCAACGGCGGCAGAGCAGAGCAGAGCACGGGCAGCGGATCAACTGCTGGCATAGTTTTGGCCGGAACTGTCTAAAGGCGGAGGAGATTTTCTGCCGGTCTCAACTGCTCTACCACACGTGTCATGCCCCTTAGCCAGACGTGTCACGGCAGGACGACTGGCAACATCCGCCGCTTGGAAACGAATCTAATCACCGAAACTCATCACGTCAGCTCGGTGAATCCCAATCAGTGCCACGCCTCCGCGCATAGTGGGAGTAACTTAGTAACATAGAACTTTTTTTTCCGAAACGGAAGCAAAATTTTTGCCTCATCTATTAAAATAGAGAAGGATAGAGTTTTAGAGTTAGACAAGACCGTAGTACGGCATGACAATTACTCGCGCAATACAATTTTTCCTAATTGTTTAGCCCCTGCAGTAACCCATAGGTTGACCTCATCTATAATAATGGCCTTATCTATAATAGCACATTTCAAGACATAAAAGAGAGCAGCATAATGAAAGTAAAAAAAATTACGAGAAATATTTTCGCTCTATTCATCAATTGTCAAGACAGTACAAATAACACTAGAAGTAAAAATTACATCCAGATCCGCAAACCACCTAACAAATACTACAATCACCGGAGCAAGCTGAAGGCACAGCACCATCATCGTCCCTTCATCATTAGAGCCAGACCAACCTTGTTATAGTAAACAGTCGAAAGTCGTTGTGCTAAGTCTCGAGAGGACCAGCGCGCCAGAACAACAGCCGCCGATGAAGAGAAGCGTAGACCGGAAGGATCTAATCTGAAGACACACGAACACGTACGAACGAAGATCACATTCAAGTGGATCCAGACAAACGCCGACCGAATCATGTGAGCTCTGTTGAAGTCAAATCTCCACACGCCCTCTGATGATGCTAAACGCACCACCAGAACGGGGCTTAGACGGAAAAAACCTTATTTCAAATTCAAAGAGCCACCCCCGCATCGTCTTCCTAAATAAAACACAAATCTAGACAAACACAAAAAATATCTAAAAATGATGTATGAGCCCTTCCGCCGGCAAGGCCGAGATCCACTGCACTTCTATGCCTAACACCACGGAAGACGAAGCCGATCTACGGCGGCGCCAGCGGGAGGCGTGGTTCCTGATCGCCCTCGCGTTAGCGCACGAGGCGAAGGCCAGGGGATCGTCTCTGTACTATGACTACTCTTTTCGTCGGGTTTGGACTTCAGGGAGCAAGTTAATCACGGTAAACTTAATTTAATACATAAATTCTACTAGTCGATACAAGAGAGAGAAAAGAAAGAAAGAAAGAAAGAAAGAACGAGAAAAAAATGTGTATGGCACATGTACATCGAAGGTCATTTTCAAACTTTTTCCTAGCTTTTCCATTTTTTTGTCTCTTTCTACATAGATAGGAATTTACGGTTCCACACTTTCACATATATGTCCAACATGCACTAATGAAGAGGAGTTGGCCCCTATGACACCGCTTGCTGCCAAGGCATCGGCCCCGGTCGCCCTGACCGCTGCCCAGCCGAGTGTGGGATGTGTAACAGAGGCGTGCGGGGGATGGAAAGAGGTGTTGCCCCGGCGTGGTCCGCGTAGCCCAATGTTGCCAGCCCCGACAATGGCTCCTCGTCCCATCCCTGCCTGGATGCATGGCCGGTGCTGCAGATGCCTCGTTCGTGGGCACCGTGCGGCTGAGTGTAGAGATCTGTTTCGGTGCTCCCGTTGCTTGGAGAACGGTCACCGTGCACGTGGATGTCGCAATCCATGGCGTCCTCTAAGCTCGCTGTCATGCCTTGCCGTACAACCAATTATGGGTATCGTGCATCGTAGTGCTAAAGCTTCATGTGAGAGTTCAATGAAATCCGCGCTACCATCCAAGGCGTTTCGTCATGGGTCTTGGGCGTCTGTCGTCTCTGCTACCGGTGGCTCGGCCACCCAGCCTGATGTGCAGTCTGTTCTGGCTGATCAAATCGCGCAGCTGCAAGGTTGGATGACGCGGGTTGGGAGCTTTCTGGAGAGGGCGGAGGCTGCTCTGGACAAGCTCTCCTTAGGGACGGCTATGTTGTCAACCAGTCTGATGTCATGCCCTCTGATGTCATGCCCTCCTGGTGTGGCCGGTGCTGCCACCATGGAGGAAGGAAGCCAAGAGCTATATGGATGTTTCTCTCCTCGTGTTGGGGACAACACATCGTCACTATCGACCTTGTCTCCTATGCTGCCTACCATTGAGGGCGAGCCCAGCGCCGTGCTCGAGTCTCCGGTTCTACAGATCATGCCCGACCTACAGGAGCTATGTCTGAGCCCTGTTTTGCCTTTGTCTGTGGAGCGCTTGGAGGTGGACTCATTAGTGATCTTGTGTGAGGGGCATGTTTCGCCTCTGTCACGTGAGCAAGTGGAGGTGCCTGAGGCAATTGTGTCAGTGGTTCCTGTGGGCGATGTTGTCGTCTCAGTGGTTTCTGTGGCTGATGATGTTGAGGCGGTCGGTATGTTGGCGTCTGACCCTTTGGAGCCCAGCCAGTCGCTCGCCTTTGTGGACGACGTAGGTTCCGATGTTCCGGTCACCAACTCACACGTGACCGTTGGGCACGTGATGTCTGTGCGTGAAAAGGTCGATGAGATTCTCTTCGAGTTAGAGATTCACAGTTTGCTCAAACGTTTAGAGGCGGCTAGCCCTGGATCTGGCAAGGCGATTGTGGAGGAGGCTATCAGAAACCAAAGAAAGAAGAGTGGCGCCACAGGAAAGGCGTCCGCAGCTGCTTGATGGCAGTCTTTTGATTGTCCTTATTGCGTGGCTTGTCTTGGTGGTCTTGGTGGTCCTCGTGGTCTTCGACTGAGATTCTCTCGTTGGATGGTTCTTTGCGATGTTGTTGTGTGGGGGTTGGTAGTCGTTATGTTTGGGTTGTCGGGCTGATCATGCACTTATGGGGTTGCTTGCTCTATGAGTTAGTCCTCGAGTGGTAGGTTTGTATTGGTTTTCGCCCGGTTTTCCAGTAATTAACCGGGCAACTCTCTTCTGCTTAATTAATCAATGAGACAAATCTTTTGCCTCCGTTTCAAAAAAAAACATGCACTAATTTCATCTTTCCTCTATCCTTTCACTTGTACGCATACCATTAATTTACTTCAATACCATTTTAACTGATAATTCATTGAATACGTACACTAGAAACAAACGCCTCTATAATAGGTTGTATTTTCTTGTGTAGATGTGAAAGGACATACCTATATAGTATGTATTTCGTTTGCAAAATATATGTATAGTATGTACTTTTTTGCAAATGTATAGGAGCATATGTTGTAGAAGATTTTGTGGCCACAACAAAGTGATTTGCATCGGCGGCCTCGTGGAGCATGATCGGCTTCTATGTGTTACTGGTTTCGTGTTACTGGTGCATCATGTCCATGCTGGTGATTTTAACACATCAAACACAATACGAGCATAGAGGAGGGGGCCTTCTCACAATGTCCACGTAAGTGCAAAGCACCGATCGATTTATTGTGGCCAGGAGATAAGGGTTTGTCCTGTAACTGCCTTCACTACCCCCGCCTCGAGCCCCACTCCTCTCTCCTTTTTTTCCCTTTCCTCTCCCCTTTCTCTCCCCAACAGGCAACCTCATTCCCACGATCTGGTCCTTCCTATTCACGACCATTGGCAGGAGGGTCCCGTCGGACCACGCCCGCCCCCAAGCGGAGGAGGAAAGTGTCCTAGGAGGGGCGTCCCACGGCTAGCTCGATGGTCATGGTGTTGTTTCGTGGCTGGTTTGCCTTTGGGTCGGCGGGGCAGATGAGGTCCGCCGCTACGCCCTTGCCCTCACCGCCGTGCGTGACCACCATAGTGGCAACGGACTACAACGCCAAGATGAAGGGCCTCTTCAAGTCGAAGTCGCGGACGCTGACCGACGTCGTGCGACAGATGCCCGAGCCTCATGTCTGTGATCTCATACTGGACTCCGAACAACCTTCGATCACCAAAACACATAACTCATATAATACATATCGTCATCGAACGTTAAGCGTGCGGATGAAAGGATCGAGAAGAGGTGTCTAGAGGGGAGGTGATTAGACACTAAGTGAGAAAAATAGTAGTTTTTAATTTCCTTAAGTTTGAGTGGAGTTTTGGCACAAGTTTAACATTCACAATACATAACAAGCAAGCAAGCGAAGAGTATATGAGCAGCGGAAAGTAAAGCATGCAACTTGCAAGAATATAAAGGGATGGGATTGGAGTGTGCAAACGCAATTTGGAGACACGGAGATTTTTGAGACGTGGTTCCGATAGGTGGTGCTATCGTACATCCACGTTGATGGAGACTTCAACCCACGAAGGGTAACGGCTGCGCGAGTCCACAGAGGGCTCCACCCACAAAGGGTCCATGAAGAAGCAACCTTGTCTATCCCATCGTGGCCGTCGCCCACGAAGGACTTGCCTCACTAGGGTAGATCTTCATGAAGTAGGCGATCTCCTTGCCCTTACAAACTCCTTGGTTCAACTCCACAATCTTGTCGGAGGCTCCCAAGTGACACCTAGCCAATCTAGGAGACACCACTCTCCAAGAAGTAACAAATGGTGTGCTTTGATATTTAGCCAATCCTTTGTCCTTAGTGTCCTGAAGGGGTTCCACATCCTCTAGTCCATGCCACTCCATTGTTGAACTTATATGAAACATACTAGGTAAAGGTATTAGTCCAACAAGAGATATGTTGACATAAATTACCAAAATCACCCAGGGAGCACTTGTGCTTTCAATCTCCCCCTTTTTGGTAATTGAAGACAACATACATTAAAGCTTTAGATAGAGATATATAGAGAATAACAAGTAAAGCTTTGGAAAGACATGTAACATGCATAGGCTCCCCCTATGTGTATGCAATCATGTAAATATGGAATATAGGAGCATGTGAATGCATAAGCATTACAGAGTAAGCAATGTGTTACATGTATCTTGGCTGTATGCATCAGAGCAAAAGATGTTAATATGGGAAATGTACCTTCATGTTCATGAGTCCTTCTTGCAAACAGTATGTATATCAGCAAGAGATCCTCATACACATGACTGTGATGCATATACTTACCTTGTGGTCTTGAGTTGTCTTAGGATGGAATGAACCTGCGTAAACAAGGTTAGATAACACAGATGCGCCTACTAGCAAGAGCAAACAAAAGAAACCACAAGAGTACCAAGACTGGGATGACATGTAGAGAGTGAGTACCGAGTACTCCATTGGATATAGACATGTCCCCAAAGGTAAAGCTGTGCAAAGAATTCAAGGATATCCTTCCCTTAGATGTCTTGCTCCCCCTAAATCTAGCATGGGATACTGGGAGAAGATAGGGAACAGAAAATCAAAGCTCAAGAAAAAGAGACAGAGCTAATGCAGACAAACACATATGAACATGTCTTTCCCCTCTTAAAGGCATGTGACTTCTCTCCTCTTAAACACCAAGCATCTGGGGTCCTGGAAGATTACTCTCTCTCCCTTGAGTATTCTCTCCCCCTATAGATATGATTAAGCTTTGATGTGATCTCTCTCTCCCCCTTTGACATCAATTTCCAAGAAGGGTTCTTCTGGATTTTTGTTACAAATGGGTTTGGTCCTCGAGGCACAAAACAAAGCAGTAAGGCTAAAGTGATGCTGGTAGAGGACACGATTCATTGAGTGGAGCTGGAACAAAAGAATTCAGTAATAAGTGGCGAGGTGTTTTTCGTGTTGTGAAATCGGTGACACCGATTTGTGTGCTTCGGTTGCACCGAAAGATTTCGGTTGGACCGAACACATCAGACCGGTGTGAACGAGTTCATGACAGAGAGAACACATGTCACCTCAGCTCACTAGACAAGTAAGATCTCACAAGGATGTGCAAGGAATTCACTGAAGGATTTGCAAAGAATTGGATGCAGGGAATGCAGAACACAAAGAGAAAAGAAAAGAAATCTAAATGAAGTTATGCAAGAGCACAGAAGAACACGGGAGAACTTCATCTAAAATTGGTCGGCGACAAAGTCACCTATGTTAGAGTATATTGACATACGAGTCAAGTGAGATCACTTGATCATAGGTCATACTCATCGTTTAAGCTCAAAATGGGGTTACTATTTTTGTTTAAGCATTTTGATGTATTCACATCTTGTTGAGTTGCTTTGACTCATGACTTGGAGTAAAGCTTCTCTAAGATGGAATAACATACCTTGGGTGGTGGTGTTGATCGTGGACATGTAGTTGAACTTGTGTGGATTGCTCAAAGTTGATGTAGCTCATCAAGAATTGGGAGCACCACTTGGAGTGTGAGTTCATCTACCTACATGTGTTAGTTTTGCAAGGAAGAGCACTTGTGTATCCAAAATGACAATTATAAAGTTCGAAACTGAATATGTCATAGGATATGTTGAAGGGTTTCGTGTTTCCTTGTCTTCATCCACCGTTGTGTAGAGACTTGGTGATGTAGAGATTTGCTCAAGATGTGAGTGTGTTGCAATATCATAGATTTAGATTCATCCAAGTTCCTACAAGGGTTAGATAGCATGCAAGGGTGCAAATATATCCAAGGCATTTAAATACCAACATGAGAAGAATATCAAGGATTAGTCATAGGCTCATGCCTTGCATGTATCCAAATGGAGTTCCTACTCCAACTTTGAAGCATCAATGATGTTCAATTCACCTCTTAACTTGCAAAACACTTTCTCATCAAGTGGTTTAGTGAATATATCCGCTAATTGTTTATCGGTGCAAACATGCTTAAGATTAATGTCCCCTTTGGCAACATGATCTCGAATGAAATGATGATGAACTTCAATATGCTTAGTTCAAGAATGTTGCATGGGATTGTGAGCAATCATGATAGCACTTTCATTGTCGCAAAGTAATGGCACATGTTTCACATATATCCCATAATCCTTAAGAGTTTGGGTCATCCAAAGTAATTGACCACAACATGATCCAGCAGCAATGTATTCCGCTTCGGCAGTGGATAAGGATACCGAGTTTTGTTTCTTGGAAGACCAAGACACAAGAGATCTACCAAGAAATTGACAAGTACCCGAAGTGGACTTTCTATCAATCTTTTCACCAGCATAGTCCGAGTCGGAGTAGCCAACAAGATCGAAAGAGGCCCTCTTTGGATACCAAATGCCAAAATTTGGTGTATGAATTAAGTATCTCACTATCCTTTTCACGGCCTTAAGATGACATTCTTTAGGTGCCGCTTGATATCGTGGACACATGCACACACTTAGCATAATATCGGGACGTGAAGCACATAGATATAACAATGAACCAATCATAGAGGAATAAACCTTTTGATCAACCGGTTCACCATCTTTGGTGAAATCAAGATGTCCACTAGTAGGCATGGGTGTACTCATACCTTTGCATTCTTGCATATTGAACTTCTTGAACAAGTCCTTGGTGTACTTCGTTTGAGAGACAAAAGTGCCTTCCTTAGTTTGCTTAATTTGCAAACCAAGAAAGAACTTGAGTTCACTCATCATAGACATCTCAAACTTCTCTGACATTAGCTTCCCAAACTTCTCACTAAAATGAGGGTTAGTCAAACCAAATATAATATCATCAACATAGATTTGGCACACAAATAGTTATCCATTAACCCTTTTATTAAAAAGAGTAGAATCAATTTTTCCAATTTCAAAGCCTTTTTCAATAAGGAACTTGGTTAAGCATTTATACAAAGCTCTAGGAGCTTGTTTAAGACCATAAAGAGCTTTGTGAAGTTTGTACACATGACTAGGTTTCTTAGGATTGACAAAGCCGGGAGGTTGCTTAACATAAACTTCCTCCTCTATTTCACCATTTAGAAAAGCACTTTTAATGTCCATTTGGTACAAGGTGATATCATGGTGATTAGCATAGGCAAGTAAGATGCGAATGGACTCAAGTCTAGAAACGGGGGCGTATCTCTCACCATAGTCCATACCTTCGACTTGAGTGTAGCCTTGGGCGACGAGACGTGCTTTGTTGCGAACTACTTGTCCATCTTCATCTTGCTTGTTGCGAAACACCCATTTTGTACCGATGATCTTGTGGTTGCTGTCAGGCTTCTCAACCAATGTCCAAACTTGATTTCTCTCAAAGTTGTGTAGCTCTTCATGCATGGCGTTTATCCAATCCGGATCTTGCAATGCTTCTTCAACCTTCATAGGTTCAATGCTAGAGATGAACGAATAATGTTCACAAAAGTTAGCTAAACGAGTTTTAGAGCGACTGATTCTCCCGGTCTCGATATCATTGTAGATTTGCTCGACGAGATGGTCTGTGGCAACTCTTGCTCGAACTCGTGAAAGCTTTTGCTTGGATCTTGGTGGAACATCTTCGTCATCTTGTTCTTCTTCTTGGCCATCTTCATTGTCGTTGACATTGTCGTTTTCTTGTCGTGGTGGAGAAGGAGGTTGTTGATGTTCATCTTGGTGTACTTCCTCGTTTTCTTCGTCTTGGTGTGTCCCACTTAGGGATGCTTCCGTATCAGTTCTTGGTTCACCTTGTCGTGAGGTAGAAGCTTCCACTTGGACGGACGAGGTACTCTCCTTCACCTCCGTTGGACGAATCTTGCCAATAGACAAGTCTTGGATTGCTTCTGAAGGATCTTTGTCTCCTACATCAATTGGCAATTGCTCTACTTGCGAGCCGTTAGATTCATCAAACTTCACATCTACCGTCTCTTCAAGCTTTCGGGTGAAATTATTGTAGACACGGTAAGTGTGAGAGTTTGAGCCATAACCAAGTAGGAAACCTTCATGAGATTTAGGAGCAAATTTAGAGCGGCGATGCTTATCAAGAATGTAGCACTTTGAGCCAAATACTCGAAAGTATCCAACTTAGGGTTTGTTACCGGTGAGGAGCTCGTATGCCATCTTTCCGAGTAGCATGTGAAGATACAAGCGATTTGTAGCATGACACGCTGTCTCAACCGCTTCTGCCCAAAAGTGCTTCGGTGTCTTGTACTCATCAAGCATCGTTCTCGCCATTTCGATGAGCGTCCGGTTCTTCCTCTCAACAACTCCATCTTTTTGAGGTGTGTACGTGGCCGAGAACTCATGTGAAATCCCTTCTTCATCAAGAAAGGTGTCCACATTTGCGTTCTTGAACTCGTTCTGTTGTCGCTCCGAACCTTCTTGATCTTCACTTCAAATTGATTTTGGGCCTTCCTCGCGAAGTTTTTGAAGATCTTTTGGACCTGCGATTTATCATCGAGAAAGAACACCCACGTAAATCTTGAAAAATCATCAACTATAACTAGACTAAAAGAATTTCCACCAAGACTTTTGTAGGCGTTGGGACCAAAAAGATCCACGTGAAGTAGCTCGAGTGGCCTCCTTGTGGTCATGATGTTCTTCACGGGATGCCTTCCTCCAACCTGTTTACCTGCTTGACAAGCGCTGGAAAGTCTATCCTTATCAAATATGATATCGTTAATGCCAAGGATATGATCACCTTTAATAAGCTTGTCAAGGTTTCGCATGCCCACATGACCTAATCGTCTATGCCATAACCAACCTTTAGAGGATTTAGCAATAAAGCAAGTTCTAGGTTGAGCCTTTTTAGTGAAATCAACAATGTAAAGATCACCTATACGAATGCCGGTAAATACCATTTTACGAATATCTCTACGAAACACTTGGCAATCTACTTTAGTAAATAAGACATTGAAACCGAAATCAGCAAGTCTAGAGTAAATTGTATCCAAGAGATTCAATGAGCATGACATTTTGTATGGAGCTATCATGTGAGATGGACACCTTACCGAGGCCAACCACTTTACCCTTTGAGTTATCACCGAAAGTGACATACTTTCGAGGGCCATCATTATCTGCGAGCTCACGAAACATATCTTTATCTCCGATCATGTGATCGGTACTTCCACTATCAAGAACCCATTCCTTTCCTCCTGCCATATATCCTCGAAGATTTGCCATAAGACCAAAGTGTCTCATTGCATCATCAAGATCAAAGTCACTATCATCATCCTCATCATAGTATCCATGTTCAACATCGTCATGTGGTGGATCAATTCCTAGAGAGGGTGATTCGTTAGACAAATGATTTTGACAATAGTCATCTTTATGAATTCTAATGGCTTTGGAGATAATATCACTAATAATTCCAACCTCTCCTTTGGCACGCATAATATTTGTAAGCTCAAATAGACAATCACCAAACTTAGGATCATTGGAATTCATCTTACTCAAGGCAATAGATTTATGGGGAATTTCATCTAGATTTTGCAAGGAATAATTTGGAAATCGTTTCTCAAGAAATTTCCATATGGTGTAGGCACATTCAAGAGTAGGCAAGCAACCAATCAAGTTTCTAGGCAAGCCTCTAGTGATAAGACTAACAGTTCTAAGATTGCGAATCATGTCAATTGATTCATCAAGGGTAGGATGCATAGGATCAACATGAGGTGCACAAGGGCTAGCAATGTACTTATTCAAATGATATTCATTGAAAATCACAAGCATCTCATTTTTTCACTCATGAAAATACTCCCCATCAAGTATAGGCACTCTATGTCTAAGACTTCCCAAAGTAGACTCACCCATCTTCCTCCAATGGTGATTAAACCAAGGCAATGGAGACCAAAGCTTTGATACCAGTTGAAAGGATCGAGAAGAGGTGTCTAGAGGGGGGGGGGTGGTGATTAGACACCAAGTGAGAAAAGTAGCAGTTTTTAATTTCCTTAAGTTTGAGTGGAGTTTTGGCACAAGTTTAACATTCACAATACATAACAAGCAAGCAAGCGAAGAGTATATGAGCAGCGGAAAGTAAAGCATGCAACTTGCAAGAATGTAAAGGGATGGGATTGGAGTGTGCAAACACAATTTGGAGACATGGAGATTTTTGAGACGTGGTTCCGGTAGGTGGTGCTATCGTACATCCACGTTGATGGAGACTTCAACCCACGAAGGGTAACGACTGCGCGAGTCCACGGAGGGCTCCACCCACAAAGGGTCCACGAAGAAGCAACCTTGTCGTTGCCCACGAAGGACTTGCCTCACTAGGGTAGATCTTCACAAAGTAGGCGATCTCCTTGCCCTTACAAACTCCTTGGTTCAACTCCACAATTTTGTTGGATCCTCCCAAGTGACACCTAGCCAATCTAGGAGACACCACTCTCCAAGAAGTAACAAATGGTGTGTTGATGATGAACTCCTTGCTCTTGTGCTTCAAATAATAGTCTCCCAAACACTCAACTCTCTCTCACAGGATTTGGATTTGGTGGAAAGAGGATTTGAGTGGAAAGCAACTTGGGGAAGGCTAGGGATCAAGATTCATATGATAGGAATGGAATATCTTGACCTCAACACAAGTGTAGGTGGTTCTTTCTCAGAAAATGTAAGTTGGAAGTGTAGGCATGTTCTGATGGCTCTCTCCACGAATGAAGAGTGGGTGGAGGGGTATATATAGCCTCCACACAAAATCTAACCGTTACACACAACTAACCAATCTCGGTGGGACCAAATCATGAAACTCGGTCGGACCGATTTAGCAAATAATGTGACCGTTAGGATTTTCGGTGGGACCGACATGTCAACTCGGTGGGACCGATATGGTTAGGGTTAGGGCATAACGTAATCTCGGTGAGGCTGATTACACAAACTCAGTGGGACCAATTTTGGTAATAAGCTAACCAGAGAGTTGGTTAGGCAAACTCGGTGGGACCGATTCGCTCGTCTCGGTGAGACCGAAACGTTACAAAGAGGAACAAAGAGTTTGCATTGTAATCTCGGTAGGACCGATTACACAAACTCGGTGGGACCGATTTTGGTAATGGATACATATAGAGAGATCACAATCCCATCTCCGTGAGACCGAGATCCCTATCGGTGAGACCGAAAAGACTAGGGTTTGTGGCAGTGGCTATGACATCTGAACTCGGTGGCGCCGGATAGAAAGAATCGGTGGGGCCGAGTTTGACTTTTGGTTTGGGTCATATGTGGATTTGAGAAAGTGGTTGAGGGCTTTGGAGCATATCACTAAGCACTTTGAGCAAGCAAGCCATTAAGCAACACCTCATCCCCTCTTGAT
The DNA here is from genome assembly GCF_018294505.1 of Triticum aestivum. Classification (NCBI taxonomy): domain Eukaryota; kingdom Viridiplantae; phylum Streptophyta; class Magnoliopsida; order Poales; family Poaceae; genus Triticum; species Triticum aestivum. Next base: position 586,887,752 of record NC_057801.1, on the reverse strand, counting down.
AGTATTGGCTTTTCCTATAGACTCAATGTGATCTTGGATCACTAAAATAGAAAGAGTAGAGTCTTGTGCTTTGAGCTTGAGCCAATCCTTTGTCCTTAGCATCTTGAAGGGGTTCCACATCCTCTAGTCCATGCCACTCCATTGTTGAACTTATCTGAAACATACTAGGTAAAGGTATTAGTCCAACAAGAGATATGTTGACATAAATTACCAAAATCACCCAGGGAGCACTTGTGCTTTCAGCGGACCCTACGGGTTCGAGAACTATGTAGACATGACTAAGACACCTCTCCGATCAATAACCAATAGAGGAACCTAGATGCTCATATTGGTTCCCACATATTCTACAAAGATCTTTATCGGTCGAACCACAATGTCAACATAGTTATTCCCTTTGTCACCGGTATGTTACTTGCCCGAGATTCGATCGTCGGTATCTTCATACCTAGTTCAATCTCGTTACCGGCAAGTCTTTTTACTCGTTTCGTAGTGCATCATCCCGTAACTAACTCATTAGTCACATTGCTTGCAAGGCTTCATATGATGTGCATTACCGAGAGGGCCCAGAGATACCTCTCCGATACTCGGAGTGACAAATCCTAATCTTGATCTATGCCAACCCAACAAACACCTTTGGAGATACCTGTAGAGCATCTTTATAATCGTCCAGTTACGTTGTGACGGTTGATAGCACATAAGGCATTCCTCCGGTGTGCGGGAGTTGCATAATCTCATAGTCAGAGGAATATATATATTTGACACGAAGAAAGTAGTAGCAATAAAATTGAATGATCATTATGCTAAGCTAACGGATGTGTCTTGTCCATCACATCATTCCACTAATGATGAGATCCCGTTTATCAAATGACAACTCATGTCCATGGCTAGGAAACTTAACCATCTTTGACCAACGAGCTAGTCTAGTAGAGGCATACTAGGGACACGGTGTTTTGTCTATGTATTCACGCATGTATCAAGTTTCTGGTTAATACAATTCTAGCATGAATAATAAACATTTATCATGAATAAGGAAATATAAAATAACAACTTTATTATTGCCTCTAGGGCATATTTCCTTCAGCCTCCCACTTACACTAAAGTCAACAATCTTGATTACATTGTAATGAATCTAACACCCATGGAGTCTTGGTGCTGATAATGTTTTGCTCGTGGAAGAGGCTTAGTCAACGGGTCTGCAACATTCAGATTTGTATGTATTTTGCAAATCTCTATGTCTCCCTCCTTGACCAAATCTCGGATGGAGTTGAAGCATCTCTTGATGTGTTTGGTCTTTTTGTGAAATATGGATTCCTTTGCTAAGGCAATTACTCGAGTATTGTCACAAAAGATTTTCATTGGACCCGATGCACTAGGTATTACACCTAGATCGGATATGAACTCCTTCGTCCACTTCACACGTAGATCCCGCCACGACGCTCTGCTTGGAATTGCACCAACTGACAGCTCCACCATTCAATAAAAATATGTAGCCGGTTTGCGACTTAGAGTCATCCGGATCAATGTCAAAGCTAGCGTCAACGTAACCACTTACGACAAGCTCTTTGTCACCTCCATAAACGAGAAACATATCCCTAGTCCTTTTCAGGTACTTCAGGATGTTCTTGACTGCTGTCCAGTGATCCACTCCTGAATTACTTTGGTACCTGCCTGCTAAACTTAATTATAGGAAGGTGCACACTAGGTCTGGTACACAACATAGCATACATGATAGAACCTATGGCTGAAGCATAGGGAATGACTTTCATTTTCTCTCTATCTTCTGCAGTGGTCGCGCATTGAGTCTGACTCAACTTCACACCTTGTAACACAGGCAAGAACCCTTTCTTTGACCGATCCATTTTGAACTTCTTCAAAACCTTATGAAGGTATGTGCTTTGTGAAAGTCCTATCAAGCGTCTTGATCTATCTCTATAGATCTTGATGCCCAATATATATACAAGCAGCTTCACCGAGGTCTTTCATTGAAAAACTCTTGTTCAAGTATCCTTTTATGATATTCAGAAATTCTACATTGTTTCCAATCAACAATATGTCATCCACATATAATATTAGAAATGTTATAGAGCTCCCACTCACTTTCTTGTAAATATAGACTTCTCCAAAAGTCTGTATAAAACCATATGCTTTGATCACCTCATCAAAGCATAAATTCCAACTCCGATATGCTTGCACTAGTCCATAAATGGATAGCTGGAGCTTGCACACTTTGTTAGCACCTTTAGGATCGACAAAACCTTCTGGTTGCATCATATACAACTCTTCTTTAAGAAATCCATTAAGGAATGCTGTTTTGACATCCATTTGCCAAATTTCATAATCATAAAATGCAGCCATTGCTAACATGATTCGAACAGACTTAAGCATCGCTACGAGTGAGAATGTCTTCTTCTTGAGTCTCAACGGATTTTGAGGGTGCTCTGTTTAAAGTGAATGCAGCTGTCTCTAATGCATAACCCCAAAACAATAGTGGTAAATCGGTAAGAGACATCATAGATTGCACCATATCCAATAAAGTGCGGTTACGATGTTCAGACACACTATTACATTGTGGTGTTCCAGGTGGCGTGAGTTGTGAAACTATTCCACATTGTTTTAAATGAAAGCCAAACTTGTAACTCAAATATTCTCCTCCATGATCAGATCGTAGAAACTTTATTTTCTTGTTACGCCGATTCTCTGCTTCACTCTGAAATTCTTTGAACTTTTCAAATGTTTCAGACTTGTGTTTCATTAAGTAGATATACCCATACCTGCTTAAATTTTTTGAAGGTCAGAAAATAACGATACCCGCCACGAGCATCAACACTCATCGGACTGCATACATCAGTATGTATTATTTCCAATAAGTCGTTAGCTCGTTCCATTGTTCCAGAGAACGGAGTTTTAGTCATCTTGGCCATAAGGCACAGTTCGCAAGTATCAAATGATTCATAATCAAGTGATTCCAAAAGTCTATCTTTATGGAGTTTCTTCATGCGCTTCACACCGATATGACCCAAATGGAAGTGCCACACATACATTGCACTATTATAATCAACTTTGCATCTTTTGGCATCAATATTATGAATATGTGTATCATCACGATCAAGATTCAACAGAAATAGACCACTCTTCAATGGTGTATGACCTTAAAAGATATTACTCACATAAATAGAACAACCATTATTCTCTGATTTGAATGAATAACCGTCCACACTAAACAAGATCCAGATATAATGTTCATGCTCAACTCTGGCACCAAATAACAATTATTCACGTCTAAAACTAATCCTGAAGGTAGATGTAGAGGTAGCGTGACGATGGCGATCACATCGACCTTGGAACCATGAGTATGCCGATGTCATGGATGTGAACTAGGCGGCGGAGGCTCAACTTGAGGTGGAGCGCGCGTATGCCGCTGCCATCGAGGCCCTCCTGCAGGCGGAACTGGACGTCCTGGACTCGAACCGGGCGGCAAATGCTCGACTCGACACGGAGCGCGCGGATGCCGCTCTCATCGACGCCCTCCTGCAGGCGGAACTGGACGTCCTGGACTTGAACCGGGCAGCGGAGGCTCGACTCGACGTGGAGCACGCGGATGCCTCTGCCATCGAGGCCCTCCTGCAGGCGGAACCGGACGTCCTCGACTTGAACCGGGCTGTGCTCTCGTCTGTGCAGAGCGCCCGCACGCTCCGCGTGAATGAGTAGCTGGAGGCCAAGGACAACCATGGTGCGGAGACACACGTCAGCAGCTACGGCTGGTCCGCACCGGCAACCAAAGACGATGTGGCCGTCTCATTCCGCGAGCAGTGATAGCTTTTCTTTATGTTGTTGTTTTTATGGATCTTTTGCTGTGTAAAAACATATATTTGTTATGCAAGTCGCCTGACTTGGGTCAATCTACCATTTCAGGAGGTTTGGATGAATATCCTACGTCTCCTAACCCTTCTTCCTCACCTCTTCTTCTTCCCCAACAACCAACAGACCACCGCACGGGCCATACGGATACTCCCCAACATGCGGTTGGATAAACATACTCTATGAACGAAAATTATGTGTCAGCGGTAGGATGGGTGAGTTTGGTTTGTTCACATGCGACATCACGTGTCAGTGAGGGTGCGTCCCCTTGGTTGGGTTTGCGGCGTGCAGGAGCGACTGTGTGAGGGTGCGGTGACACCGCGGCATGCAGGAGCGACCGTGTGAGGGTGCGGTGCGGCCGCGACAGCCGTGCGCAAGTGTACCTCCTTCTCATATTGAAAACTTTAGGCAAGCTTGCAAAAATGTGTGGCGAAGTATGGCAATGCAAGGCCTAGACTCAAACAGGACGTACTAGTGTTAAAAAAGAAAGGCGGGGTTTTCCTTCACGGTATTTAATCGGTACAAATCCTCGTTTTACGTGTCAATTAATGTGTATTTTTTTCTCCAAAGACCAAAGAGCTAACCATCTCACTCCTCATCGCTTGATTAATGCAGCACCATGCAAACCAACCTTCTCACTTCCGCATGCATGCAGGGGATATTAATGTCCTTGGTTGCTAGTACGAGGCAAACCCCATCAACTTTGCCTCGACTAGTGTTAGTGGCCTTTTGCAAATTGTAATTTTGATATTACTGGCCTTGTGTACAAAAAAATGGAGGTAGTAACTATATTTGACTTCCTTCTCCATTACGGCGACGTCGACGATATCTCGAATGTTGTGGTTTAGCGAAGTGCGTTCGACGGAGAACACCATTGAGTCGTTGAGGGAGACCATGGTAAGTCGTTCGCAAGTGCCGCCTGCAAGCCGAGACAACCGCCTTATTTGCATCCAGGAAGTCCGTTGAACCAAAGGACGCGTAAAAGTACTAGTACTACTAGTACACAATAGTGTCATCCGTCCAGCTTAGTGCGGTGAGATGGTTTCTCGAAGAAGACGATGGAGAAGCGGAGTCAGCGAATAGTGAAATGATGGTTGCTTCATTCGTGCTTTTGTGATTTGACACCGCACTGCTTTGTGATTTGTGATAGAAGGTACAGGGGAGTAGACTCTATGCTCTATACTATACTACATGTGTCCAAGCATGGGAGAAAGAGGAGAGACGTTGCATTTCTCTATTCCTTCAATCAATCAATCAATCAGGGAGTTTCGGTTCCATCTTTTTGGCTTTGGCAACACCGTCCAAAATGGTTCCCACGATGCCAAAAGCTATTTTTCACATTTGGCTACACATTGTGGATGCCCTTAACCGTACCACTTGGTTTTGCTCCTGTGTGCTATCTATACAAATCTCAGTTATATTGATCTAAAAAATTATAGAATCAAGATTAGTAAAAAGGAGGTGATTTTGCCGCGCGGATGGTGGGGGAGGTTTCTTATTTTTAGAGTATGTTGTCCAGGCGGTTTGCTAACATGCGGTCCCACGTGTCAGTGCTTTACCAAGCCGATTCGCGTCCCACATGAGGCAGAACAACGGCAGAAGCAACACGTGGTTAAGTTGAAGAAGATGGGGGAGAAGCGGATTCAGCAACGAGTGAAATGATGGTTGCTTCGTCCCTCCAACTTCTTTTTTTAGCATTATTACTTCGTCCCTCCAACTTAACTGTGGGAAAGGTGCATCTTTGTGATTTGATGCCTCATTGCTCATTACTACGCCGACGCCATGACTTGGGTGCTTCACCCCAGCTGCTCTACACTGTATTCCGGTATGGCACGTGGACCCGGTAGCTTGATGTCCCACATGTCGGTGAAAGGGACTAGAAGATTTATGAAAGCGAGCGCTCCACTCTTACGACAGAGGAGTACACGACACGACGGCCTAGTGAACTGTCACTTGTACTGTATAGTACTATACTTTTGCTGTTTCGCACGATCCATCGATACAAACCCGATTAAACAGGAAAGGGCAGGATTTTTCCCGCACGGTAGATGATATTAGCCATACATTTCAAAGGCAATTTTAATGTATGCAAACTGAATAATTAAGTAACAATATGATATCTAGTAAAACTAAAAACACATATGATTTATTGTGTTAGAGTGTAGTAGTAGTGCTATATTGCATAGTTGTTAGATGTAACATGCGAGAACGTGTAGAGATGTAGTTTTGGAGGGCCTACAGAGAGAAAAGCGTAATACGGTCACCGAACTTCAGAATAAGCTGATTACGGTCACTATATACGTTTTGCGGTGATTATACGGTCACTTGCTCATGGTTTAGCATGGGATTGCACTCTGTTGACCGGCCAAATAGTCTGCATGGCGCCATGTTGACTAGTTAAATTGACCATGCTCCTTGTGGGTCCCACCTATCAGTTTGCATAGGGAAAAGGTCAGATACACACAAATTTATGCAGGCGCGACAAGACTCCAACCCGTGCGCGGGAATCACCTGGTTGTGTATGTGTCTGTTAGGGCCTGATGTGTGCGCATGCACGTGTAGGTTGAGCACTTGAGCGTGAGAGTGTGTGTTGGTGGTGTGGTGTACTGGTGGTGCATGCATGCGTCTGTGTGTGCGTGTGAGTGTTGCATGCGTGCGTGGCTGCGTGTGTACGTGTGAGTGTTGCGTGCGTGCGTGGGTGCATGTGTTTGTGTGAGTGTTGCGTGCCTGCAGTTCGTGTGCATGCGTGCGTGTGTGTATAATCACCACACCAGCTCCTGTGTGTTAAAACTTAAAACAGACGGCTCAACATACCAATACAAGGCCACCTTGTCCGCTATGCCCGCGGTCATGACTTCAAACCACCGTCCAAATATTTTTTTGTCGTTTGTTTTCATTATTACTAGCAAGATGCCTATGCATTGCACGTAACATCAAGATGCATTTGTATGACTAGTTTATCTTGTGAGAGAAAAGGATGAACGAGGGAAGGCCTTATTTGCAAATGTGGAGAGGTGTGTGGGTACCTTTTTGCAAAATTGCCATAGTTTCTTTCCTATCCGTCAGATATAAATCGGACGTCCTATATTGTAGGATGGCAGGCACACCATCATCACCAACTCTATTTTTTATAAGAGTGTATTTTATAAGAGTGTAGATGTAGAGTAGATACAAGCCGACAGGTGGACACCATGGTAGTGAGATAATGTGATGCAACACTAGAGGTGCCACGTGGAGCGTTTAACTGGTCAATTAGTCATGTCTTGAGCAAATACAGAGTTGTACGGTGAGCCCGTGACTGTATAAGAACCACTAAACGTAAATGGTGACCGTAATGATCATCATTGTATATATCACGAGAGAAAGATGAAACATGCGTGAATGTGCCGGGGGCTTACTTTTAGAGGACCTGGAGATAGTTTGTGTGCATACGTGAAAGGGGCATACAGGGGGGGTATGCGATGGAGAGAGAGATGCTCTTCGTTTCTCTTTATTATGACTAACTTTGTATATAGTATAAAAATATACAAATTCACAGTGCGGAATAAATATCATTGTGGGCACCATGCAATGCAAATTAGCGTTCATACTCCTCCATATAACTCTGTAATGTTGTATATACGTACAAACTCTAAAATAATTTTTTGGCCACACTTTATTCAAAAGGAATGTTGTACACGAAATAAACGTGAAGAAAGGGCTTTTTAGATCAATGGGGTACATGATGTAACATGTGTGAATGTGTAGTTGATGCATTTGGCGGGGCCTAGAGAGGTATGTGTGTGTATTACGTATTCGAGAGAGG